>NC_041393.1:157739038-157877737 GCF_002162155.2 Triticum dicoccoides | reverse complement strand
CGGTGGGGGTGGATGAACATGACCCCGTGGCATTGCCTCTTGATGAACAGGACCCCGATCGATCGAGCCGGTTGGGGCTGGATGAACAGGACCCCGTGGAGGGCTGGATGAACAGGACGACCCCGTGGAGGGCTGGATGAACAGTAGACGGTGGAGGGGTGGATGAACAGTAGCCCGTGGAGAGGGGTGGTTGCACAGTAGCCGGTGGAGTAGCGTGAGGTGGAGGCTGGATAAACAGGAGCCCGTGGATGAACAATCGCAGGTGGAGGCTAGAGAAGGTCGACGGTGGATGAATAGTAGCCTATGGAGGCTGGAGGAGGTCGACGGTGGAGATGAACAGTATCCCGTGGAGTCCTGTTTTGCGGTACGCCACACCCCTCCCGATGAACAGGACCCCCGTTTCGACCGTAGCGCTCCAACACAAGTCCGTTTTGTCCGTTTTGCAGTACGCCACACCCCTCCCGATCAACAGGACCCTGTTTTGACCGTAGGAGGTCCAACACAAGTTCGTTTCCTCCATTTTGCGGTATGGCAGACCCCTCCTAATGAACAGGATCCCGTTTCGAACGTGGCCAGTCGAACACAAGGCCGTTTCCTCTGTTGTGCAGTATGCCAAGGCTCCTTTCCATCGCCTGTTCCGTCCAATCCGGTTCGCTCCCACGTGTTCCGTTGCCTCTTGATGAACATGATGCATTCCGTTGCCTCCCCATGAATACGACGCATTCTGTGGCCTCCCCATGAACACGACGATGCTGTTTCTCCGTTCTGACCCAGCCATGTACACGAGCCCTGGCCGTACGTATGCGCGAGTAGGCGTTCGAGACCCCGCCCGTATGTACGTACATGGCCATATTTTCTTTCTTGCACACTGGCCGCTGTACGTACGTGTACATGCTACGTGCGCGCCTCTACATCCACCAGTATGTACGTACACATTGGCGACCAGAATGACGATGCTACATACGCTTCGACCAGGTGGGTCCCGACTGTCAGGCACTTCCTTGCGTGCGAAGATCTAGATGGTGGGTCCCAGCAGTCAGGGGGCAAATTGATTTTTTTGCCCGGATGCACTTCCTTGTGTTCGAAGATGTAGCTGGTGGGTCCCAGCAGTCAGGGGGTGAATCATTTTTTCGGACGCACTTCCTTGCGTGGGAAGATGTAGCTGGTGGATCCCAGCAGTCAGGGGGGAAACATTTTTCATGAAATACAGTGGCCCATCCGGTGGGTCCCAGCTGTCAGGTGGAGGAATCATTATTTTCCGTGTAATAAGGAGGCACTTCCTTGCTGCGGTCGTGGACCCAGCTGTCAGCCTCTCCACGTATAGTCCACGTCCGATGGAAGTCGTTCCTTGACCACGTTGACCATGCCGCGCCGAGAGCACCACGGCGGTGGACAACGGCGAGTCCTGGGAAGGGGACGATGCGGAGCCAGGGAAGACGCGGCAGTGGATGCCCACGCGGAGAGGAGTACGAGGGTTCACTGGTTCGGCTGTGGTGTGAGGCTGCCATCGCTGTAGAATAACAGGGGGCGGTGAGGCCTCCGCGGCAGCACAGACGGCCATGGGAGGCAGGAGCAGGCAGCACGACCGGCGCTGCTTTGGGCGTCTGGAGCAAGAAGACCAGAGGTTGAAGAAGAGCGACGACTGTTGGATGGACATCATACGGTCACTGCAGCTAGAATCGTTTATATTGACTAAGTTGACAAAGCCCTTGGTACGCGTCAACTTAGTAGTCCCACAGGTGAGCTTCCGAAACGGTGCACCCCAGATGTTAGGGGGAGGAATCATTTTTTGGGCGAGTGAAGCTGGAATATCCGAGATTGAAGAAGAAGCACGGCATCCGTTGGATGGACATCCAATGGCCACTGCTCCTAGAACCGTGTGTTGACTATAAGTTGACAAAGCCTTGCATACGCGTCAACTCTCTTTTTTTAGGGGACGCGTCAACTTAGTAAGGCCACAAGTGTGTGACAGAGAACTTATAGCCCACTTGAGATTTGTAAGAATGTGCAGCCCATTTTTGAATTCCAATGGAATTTACTACAACCCATTTACAGTTTGTTAAAAGTACAACCCATTTCAACCAACCGTTCAAAACAGAATTCAATAAAATTTCCCACATTTTGATGGGATCCGAAATATTTTTATCCCGAAATTTCTAGTCAGATTAAATACAATTTCAATATAAATTTATATTACGTAAAAATCCAACGAAACATTGCGCTCGCAACAATTAATGAAATTAAAATGTTCAATATCCAAAAATAATATTTTATAAAGTAATTACGTGTTTGGTGCATTTCTTCATAGTTACTGCCCAGTTTTTATAATTACATCCCATCTATTATTTCTTAAAGCCCATTTTTTGTTAAGCCTAATACATCCCTCCTAGAAAAGATTTGCAGGCCAGCGGGGCAGAGAATAACAACTTGACCTTGCCTGGGTATTCCTAGAAAAATTATAGCTGGGCTAGCCATTTTCAACTTGAAAAATAATAATATCTGGGCTGGATATCTGGCCTGGGCTAGACGGGCCACAGCCCGCCCAATTAATACCTACAGTAATGTTTTCGTTGTTGTTTAGAGGAGAAAAATTAATAGCTGGGCTAAACATCGAAAAATTCTGCAGTGCTCACACCTCAAAAACACAAATACTGCTAGAGCTGCTTGGTCCCAGCTGTCGGCCGCTTCTTGTGCAATTCTCTCGTTTATTGACTACATAGGTTGACAATGGTCTGGGACTGTGATGTCAGGAAACCAGGAGGAAGCAAAAAAAATTATAGTTTTATATAATAAGGAGGCACTTGCGTACGTGAGGCTATGGCCCTGGTGGGTCCCCATTGTCATCCTCTCCAAGTAAAGTCATCTCCTCGCCCGCGCGCGCTTTCCGCCCGAAACAGTCAGCGCCGCCCGCCTTGCTTCCTGGTGCAGGCGATTGCTCCACCTTCAAACGACATAAGTGTCGTCCGTCCGTCCATCTGCCGCCCACATTAATGATACGCAAGGCAGCTACTCTGGCACCACATGTCTGTCCCTCCGCCGCCCACCATTGCTATATAAACTGTTGCACTGGCCATAGCCGCAGTCATCCGCATCCGTTCCCTTTCTCTTGTCCACACCACTACTGCCACCATGGCTTCCTCGCGCTTCAACGCTCTTTGGGACGGGCAGACAACGGACCACAAGGTGATGGCAGCCATTGCTGCCGACCGGCTGGCCGGCAGGCAGCCGGAGGACGAGGACGTCCCAATGGAGAATGTTGTAGTCGACGATCCGACGCCAACCCCCTCCTCCGCGCCATCCTCGTCGGTGCATTGCACCATGACCATTGGCGAGGCCCATGCCCAATATATGCACACGGTGAGGCAGAAGCGTGAGGAGCAGTTCCGGGAGGCGCAGGCCAACGCCGCCTACAACCACCATCTCCTCCAGGAGCACCTGCAGGCGGAGGAGCAGATCGCTGCAGAGCGGGCGGAGCAGGAGGCGCTGCTCGACTCGTACCGCTCCGCCCGCGAGGGCCGCCTCGAGCGCTGGCGGTACCGCATGCGGGTGGCGGAGGCTGCGGCCGCCTACAAAGAGGGCGATGAAGCGGGCGAGGCGCTGTTTGGCGAGACCGGGGACGAGGCGGAGGACAATGCCGGCTCCGACGAGTCCCCGCTTCGCTGGCGTCGATGAGGCCCCGTGGCGCCAACAACGAGGCAGAGGACACCGCCGGGTCCGCTGAGGCCCCGCCCCGCCAACAACGAGGTAGAGGACATCGCCGTCTCAGCCGAGGCCCCACCTTGCCGGTAACGAGGGGGAGGATTTCCATCGCTCCGCCGAGGCGCCGCCCGCCGGCAACGAGACAGAGGACATCGCCGGCTCCGCCAAGGCCCCACCTTGCTACCAACGAGGCCGCGCCACATACAAAATGAGTAAGAGTAGAACACGGTAGGTCCCCGCCGCTCGGGTCCAAGTAAGGCCACCGCTGCTACCCTCCGGTTGAAGCCAAGCTAGGCGGGTTGACCGTTGACGGCCGGTTACCTTCTTGGCGGCGACGTGGAGTCGGAGAGCTGTGTTGGAGAAGAACGCTGCTTCTACTTTACTGCTGGTCCAGTTGGCTGACTAACACATGGGCCCAATAGGCCACATGTTAGTTATGCAACTGCACCTGCAGTTAAGTCACTGAAGCTTCTGTTTGGCTTAGCGGGACACAGGTGGGTAGCTTTGGTTAATTAATTATACCTCCAGCGCACCCCTTTTTAGTTGAAGAATGTATGAAATGTAATGAAATCTGGCATGTTTATATGAAATCCGACCATGTATGAACTAATTTATTTCAATTAGTTCGAATTCCTGTATCACTGGCATTGGATGAGCATGGAAAACAATACGTACTAGCATTATTCCCAGGGTGATCACCTCGTTTGCAGCAGTTTCACATGTACTCCCTCCGGTCCTTTCTAGTCTGCATACAAGTTTTTTCTGCAGTCAAAGTATCTCTACTTTGACCAATCTTATAGAAAAAAGTATGCACTTTCACAGTGTGCAAAGTAAAAAGAAATAGAAGGAGTACAAAGAGTTTGAGCAGCTTTTTAGCGTTTCTGTACATTGCAATCAAACACACAGGGCTGGCAATTCATAGAGAACATTCAATACAAACGATGATTATGCATCTCAGCGACTCACATGTCAGACGCAGTATTTACTTCACAACTAAAGAATAAAGAAAAAATGATCAACGCTGCTGACAGCAAAGGGCGTCCCATTCGAAAATATCAAACGCATGTCTTCTTACTAAAATCAATGAGCAAAATTTGACAAGGTTGTCCCATTCCAAAATATCAAATGCCTACGATTGCGGAATGGGCAGGGTTTGCCATCAGTTCAGACATTGACATGGCACCTCGTGCTAAATAAACCAGATGTTCTTTTTGTGTAGTTCCACCAAAATCAACCAAATTCGTGCGTAGCTTGTATGATTTCTCCCTTATATGTTGCAACGCCTTGAACTTATCGGCACCTCCTTTCTTGTGGTGGAAATGAATGATTCGATGTATTCATGAACATTTTGTGCAGTTCCCATTGAAATCAAGCTGAGCACCCCTGTTTGCACAAATACAAAAAAAGTGATTAGTATAAAGAAAACTATACTATGAATTGACAGTTTAAACAGGCACCTACATGGTCCATGTAGAGCACACTTTTAGAAAAATGGAACTCACCAGAAAGAATCCTAGAATAACATTGTACTCGCGCATCACAACAAAAAAATGGAGATTTGTCAGTCCTTCTGAGCTGAAGTTAGTTTGGTCTTGTGGGGAGTAATGTAACCATCCTTCAACTGCTCCTTCTGATGAGAAGATAGACATGGCTTCTTCATCCTAGCATAATCGGAACTAGTCACTTAACATATTCCATATACTTCTTCGAAGGAGGATGATCCTATTGTGCAAAGAAAAGAGGACAACTAAATTCTAGCATCCCTGTTTGCTCGAAAAAAAGGAAAGGAAATATTTAAAACAGCACAGATGAAGCACTTCTCAAGGACAATACCACCTTTTCAAGATAGTATCTAAACAGTAGAAGAACACCGATAGAGATGACAAAGCTCAATCATATGGATGAAATCAGTGGGCGATTACCAACCTTTGTCAGGAGGCTTATTGTGTAGAGCATACATATGAAGCACTTATCCGGAACCATCTGCTGCTATCTACTGTGGCGGCCATGCTTACTATATACTCCTCGATTAGTTTAATGTTTCCAACATCATCTTGTGCAGTTCCACTAAAATATATGGTATCTTCAAAGTAGATCGCTGTTTGCACAAGTAGAGATAATTACATATTACATTAAGAGTGGCATCAAATCAGTGGCAAAACAATTGCTCATTCCAGCCATAGCAATAAATTAAGATGCAAAACTATATCATTACTTGTGTCATCATAGTTCTAGTGCTTAATTACAGCACCGGGAGTTGATTTTTGTTTTTCTTCCGCTTGTTCTTCCCCTTCATCACTTGGTTCAATAACAGACAAGCTTCGCCTTCAATGTAAGATTTGGCATGTCAATTAGGGAGAACAAGTATAGCACTAAACAATGACATTAATTTTCTGATGAAAGTGGCAAAATACAGGCCAACAGTTGTGAAATATCCTTATCTTACCTCAATGGGATATTATGGTGCACATACAGATTGGAAGTCTTGTCTCCATTTGTGCAGTTCACTAAAATCAAGCAACATTACCGTACAAGTAGCACAACATATGAAAGCACACTGTAGAATCACGTGAAAGAAGGCTAGTACTGACCTCTCATGATGCGGAATTCAAACAACTCACAAGAAGAAGATCTGAACCAAATTTGCTAACACGGATAGGAAGTAAGATCTCCTCTTGTGCAGTTGCACTAAGATCAAGCAATCAAGCAACATTGTCGGTGTGACATTTTGGTTGAACTTCACAAAACACTCTTAAAACAAAAGTGTTTTGTGCAGTGCAACAAAAGGTCACAATGGCAACGAGGTGAAGTAGATAACCCTGTTTACACAAAGGTGCAAAGGAAACAACTAGTGGTCAATAACGGTGGATGACACAGAAGCCAACAAAAAAGAAGCATCTACCTTATCTAAATGGGAAAGAAAGCAAGACAGTAGCATTTCTCAAATGGTGGCATTGATTAATATTAACATAGAGATTATATTAACAATAAAATTCGTTAAACATATAATTTGCTTTTAACTGTGGCATTGCATCAATTTTCCAGTGGCATTCTTAGAGAGTGTTTGTTTACAGGGACATTTTGGTGTAGGGACTAAAAAAACTCCGTGTCAGTCCCATCTAAACCAAACAGGAGATACTTTTAGGGACTAAAAGTGGGCATTTGGGACTAAAGAAGTAAGACCCCGAGGGAGTCTTTTTGGGACTTTTTCCAACAGTTGCCCCTGCCACACATCGCAACTTGTATCTATTAGTTCATTACCAGGGGTAACATGGTCTTTTAGCATGTCATTTAATAACCTCTAGTCCATGTTTAGTCCCTGGGACCAAGCAGGTAGGGACTAGGGAGTTTTTAACCAAATAGGGCCTTAGATTAACAACAACTAAAGAGTTGCACGGGACAGTGGACGTACCAACACCATGTGCATCTACCAATGTACTGTGGTCATGCACAGTCTGTTGCAACAAAGAACAAACAACCAAGGAGCATATTTGTGTTGGTCCCAGTTTTGTTATCTTTAGACACCTTTCCCTGTGTGGGCGCAACAAATCTAGTCCTGCTCAAACTCTATAGCCTTGTCCCCCAAAACAAAAGATCAGTTCGTTACAGATGTGTGTACTACGTTTGTCATTGTTTTCCCTTTTCGACAAACATAGGTGTTGGATAGCCAGTCTGTACTAATACTTTCGCCCATTCCTTTCCTCTTTGAATCACGTCCTGGATTTATGCTATACAACATTCCCCACTACTTTCACCCATTCCTTTCCTCTTTGAACCACGACTTAGATTCATGTGATACAACTTTCCCCCTTCCTTTCCTTTTTGAACCACGTCCTAGATTCATGCTATACAACTTTTCCCACTACTTTCCCCCGCTCCTTTCCTCTTTGAACCACGTCCTAGATTCATGGTATACAACTTTCCCCACTACTTTCCTGTTTGATCCAACACCTAGATTCTTGGGGCATGGTTCGGTGGGCAACGGGACGACGATGAAGAAGAAGGGGTCGGAGGCCCTCCCGCGCTACCGCTGGGTGAAAGTGAACAGCTCTGGCGGTAGTGGATTCCCTCCCTCGCCGACGGCGACAGCGTTAAGCCTCCTTCCCTTCCCGGCGGACGGATCCTGCCGGCTCTTTGACCAGCAGTGAGGGGAGAGAGAAGCCAACAAAGTCTTGTTTAGATCTGGAGAGGGTGAGAGAGTGTGAAGAGAGAAACTACAAGCGTTGAGGCTCCACGTGTATATATATACTGGAGACAGAGTGTGAAGCGTGCAAAGCCTAGAAAACAAGCGCCGAGGCTGCAGCTTATACGTGATGAGGTGATTGTATGGTCACTACGAGATCGTATAGCTCCGTATCCATCCATTTTGACCAGTCAAAGAATCCTCCTGGCACGAATTATGCTCAAGTGTAGTTATCGAACCCGAGACCTCAGGTTTGATGAGCGAATAGGCTAACCAGCTACACAACCCTCTCGTTATGTTCAACGAGAGGAAAATAACCTTTTATACATTCTTGCATTCGTATGACAAGCATGTCGTGTTTTTTTTGTGTGGGAGTCATTGGGATTTAAATCATAATCGTGTCATGTGGCTTTGGTGGTAAGACTATCCACAGTGGTGCAGAAATAATGCAGCCTTAGTCACCTTACCTCTCTCCACGTAGTATGTTGGGTCCCACCAGTCAGAGGGTGAAACAAACAATTAATAAGAAAAATTAAAAGCATCAGAGGTGTATCTTACCTCACACATCTCGCTACTGCTCGAGAACACTGTGCAATTGATCCCTCTGTTCGCTGACATACTATTTTAAGTGAATCCTTATAATAACATGCACACAATATTGGGCACTTGTATTCGACCTAAGTCAGTGTGCCACCGTATCTTGTACTTACTACTCCCTCCGTCTAGGTGTAATAAGTCACGTTTGAAGGTGCAGCGGGACCAAGGTGCAAGCAGATTGGAGGAGAAAGAGAAACTTGACCGGTCATTCCTCCAATCAAAGCCCTGATTTCTGTCTCTCAACGCAACAAGTAATCCAAACAACTAAGAGATGCCATTTTAGATACCATGCAGGGCCACGTATTAACTCGCATGCATGTCGACTTTGATTTCTTGACTGATCAACATGTAGTTGCGCTCCATGCATTGGGTTTCCGGGGGAGATAACAAGGTAAGTAACAACGCTCGCTAGCAACGAGGCCAGGAGGGGATTGAGATGCGAAGTTAATGGACGACGCCTAAACATTTTGGGAATATCTGATTTCCGTATGACTTAACACCTAGACGGAGGGAGTACTACTCCTCAGTCCAGGTTTGATGGAATATTCGTCACCTCTTCTCTTCTTGTATGTATTCCATTTGTATCTCACTTCCTGTGGCTTCTCACTCGCACGATTTTCCTGTTCTATGAACCTGTGTGTGCGTGTGTGTGCGCGCGCATGTATGTGTGTGTTTAACAGCATGTGTGTGTTAGAGAGAGCGACAGATCGACTGACTCCTATAGAGAGATGGTGTGTAGTGTACGGTTTTAGCCGCGAGAGTCGGTGCATCCTCTCGTTTCCTGGCGTCCGGTAGGGACAGGTGGACAGCTGGCATGCCCGCTCCTGACCAGCCTGGCCCACCCAAAGCCCCTCCATCGCCCGCACGCTCTTCCCGCCCAAAACGGTCAGCGCCGCTCCAAAGAATCGGTGCCACATTCATGCCCAGGCAGAGGGACGCGACCTCTCACTGGCGCAAGAGTGATGGTTGCTTCGGCCGTCCAACTTACTGTTGGGTCTATGTGATTTGATGGCTCATTGGTCTTTATTACTAAGGTGGTAGGACTGCTGGATGTCCCACGCTTTCGGCGAAAGGAGGTACTACTAGATTACAATTTTCTCCATTCTTATAGCGGAGGAGTGCAAGGGCAGTGAAAACACGCAGGCTCAGTGATTACATGGCCCACCTCACACTATCACCATATTTTCTGGACACTGTGCGACACCTAACTCTTTACATAGTACTCCCTCCATTCCTAAATACTAGATGAGTCCCGCGCGTTGCTACGGAACAGACGTATATCTCTCTGCGTAAAATTATCAATTTCATAGAACTAAAAAACTCTATAACCACATGACAAATGTGGTAGCCAAACTAAAAAAACTCCCATCATCATTTAGATCATCCCACGTAAGGAAAAAAGGTCAGCCAACTTCTACTGCATAATGGGATTATATTTTTCTTTTTGACATGTTAATGGGACTTAAAAGCTCACTTACATGCATGCTACCGGTGCATCCTTGCATGCAGACATGTTGATGTGATTTAAAACCCACTCACATGCATGCCACGGTATTTCTGCATGCTTGCATGTGGCTTAGTGCGGAGCCTCTCAATGTCTAGATCAGACGGCTATTATGGACCGATTTAGTTCATCTAACGGCTACATTAATTTTGATGATGTGGCTCAAGGAGTGGATAGAGAATTCCTAGTAGTGGGGGCTAGCTATTACTAGTAGATAAGTCTTTGTAGAGATTCCACTAGGTGAACTACATACGGAATAAAATGAATGAATCTACACTTAAAATGCATCTATATACATCTGCATGTGGTTCATGGTGAAATCTATACAAAGACTTATATTTAGGAACGGAGGAAGTACTAGTATAGTACGTACTGTAATTTATCAGCGAGATTAATTTGTACAATGCTATGAAGCTTCCAGCTTCTGTTACATGTATCTTGCGTCCAAGGTTGCCCGTTGCAACATTTCATCAAATACAAAGGAGACTAACATGCATGCTATTGCATCTCAATGATTGATAGATCATAGCAAATATGTACTCCCTCCGTTCCAAAATAAGTGTCTCAACTTTATGCAAACTTTAGTACAAAGTTGTACTACTACTAAAGTTGACACTTATTTTGGAACAGAGGCAGCTAAAGAAAAAAATGATCCATACAGTCCCGAGCCCTTGAACTGTGAACCCTAACCAGGCTTCAATTTTCTGGCAACGTTCGAGCTTCCTAGGAAATGAAGTTTGCAATCTTTTGACCATCGGATCATTTTGTGCAGTTTCACCAAAATCGAGATGAGCATCCCTGTGCAAAGAAATTGAAGAAGCGTGATTAGAATAAGATTACTGGGACTAGTTGAGGAGACATAAACTCATCACAAATACAGTACATAGAAGCCAGTAGAGGTATGTGCGGGGCAAAGAAGTAGAGAAATATCCACATGGAGTGATGTGGGCAGCTGGAGCAGTGGTGCAAGACGGCTGTAAAGGGAGTTGTACCTGAGGGATGTCGGGACGTAGCTCAACCTTGAGGAGGGCGGCGAGAGGCGGCAACTACCCACGTCGCGGCAGTGAGCAAGGGACAAAGGCAACCTCACCGGCTTTGTGAGAGAGAATGGCGGGGACCCCTGATCGGGATGTGCCGACAGTGGGTTTTCGCCGTCGGCGACGGCAACCGCATCTACACTAAGAATCCACCCCTTCCCCCAGCGGATGTGATCCGCCGGGATGTTAGAGATGTGGCCACAGTTGTTTTGTGTGAGAGAGTGTGAAGAGAGCAACCCCAGCAAGCAACCGTGTAGGCTGGCCCGTCTTGACAATGTGTATAGTGGAGCAGTTTCCTTTTCTCTCCATATGAACCTATCATATTGCGTACGTGCCACTGAAGAAAAAAAACTTTATTTATAAATGACGCGGCACCAACTACTCGTTCTCCTATAACCTTGCGCTTGGCATCTCAAAAATATTAACCTTGCGACTGGCTCTTTGCCTCTTCGGGAAGTCGAGCAATAATGGTAGTGCGGTATATATCGTTCTGGCTATATGAGACCGAATGAATTGCTGCACGTCCACCATGTGGGCAAGGGTCGAGGGGCGAGGGAGAGTGCTAGATACGGAGCAAAATGAGTGAATCTACACTCTAAAATACGTCTATATACATCAGTGTTTGGAGTATGTACTAGTAGTTCATATTGAAATCTACTAAACGACATATATATTCCAAACAATATGACAATCTCTATAACCAAGGTAGTAGGGACGAGGAGTAACCAGAGGGAGTAGTAAAATTTTCTCCTCGTCCTGCGAGCCACCGCGCGCGTGGGCGAGGGAGCGGGCGTAAGGCGTATAGTACTAAGCAAGCTTCACCTCATCCTGCGAGCCACCGCACCCGTGGGCGGGGGAGACGGCGTACTAAGCAAGCTTCTCCTTGTTCTGCGAGTTGATGGGACACATCAAAAGTACTCTAGTGTATAGAGCCTTGCCTCTAAGGTAGGCCCCACATGGTTTGCCTCTTTTCTAACATAACGCGTCAAGTCACAATTTCCTTGTTCACCTGTGGTAGACGATCCTCCCTCCACCAAGTGGACAACTAGTACACATGCCAAATTACCACGTGGTCTGCCTTTTAGTACAGAAATGAGCTCCACCGTGTACCCACGCGGGTGTGGTTGGGAAAGAGATAGGAGTATGTGCGCCGTGCATGCACCTCTTATGTTCGTGCACGTCCCCCACCTACATGGGTGTGTGTAAGAGATACAAACCGCGTTCATGGGTGTTTTTTGTTTGGGGGTGGGGGTGGGGGTGATTTCGTGAATGTATTTGTGGGAATATGTGTCGATGACATCTCAAACAAAATTTTGCATGCAATGTGTGTGAAATGGAGGCCTATCCATATCATATATAGAGGGTCGGGCGATCCATGAGAAGAGAGGGAGGGGTCATAGATATCAATAGAGTCGAGGAGAGGATCAAGTGGGTGGGTGCGAGATCGATGAAGAGAGCCATCGAAATTGTGTGTGTGTGCAAGTCAAAGATATAGGGCGACTGACCTACCGGAACATTAGAGGGCACAGGTCAAGTTTGTGTGTGGTAGGGAGACATGACTAGAGTGCTCGATGTATCGGTGTGTGTGGGGGGAGGGGGTGGGAGAGGGGTAGGCAGAGGCCTAACTATAGAGGTAGAACAACTCATATATGTGTTGAGAAGGAGAGATGCAGCTATGTTTTGAGGGAGATCGGTCGACATCCATACATAACTGAACGACGGGAAATATGATGGGACAGAGAGAGAAAGGGAGGGATAGTGGTAGAGTGCTGGATGGGTGATGGAGTTGCTTCTCGAAGATGGTGGGAGAGGCCTACTAGACAAACTGGGGGTGGAACTGCAATGTTATCAATAAGAGTGGGGATGAGTTTCTATGTGTGCCTGTGCGTGATACATCTGTCTGGACGCATCCATGGATGATGAAGGGGAACCATGTGTTTGGTAAGCAAACGTAACTAGATCGGTAGATCAATTGTTGTTTGTCGGAGGAAGGGACAGACATAACTAATGAGGTAGATCAATCGACGCGTGGGTAAAAACGAGTTATAAGGACCTAGCTGGCTATATGTATAGCGAGAGATCGGTCGGTGTACGTCCATTTGTTAGAGGCAAATAAGGCCCAGCGAGATGGATAGACAGAGAGAATGGAGCTAGGAGGTGGTGCGAGAGGCCCAGCTGCTAGCTAGATAGGGGGAGGAGTGTGCGGTTGTGAGATCAATGCAAAGAGGGCGAGAGTTTAGACGTGTGTGGGACCGTATGAGAGACACAAGGCAAGGACACATAAAGGAGGAGATTGAAGGTGTGTGTGTGTATGTTGTAGGTAGGCATCACTGGAGAGGTTTATCGATCGGTGTGTCTCGGAAAGGAGTTGTGGAGACTCTGGGAGAACGACCTAAAGAAAAAAAAGAATGTGCGTGGTGGATAGAATGCCGAGGGAGGGGGAGGGCGAGGAGGGCATGTGCATGCACGAGAGAAAGTTAGTGGTAGCTACAATGGTTAGAGGATTGTGTTGGTGTACGAGACCAACAAAGATCATAATTTGATATGAAAGTGGATTCATATATTTTAATAGGAGATCATAGTGTTTTAAACATATGCATGCATGAATATAGCGGTGATACGCGTGATGTGCACATGTTATACCATAATGTGATAATGCATGGCGTTTGCAACTCACAGCTAAATGTCGAACAATCTAAACCATACTATACATCAAACAATCTCACATTTTACTTGAATTTGTGATAATGTGTGGCGTTTGCAGCTTACAACTAAATATCGGACAATCTAAACAATACTATATATCGAACATTCTCACATTTTATTTGAATTTGTGGTAATGTGTGGTGTTTGCAACTCACATCTAAATACTTGTAGGCGTAGGGGGCGGGGCACCATACATAATGTGATAAACACATTATACGTATGAGACATGGTTTAGATTATGAAGATCTATCTAGAGCTAGAAATGTAATGTGATTTGAAATCAACATAAAGTGGATTCAAAAAATCGAGTTCGAGTTCATATAGTACACATAGTTCATATGTAACTCGAGACTAATCATGTGGTGTGTTGTGAAGATAATACACAAACGATGGTTTAACTTGACAATAATGATGATTGTAGATCTTACTAAAACAAAGAAACGAATTCAAATGCTATGACTTCACAACAATCATTACTGTAGATCTTATTCAAATAGAGAAACGAATTCAAATTTAGTTCATATTGAAGCGGTAGATATCCGTTTGGAATGCACTAAAATGTTCATTTGAGTAGTAGGTTGCATGCATTATACACGTAGCGAAATAATTTAATTGAACATAACATGAATTCAAAGTTTTGAATGACATTTGTAGTGCGAATTGATTTGATACAGTACACGTTAGGCTTGTCCGGAAATTTCAACCCGCGCCTTGTTAGCCCGAAATATTTAAGATATATCTTTGTCTCGTTGTGCTCCGACAACTCCCTCCATCTCAACCTGCGCCTTGCTATTCCGACATTACAACGCGCGTGAAAACTCCCACCTCCTATGAAATCCTGACACGTGAAATGCCCGTGGTACCCCTGAACCGAAAGAACCGCCTCAAATCGGTGGGGGTACTTTCGTAAGTTACCCCACATTTCGACAAGCGCGTCCCTAAGCCATGGTTCCCCACTCCCATCCCATCCGCCCACCCATTCGTACACCGAGGATGTGAAAATCCGCGACGAAGCCCCACAACCTCCTCCACCCGCCACCCAGCCAGAGCCTCTTCCCCGACAACGTCATCCACAGTAACACCTCGACGTCCCTCATCCACCGTACCGGATGAGGATCCGTCGTCGATCTCGCCGTCCCGCCGGTTCAGCCACCCCCCTCCACCTCCAAGGAGCTGCCCCAACATTCCCCTTGTATTTCGCGCCACCTCCATTCCCACACCACCATCTTCACCTGCACCACCGGAAGAGCATCATCATCATCATTTCCTCGGATGAAGCTGCGGCCTAATCGGCGCCACCAAAGAGGTTGTACACTAATCTCCGCATTTTCTTATTGATTTGATCTCACGGTGCTGCCGGCGCTCGGTCCCGAGCCAACAAGGTGCGGCTCCATCCACGGTGGTGTCGCCGGCCACTTCCTCCACGACGTTGCTCCCTCGGCGGCGACGTCCACATCAGTAGGAGCTGCTGCTACTTTAGCTCTCGCTTGCGCTGCTGCTCTGCTCTTGCTCTCGGTCCCCTGCCTCTAGCTCTTGCTCTTGCTCGCGCTGCTGCTCTCGCTCTTGCTCTTGCTTGCGATGCTGCTCCGATTTAGCTACACTTCAGTCGACTGAATTAACTTTTGGGTCAGTCGATTTTCATGGGGTGGGGGGGTGTTGGTGTCAAAACCGGTGGATCTCGGGTAGGGGGTCCCGAACTGTGTGTCTAAGGCCAATGGCAACAGGAGACAGGGGACACGATGTTTACCCAGGTTCGGGCCCTCTCGATGAAGGTAAAACCCTACTTCCTGCTTGATTGATCTTGATGATATGAGTATTACAAGAGTTGATCTACCACGAGATCGTAGAGGCTAAACCCTAGAAGCTAGCCTACGATTATGATTGTTGTTGTCCTACAGACTAAACCCTCCAATTTATATAGACAACGGAGGGGGCTAAGGTTACACAGAGTTGGTTACAGAAAAGGAGATCTACATATCCGAATTGCCAAGCTTGCCTTCCATGCAAAGGAGAGTCCCATTCGGACACGGGACGAAGTCTTCAATCTTGTATCTTCATAGTCCAATAGTCCGGCCAAAGTATATAGTCTAGCTGTCCAAGGACCCCTTAATCCAGGACTCCCTCAATAGCCCCTGAACCATGCTTCAATGACGATGAGTCCGGCATGCAGATTGACTTCGGCATTGCAAGGCGGGTTCCTTCTCCGAATACTCCATAGAAGATTGTGAACACAAGGATCGTGTCCGGCTCGGCAAAACAAATTCCACATACCACCGTAGAAAGCACGATGTTCCATAAATCTAATCTGCTGACAGCTTTTACGCCACTGTTCGGTCATTATTCAAGCCGTTTTCCACAACTTGCCACCGCACATATCGTGAGGCAGCTTCATTGGCACGTCTTGTCGAAGCAGAGATCGTGTCCCCTTATCACGGGATTCTCATTAATATGGGTGTGGGTAACCCCACCGTGCCATCAATTGTGGCGCCCGGGGAGCAAGCGATTTTAGCGGGCAAGTGGGGAGACACAGGATCTCCGCTGCCTTTATAAGGGGATAAGAACTCCCTTTTTCACCCACGCCCTTCTCTACTCATCCCTTCCTTTTCGCTCGAGCCCTAGTGCCCAAGCGCTCCTCTTCTCCGCCAAAAGAGGCTTCTCGAAAATGTCCGGATCTAGAGCAGGAGGCAAGTGGATGGACTCTACTGTGTGGGAGAAGGATATCAAAAAGCTTCGGGGGGTCGGGTATCTGGCCAAGAGAATTGGCCACCGTCTTCCGATGGCGGGACAGATCATCCCCACTCCGGAACCCCACGAGAGGGTGGTATTCCTCCCTCATTTTGTCCGCGGGCTAGAGTTTCCCCTTCATCCGTTTGTTCGCGGCATCATGTATTATTACGGGATTGATTTTCATGATCTACACCCAAATTCCTTCGTCAACATCTCGACATTCATCGTCGTGTGCGAGGCCTTTCTCTGCGTCCCGCCGCACTTCGGCTTATGGCTGAAGGCTTTTAATGTGAAGCCCAAGGTAGTGAGCAGCGAGCATGCCGAATGCGAAGGCGCCATGGTGAGCAAGATGCCCAATGTTACATGGCCAACAGGTACTTTTAATGATTCCATCAAGGACTAGCAGCAGCAGTGGTTTTACATCACTGAGCTGCGTGGCAAGGAATGGGCCGCCGCTCCATAGTTCAAATCTGGTCCCCCCGCGACTTACGTCCTGGCAAAAGAAGGGCCTGAACTGGGCTTCGTCTGACGATCTATCGGAGCTCCAAACACGCGTCCAAGAAATGGAAGACAAGAACATCAAGCTCGTCAATGTAGTCCAGGTGATGTTGGTTCGCCAGATTCTACCATGTTAACACCGGGCTTGCAATCTATGGGAGTTCGACCCAGCCAAGCACCAGACCCTGCTAGAGCTCTTTGGCTCTACGCACAAGGACATCTGGAAGGTGCTTTTTAAGTCCGGTAAACCGTGGTCGGACTCCGCCGAGGACCGTGGCTACCAACTGTCCCGCCCCGCAAGTTCGGTAAGTAACTGTATGTTGACAATTCATGTGTTTTATCTGCACATTCTTGGGAAAATACTTAACGTATTTCCCATCAATTTCCTAGGGCTGGGCAAAGAAGGCGGGGCGGATCTACTGTCCGGCCCCACTGCCAGAAGAACTTGCCGGCCCACTTCTGATGAAGATGCTGGTCTCGGCGCCTTATAAGGCGCCGAAGAAGAAGGCCGAAAAGGAGACCAAGAAGACCAGGGGCGGCCTCCATCGTTGTGGAGCCTCAGACACGAAATCCGAAGATTCCAATGCCCATCCTTCCTCTGAAGAGGAGGAGGAGGAAGACGAATCCCCCGCGGGGGGAAGAAAGAAAAAGGACGGCCTCCACATCCTTGGAGGCCGATTCGCCTAAGAGGGGAAAAACTCCTCTTCAAGAGGAGTCCACCACCGCCGCCGATAGCAGCCCGGAGTGGGATCCCAGGGCCGATCCCCTGGTCAACTCGTGAGTATAAAATCCGAACACACTCATGTGTCCAGACTTGTCACGACATGATATTTTAATCTGAGTCGTACTTTGTTCAGTCCGGCGAGGTCCCGCGCCGAACAATCCTCGTCAGAGGATTTACTGGGTTCGGATGCAATGGGGAGCGGGACACCCCCGAAGGCCCCCACCCCCAAACATATGACTGAAACCGAGGTTTCATCCCAGAAGGACCCAGGCCACGAAGGGGGGGGGGAGATCACCCCGTCAGCTGGAGGAGGTGTGTCTGTTCCACCGGCGACCTCTATCCAACCAGAGGTGCCGGATGCTTTATTGGCGGCGCTGAAGGGTGCCTCCATCGTTGATGAACACTGTACCCTTATGCGTGCGGTGATTGAGAAGATTCAGTCTGCTGAGAGTGGACTGAATGAATCCTGTATCAGCCTCATAAGAGGCTTTGAGGTATGTTTTATGAAGTTTGGAAGAGTGTCATGGTATAGATAGCAGCCCCTGATACACTGTTCGGTGAAAGAAAGAACCGGACATAGGATCAATTTTTATGTTCGCAGGAGACTCACTTGATGACATCTATCACTCTTTTTAATAAGCAGGCGTCTGTAGCGACTGCTGCCTCTCATGCTGCGGAAGTATCCGGACTGAGGCATAGTCTGGAGCGGGCCGAAGGAGAACTTGGCCAAGTGAAGAAACAGCTAGAGGGTAACCAAGGTATGCAGAAACCTTGTTTATTTAGCACAAATGAATAAATGTGAATGATGAAAATATTTTTATAATGTGCTTTAGGGGCGACGGCTGAAATTGAGGCTCTTAAGAAGGCTGTGGCCGAAGCCGAGAAGAAGGCAGCCGCAGAGCAGGCTCTCCTGAGAAGCATGAGGCCGGAGTTATTGAAGCTAAGCGGGAGCTTCAGGAGGCCGTGAAGAAATGTGAGTCCTTGGAGCATAGATTATAAGGGAAAGAATCCGAACTCTCCCAGGCTCGCCAAGCCGCCAGTGATGCCCATGGGGAAGCCCAAGGTGCCCTGAAGGAAATCCAGGAGGCGAGGAAGATTGCGGCTGGTAAGGCTTTTTCTATACAAAACGGGTATTTGAGAGGAGAAAATCAAGTTTGATAGCTTGAATTTTGATTTCTACAGGGGTATTCGCAGAGCTACCATGCAGCATATCTGATGTCGCCCAATTCTACCAAGCTGAAGAGAGGAGTACTGCGGATAAGCTCTTCTGGATGCAGTATCTGGTGCCGAATTATCCGTTGCCTTTCTCCGATCAACTGAAGCAGCTGATCGAACTGCATAAGGCGGCTGAACTAGCCATGAAGGATTTGATTACCCGGCTGTGGCCCGCCGAGCCGATTCCAAGCAGTTACTTCGGGCTCGTGAAGCGGCTTGTGAGTGCCTGCCCTTGACTTGAAGTCATCAAGCGGTCAGCCTGCATAGAAGGCGCGCGAATGGCCTTTGCCAGTGCAAAGGTGCATTGGGGAAGATGGATGCGGAAAAGTTGATGACCAAGGGACCGCCGGAGGGAAAGGAGCATCGCAAGACCGAGTTGTATTATGAAGGTGTCTTGAAAGGAGCCCGCCTTATGGCGGACCAATGCACCAAGGACCTTATATTTCCGTGAATACGGTCATGTTTGTCCTTTGTAATGTTTGAACAAGGTCATTTCTATTATGTATTGCCTGTTTGTTTGAAAGTTTTTCCTCTTGTGCGGCCGTATTATATACTAATCCTGAGAGTTGGCCAGTCGTCGGCTTCCGCCCCCATGTAGTAAGTACGGGGGTGTTTAGGATAAACCTGAGCACTCTTTATCCCAGTTTTGGGTCCCTAAAGGAGGTGTTCAGTACAGCGAACCAGGCAATCGGACTATTGGGCTTTATCACTCTCACTTAGCCATAGGAGTGTTTTAAAAGGAAGGTAGGCGCAGCCCCTAGTGTTCGGTAGACCACACGACAGGCTCTATAAGCGCCTGATCGGAAAAAGGCCGTTCCATCACACGCTGCATTGGTTATGGCGGTATGCGGAAGAAATGCTTAAAGATTTTAGAACCTCTTGAATAGCTGACCAGCTCTCGCTGCATCATGACAGTCAGTTTTCGGCTTTCTCTACTAAGGTGCTCGTCCGGAAGAACTGGGACACAATCGCAGTAGTTCTCCCAGTGCTACCTTAGCCGATATAGCGGAACGTAAGGTACAAAACATAGGAGCCAGGCAAACCCAACTAATGACCCAAGACATGATTTGAAGCTAATGCATATAATGCTATAAGTTTGGGGTGCCGAACTGCCGTGAAGGTGTTTGGAATTTTGTGTTGTAGTATGGGTATGATGAAGCCCCTGGCATATTAAGGCATATCGCGAATAGTAGCTGCCTTTTAACAAAAGAGTTGTAAGTAAGAAATAGCAGCAGATGAGCATCATATAAATCCACATGTTGTATCTGAGTAATATGTCAATGCGTATGAGTACAGATAATGTGATAAAAAGAAATATGATTGCGGAACCTGCTGAGACCAGGCGGGGGGAGTTGTATTCGGATCCAGAGTGTAGTAGGATTATCATAGGGGGGAATATCTAGAGATTCCGTTACGTGCTCGAACTGTTTCCGCGCCATCCATCCCGGCCTACGTAATGGTGAACCTGCAAAGAAAATGCAAGAAATGGTTTTGCGCCACAGAGCGGTTGAACCACGGTATGTGGCTTGTCTTTATCATATTCCAGAGTGTTTTAATTTAAGCTTCGAGCGAGCCGGGCTATCCTATCACGCAGTAGTTCGGACACCTTTGGTGGTGTCCGGAAGCTTGGCCGTCGACTCGAGGTTCGACTGGAAGGTGCCATGTGTTGCTCTTGCTGTTAAAGCGGCGGTAGACTCTTCGGCAGTAAGGGGGAGTTCGGACCTGCCATTAACCGTGATGACGCCGCGTGGACCGGGCATCTTGAATTTACGGTAGGCATAATGTGGCAGCGCGTTGAACCGAGCGAACGCGGTTCGTCTGAGCAGTGCATGATGGTCACCGCGAAACGGGACGTTGTCGAAGACTAACTCTTCGGTACGGTGATTGTTCGGAGATCTGAAGACCACTTCCAGTGTGATTGAGCCCGTGCAACAGGCCTCTACACCTGGTATGACACCTTTGAAGGTGGTTTTTGTGGGCTTGATCCTTGGGGGGTCGATGCCCATTTTGCGCAATGTATCCTGGTATAGCAGGTTCAGGTTGTTGCCTCCGTCCATAAGGACTCGTGTCAGGTGAAATCCGTCAATGATGGGGTTGAGGACCAGCACGGCCGAACTGCCATGACGGATACTGGTAGGATGGTTCCTGCGATCAAAGGTGATCGGGCAAGAGGACCATAGGTTAAAATTTGGGTCGACTGGCTCCATCGCATAGACGTCCCTTAGTGCGCGCTTACATTTGGTAATGTGGCTTGCGTGTATCATATTCACCGTTTTCACCTGGGGAGGGAATTTCTTCTGTCCTCCTATATTCGGTGATCGGGGCTCCTCCTCGTCATCGTCGCTTTGAGACCCCTTCCGCTTGTTTTCGGCATCTGATCTGGCAGCTTGTTTGAAGACCCAACGTTCTCTATTTGTATGATTGGATGGTGTTCCTTGGGTTCCATGGATTTGGCATGGACGGTCGAGTATGCGGTCCAAACTGGACGGGCCTGAATTGTTTTTGTTGAATGGCCCTTTTAGCTGACTGGACTTGGGGCCACTGAAATCGGCATTGACTGACATGTCTTCGACACTATCACCATTTTTGCGGCGCTTGTGTTTGTTGCGCCGTGGTTTGTCGTTGCTATCCTTGGATTTCGATGTGCCAGGATTGCTTGTTGTGTTGTTGCTACGAGCCAACCAGCTATCCTCGCCCGCACAAAAGCGGGTCATGAGTGTTGTGAGGGCTGCCATGGACTTTGGCTTTTCTTGGCCAAGATGTCGGACAAGCCACTCGTCACGGATGTTATGCTTCAAGGCCGCTAGGGCTTCTTGTCACATCCCTAGCTTCTGGTTTGCTCTGAGCTAGCTAGTCATGTGTTGCATCATGTTTAAATTTTGCCTAAAATTGAAATGGGGATGCTCAAAACCCTAGCATTAAATCAATTCAACTAGGGTCAAAATAAAACCTTTTTCATTGAACTCAAAATGTCCTCTAAAAATGTTCAACATTTCTGGTTTGAGGTGGAAGCATCTACCAAAAATGGTTTATATTTTTGCAGGACATATTTGGTCACTGAATTAAATCATATAGTATTTTCATTTGGGCATTTAAATGCTATTAAATATTTCAAATGCTCAAATAATCATAAACTAAAATGTTTACTGTTGGATATATTCTAAACAGTAGCCATGATTAGTTTCATGATTTTTGAAAGTGTCTGAGTATTTTTAATAAAGCCCTAAATTTACAGAATAATAGAAAACTGAGATAATTAGAAAAAGAGAGAGAGAGAGAAAGACCCGTACCTGGGCCACTTACCTGTAGCCGGCCCAGCTTCTGCGCGGCCCGTTACTGTGCAGCCCAGCTGCCAGTCATCTTCCTCCCCCTCGCCCCGAAGCAGCTGCGTGCTGGACGCACGCGCGCCGACGCCGGCCACCTCCTGCTTCGCCGTGGCAGCCTCCCCGACTTCCTCGCGACGCCACGGAGACGTCCCCGACCCCCTCTCACTTCTCCCTCGCTCTCTGGACCTCCCTCCCCCTCGCTCCTCTGTTTCCCCTCCCACGACCGAGCGGAGCTCGCCGTCATCGTCGCCGTACCCATGGCCACCGGCCACCCCTAGCCTCGCCGATGCACCCAGGAGCTCCGCCTCGACCCCCTCTTCCTCCCCACCGATCCACAGCCCTCCGGATGCCCTGCATCGCCGCCATCACCGTCGTCTTCTACCTCGGACCCGCCGGCCATCTTCGTCAAATTCGCCGGCTCCGGACCGTCCCCGACCTCGCCGAGCGTCCCCTCGTCATCGCCGTGAGTCACTGACCCTCTCCCCTAACTCAGCATGCTTCCCTCCGTGCCGTAGCGCCGTTCCCCACGAGCCCGAAAGCTCACCGCCGCCGGCCATGCCGCCGTCGTGGCTACAGACGCCGTAGCTCGTGCCTGGGCGCGTCATAGCACTCGGTTTGCTCCCAGGAGATGACCCCGACCACCAGCTGGACCTGCCATGCACCAGAACTCCGAACCCGCGCTCGCCCGAACTCCGGTCGCCGCCGCGGGCCCCGTTCCGGTGAGTTCGGGCCACCTCAGCCCCTGCCGTTTGCACAGATGGATGCGGGCGACTCCCAGCTACGCGTAGAGCCCCTCAGTCGCCGATTTGGTCGCCGAAGGAGCGTTTCCGACGCCCTCCGCCGTTGCTGGCGTCGCCGGCGACAAGCCGCGGGTCAACTCCGGCGGGTTTGACCCGGGGTTTGACCCCCCTGACATGTGGGCCCAGGCGCCTGCTAGATTAGTGTTAGATTAGTTAGCGCTAATTAACCTAGCTAATTAGATACGCCACTGACATGCGGGCCCCGCCCGGCTAACTAAGTTAGTTAGGGCTAACTAACCTGGTTAGTTGACTGGGTCACTGACCAGTGGACCCCACTGGTCAGGTTTGACCTGGTCGACGCCTTTGACCTCCTGACGTCACCCCGGCGTCATGCTGACGCAATATTCCTTTTCTGGAATTTAGTTTATTTTATAAATAATCAGGAAATTCCAGAAAATAGCTAAAACTTCAATAAATCATAGAAATTCAACCGTAGCTCCAAATTAAATAATTTATATATGAAAAATTATCAGAAAAATTCAAGGAATCCAACTGTACCATTTTCATGCATGTTAGAACAACTTATCACTACTGTTTAGGACAAATGAAGTGAATGACATTTAAATAACCACATATGGAGTTTGAATTTGAATCTTGGATTCAAACCAACTTCATTTAATCTGGTTTTAGGTGCATTAGCCCAAAACACATTCATATTGCCATGTCATAGCATGCATCATATTGTGCATTGCATTGATTGTGTTTCTTCTGTGTTGCCGGTGATTGCCCCCTTTCGATAGACGTGATACCGATGATGTGATCGTTGACACTGATGAAGACTCAATGTTATCTTCAGAAGTGCCAGGCAAGCAAAACCCTCTTGTTCATTCCGATACAATCCTACTTTCTCGCTCCTACTCTCTTTTAATGCATTAGGACAACACCGATTCATCTGTTACTTGCTGCGGTAGCTGAACCCCTTTATCCTCTGCATGACCTGTCATTCCACAGTAAATAGACGAAACCCACTAGCATGAGTAGGAGTTGTTTGAGCCCTGTTGTGCCTACTCATTCTTGCTTGTTTGTCATGCCTGCTACTGCTTAGAGTTGAGTTAGGTCTAACTCATCGGGGATGAATCAGAGGTGTGTGAACATGTCCTACTATGTGTGAGCTAAGTGTGTGAACACGATTTGGTAAAAGGTGTCGGTGAGAGGCCATGTAGGAGTACATGGTGGGTTGTCTCATTGAAGCCGTCCTTAGGAACTGAGTTCTGTGTCTGTGATCCATGATTCAGCTACTACCATGCATTGGGCCCTGAAATATGACCTCGCTCGACTTCTTATTCACCCTAGTCCTCTGTCCAGGAGTTGCAAGTAGTTTCTGGTGTTTGTAGAATGCTGGAGGCCGTGGACAGCGCTGACCGTAGGGGTGGGCTGTGATGCGGTAGGCACGTGGCCGGGTAAACCGGGCACCCGTTTGGTGTCACGGAACCCTGTTCACATCGTTTGGGGCTGTGAGCGAAACTCCGGCCGGATCTCCTCATGGATGGAACCCGAATAGGCGATAAACCTGGACTAGAGACTTAGGTGTTTGGGTAGGTCGTGGTCTACACCCACGTCGGCTTTCGCTTGAAGTCTGCCGAGCACATGTCGTGTGCAGACGCTAAGTGGTGGAAACATGTATGAAGAAGTACACCCCTGCAGGGTTAACATCATCTATTCGAATAGCCGTGTCCACGGTGAAGGACTTCTGGGTTGCTTATATCAGTTCATAGACAAGTGAAAGTGGATACTTTAAAAAGCGCAAGATAAGCGTGAGTGCTATGGATGGCGTTCTCGTAGGGAGACGGGAGCGGTTCCATAGTGGTGTATTGATATGGTGAATATGTGGACTCGTGTGCGCCACCTCAAAAGAGTTACTTGCAGTCGTAGTTTAGGATAGCCACCGAGTCAAAGCTGGCTTGCTGCAGTCAAACTCCACCATCCCCTTTGTTGATAATGATGCATATGTAGATAGATCTGATGTAAGTCTTGCTGGGTACATTTGTACTCACGTTTGCCTATTTTATGTTTTTGCAGAGAGACTTCGGTCTCGCTAGTAGTTCCATGTGGACTTCGACGTTTAGCTTGTTACCTCAGCTACGATCTTGTGCCCTCGGCAGGATCTGATCGATAGTCAGGCTTCTCAGCCTTTTTCATTTATAGATGTCTGTACCCAGACATGATAGCTTCCGTTTGTGCTTTGACTTGTATGCTCTGATTGTTGGGTCTCACGACCCATGTTTGTAATATCTCGCTCCTCGGAGCCTATTGATTAAAATACTTGAGTTGTAGAGTCATGTTGTGATGCCATGTTGTATTTGCACATATCGAGCATATTGTGTGTATGTTATTGAAATGCTTGGCATGTGTGGGATCTGACAACCTAGTTGTTTATCCTTGGTAGCCTCTCTTACTGGGAAATGTCTCCTAGTGTTTCCACCGAGCCATGGTAGCTTGCTACTGCTCCGGGACACTTAGGCTGGCCAGCATGTGTCCTTCTTCGTTCCTGTGTCTGTCCCTTCGGGGAAATGTCACGCGATGAATACCGGAGTCCTGTTAGCCCGCTACAGCACGGTTCACCGGAGTCCTGCTAGCCCAGTGCTACAGCCTGGATTCACTCGCTGATGACCGACACGTTCGATGCTGGGTCATGGATGCCTGTCCCTGTAAGTCTGTGCCACTTTGGGTTTACGACTAGCCATGTCAGCCCGGGCTCCTTATCATATGGATGCTAGCGACACTGTCATATACGTGTGCCAAAAGGCGCAAACGGTCCCGGGCAAAGGTAATGCGACACCCGTGGGAATACCGTGCGTGAGGCCGCAAAGTGATATGAGGTGTTACATGCTAGATCGATGTGGCATTGAGTCGGGGTCCTGACAGCGTTGGTATCAGAGCTTGACTGCCTGTAGGATTACCAAGCCAAACTGGTCGAAGTTGAGTCTAGAAATTCTTTAGTTATGTAAGGGAATTGATTGTGGGATGGAACGTAAGGCTCTTTTTACTCCTTTACCTCATGCCCTTCTGATCTGAGTCATCATCTTCTCTTCTACGGGGATTAAGAATTAGGCTATCCCTTCTTTCTATTAGGATCACGTGTTACTAATCAGTGGACTTATAAGATTGTTGGATTTAAGTCTCAGTTCAGTTCCTACTACTTCCGTATGTTAATTGTTGATCTCGAAACCTTGATATTGTGCTTCTGAGTGGTTATGCCACCATTTTTGTGAATTCTCAAATCTTTTCTGAGCATTTACAGCCGTTATGCTGTCCGAGTCATCCCAGGTTTCTAAGTAGTCTGATGCAATTGCAAATCCTTTCTTCCCGTTCCAATGTTCCCATGGGCCAGATTAACCACACTAATCAGTGAGTTGAGGTACTTCGTTACCTTGACATATATGTTGGAGATATTATTATGACCCTAGGTGTCTTAGGGGATCATCTAGTAATTAGCCATGATTTGTGTTCCCAGTGTGATGATTCTGGCCATCATTCTCGAAAGCATCCCGTGATGCTACTTAGTAATAGGTATTCTGTTCCTGGGTTCTTGAACCCGAGATTCACTCTACCTACTTCATGTTGATAGTAATTGCTAGCGCCTTTAGGATATTAGTAACCTTTGCGATAGTCCTTGAAGTCCGTGGTATCTTCTTTTCCAAATACCATGAACTACTTATGGCAGAAGTTCCTCGTTGAACTGAAATATCACAACAGGATTATTCTTGAGGAGTTCTCCATTCATAAATCGTGACTCTGCCAGTTCTACCTTTCTGCATGGGTTATCCGGAAGAAATATGTTGAACTTGGTTCGACATACTAATCTATGCATCCACAACTCAGAAAATTATATGTTCCTTTGAGTTGTTCTCTTTAGTTGCATTCTGACCCTCGTCTATCAATTGATAGTCAAGAGTATGCGTGCGTTCGTTCATCGATGCCTATGACTCTTGTGGTCTGTCAAGCCATTCTATTCCGGAATGACTAGGAGAAACAAACTCCAGTACCTCTTCCATATCTAGGATTGGGTCAAAGTAGTTGTATTCCGCAGATCAAATGCCAATCCAGCTTTTGGTTCTGCTCTACCTTGGAGTATTACATATTTTTATATCGAGATTGTTATAGGAATTGCACACCATCCTATGAACTCTTGGTACAGTGATACTTCTTGCCATCATTGTTCATTCCTTGGTTCCTGTGTTATTATAACCGGAATACCGACAAATGGATCATGGAGTGTGAAATCAATACTGTTAGCAACTCTGTTGCTTGGTAGTTAAATGGACGATAACCTCATACTTAGCGTGTTGATTATTGAATCGTCACCCTAAGACTGATTGTGCTGCCTAGTCCTTATTTCGGTGCACCCTTCGATTGATGAGTTAGGATCTTGTCAAGTCCTCACTCATTTGATCATATCGTCTTGCCCTCAAAAGTGAGATTGTTCTCGAGCTTAGTAACATATCGGTGGATCGTGATTTTTCGAATATCTTCTCGAAAGTATCACCAGGCTGTCACCTGACTGTTATGTTGAGCTCGTGATCAAGTTGGTTTCTTGTGAACCACCTTCTCTCCAAGAATCGGTGTTAGATATCCCTGAGCTAGTTGGTTAAGCTAGACAACAACTTGGAGAGTTGGAAGATAAAAGCTTGCCTGACTTAGTTCGTTCCAAAGGGATATTCTTGTGTAGTGTGTGTTGAAGAAGATGATATCTTCATCGATTGGTCCCTGTGATCAGTTGCTGGACCTATTGTCTTATCAATCCTTTGATTTGAGTGTGGGCTATCGTCAAATCAAGTCAGAACCAACGATGTTCGTAATGTTGTCTTACTCGTGGTTGATCCCTCGAGCATACACCATTATATCTTTTGGGTCTGATCAATGCTATCACCGTGTTCACATGATGGTGGAAGTCCAGTGATATGGAAATTCCGATGAGTTGTTGTTGAGTCCATTGACAACATCCTTATCTCCTCCATGATGTTGTTGAACATTAAGTTAGTGTTGGAAACTTTTGAAAGCATTTTCTTCATGCTAGCTCATGAAGTACTTGTTTGATGAAAGGAGTGACTTCCTTTGATTCACGTGCATTTTGATGTAAGCTGCCGTCGTGAATTCGAGAAAGTTTGTTTTTGCTCCTTTGGAATCATCCCAAGTCAGTCATGCACGTGCGAAGAATTCTATGGTCCGTTAGACTGATCATCTTCATTCCATATGTATATCCTAGCACACCAAGCCACTGACTGATTTGTTCAAGGAGAAGGAGTATCTTCATAAGAGCTAATCCGGACTTATGAAAGAACTTCGATATCCTCGCTGATGGTTCCCAACCAGAACTCGGTAGTGCTTTATTATAAGACTACCATGTGATCATGTTTGTCTGAGGCAGCGTGTTCACACATGTGTAGCAGAACCAGCTCATGTTTTGGAGCTTGCTATCGCAGTTCGTCCCTCGAGAGTCTCGCAACGTTATCTCGTCGATTTGTGTTGCAAACTTTCATTTTTCTTCCTAGACTCGATGAGTCTGGAATATCCTAACACCAATCAGATCCGAATCTCAGGCAGATATGATGGTTGGAACATTTTCCAAGAACTATAATATTGGTCCCTCGATAACCGGTAAAGTGAATGTCGTGGCCAACACACCCAGCCGGAAGACCTATCATTGTAGTATCTTGTTTGAGGAAGTTGGCCACCTCCCCATAAGGATTTCGTGGGATTTACCTCCGTAACTGTTCCTTATGGATTCTATTGCTCCCGAAGTCCGGCCTTTACTTGATGTTCTAGTTATTAAACCATATCTATGAAAGGGTTACACTAGCACGTCAAGGAGAACATTAGAAGCGGAGTGCTAAATGTCTCTCGGTCGATCATCCAGATTTTATTTCTTTGGCCCCGCCAAGAGTGAAATTGGAGAAAGTGTTATCTTCCTTTGCATCTGCATCTTCCACCGGTATTCATCATGGTAGCATGTTGTGTTGTCAGGATCCTTGACACGGATGTTGGTAAAACCTTGATGATTGTGGAAATGCTCAAGTTCTTGAGAGCACGCACAAGCGCTAGGTGTTATCATCGGCACTAACTGGGTTTGCTCTCAGTTTCCTCGGCAATGCTATGATCTTTTCAAACAGTGAATTCACTCTCTGTTGTTGGGTTCTTCCCAGTTACCAGAATCATTCCCAGCATTTGCATTTTGTTCCCAGCTTACACCGCCAATGTGCCATTCTACCATGGGTCCCCTTCCATTTCCGGTGGTAAGCAAATTCATTCATTACGTTGTCTTCAACAAGGTAATCCACATCATCCAAGTCCGAGTATGCCACTCTACCGACCCCGCCAATCGATTGCTGTGTTTTGCCTTAGGCTGATATAGAGAGTTTCAATGATCTTTGAATCAAAAGTAATTCTTTTTGCCACTTAAGGGGGTATATCTACGAGTCACCATCCCTAAGGTGCCCTGTTGTGATATCATGGCAACTAAAATCCTCGCTACGTTGACAATCGATTACCACCTTCTTGAGTGTGGAATTGTTGTCCACCTAGTGAACCCTCGTCGTCCGTTTCTTTCCACCCCTCTTGATGTGTATCTCGTGCCTCAACCCGAGAGATGGCTCTATGTCTCATTCCGTGAGTTGTTCGGTCTTCTAGAAGATCGATCCTGCTAGAGTTTCCCTTTCCTCTCATTGTCATGTCAATTGGAGTTCTCAGAACAAGACGACAAGACAAAGATGGTGATCGAATCAACGTTCATTTGAAGTGCAACCTGGATCGTGAAGATTGTTCTAGTTTGCGTTTCCCTTTCATCCTACCCTACACTTGAATCTCGAGTCGAGATTCTTGTTTAGTGGGGGTGAGTTGTCACATCCCTAGCTTCTGGTTTGCTCTGAGCTAGCTAGTCATGTGTTGCATCATGTTTAAATTTTGCCTAAAATTGAAATGGGGATGCTCAAAACCCTAGCATTAAATCAATTCAACTAGGGTCAAAATAAAACCTTTTTCATTGAACTCAAAATGTCCTCTAAAAATGTTCAACATTTCTGGTTTGAGGTGGAAGCATCTACCAAAAATGGTTTATATTTTTGCAGGACATATTTGGTCACTGAATTAAATCATATAGTATTTTCATTTGGGCATTTAAATGCTATTAAATATTTCAAATGCTCAAATAATCATAAACTAAAATGTTTACTGTTGGATATATTCTAAACAGTAGCCATGATTAGTTTCATGATTTTTGAAAGTGTCTGAGTATTTTTAATAAAGCCCTAAATTTACAGAATAATAGAAAACTGAGATAATTAGAAAAAGAGAGAGAGAGAGAAAGACCCGTACCTGGGCCACTTACCTGTAGCCGGCCCAGCTTCTGCGCGGCCCGTTACTGTGCAGCCCAGCTGCCAGTCATCTTCCTCCCCCTCGCCCCGAAGCAGCTGCGTGCTGGACGCACGCGCGCCGACGCCGGCCACCTCCTGCTTCGCCGTGGCAGCCTCCCCGACTTCCTCGCGACGCCACGGAGACGTCCCCGACCCCCTCTCACTTCTCCCTCGCTCTCTGGACCTCCCTCCCCCTCGCTCCTCTGTTTCCCCTCCCACGACCGAGCGGAGCTCGCCGTCATCGTCGCCGTACCCATGGCCACCGGCCACCCCTAGCCTCGCCGATGCACCCAGGAGCTCCGCCTCGACCCCCTCTTCCTCCCCACCGATCCACAGCCCTCCGGATGCCCTGCATCGCCGCCATCGCCGTCGTCTTCTACCTCGGACCCGCCGGCCATCTTCGTCAAATTCGCCGGCTCCGGACCGTCCCCGACCTCGCCGAGCGTCCCCTCGTCATCGCCGTGAGTCACTGACCCTCTCCCCTAACTCAGCATGCTTCCCTCCGTGCCGTAGCGCCGTTCCCCACGAGCCCGAAAGCTCACCGCCGCCGGCCATGCCGCCGTCGTGGCTACAGACGCCGTAGCTCGTGCCTGGGCGCGTCATAGCACTCGGTTTGCTCCCAGGAGATGACCCCGACCACCAGCTGGACCTGCCATGCACCAGAACTACGAACCCGCGCTCGCCCGAACTCCGGTCGCCGCCGCGGGCCCCGTTCCGGTGAGCTCGGGCCACCTCAGCCCCTGCCGTTTGCACAGATGGATGCGGGCGACTCCCAGCTACGCGTAGAGCCCCTCAGTCGCCGATTTGGTCGCCGAAGGAGCGTTTCCGACGCCCTCCGCCGTTGCTGGCGTCGCCGGCGACAAGCCGCGGGTCAACTCCGGCGGGTTTGACCCGGGGTTTGACCCCCCTGACATGTGGGCCCAGGCGCCTGCTAGATTAGTGTTAGATTAGTTAGCGCTAATTAACCTAGCTAATTAGATAGGCCACTGACATGCGGGCCCCGCCCGGCTAACTAAGTTAGTTAGGGCTAACTAACCTGGTTAGTTGACTGGGTCACTGACCAGTGGACCCCACTGGTCAGGTTTGACCTGGTCGACGCCTTTGACCTGCTGACGTCACCCCGGCGTCATGCTGACGCAATATTCCTTTTCTGGAATTTAGTTTATTTTATAAATAATCAGGAAATTCCAGAAAATAGCTAAAACTTCAATAAATCATAGAAATTCAACCGTAGCTCCAAATTAAATAATTTATATATGAAAAATTATCAAAAAAATTCAAGGAATCCAACTGTACCATTTTCATGCATGTTAGAACAACTTATCACTACTGTTTAGGACAAATGAAGTGAATGACATTTAAATAACCACATATGGAGTTTGAATTTGAATCTTGGATTCAAACCAACTTCATTTAATCTGGTTTTAGGTGCATTAGCCCAAAACACATTCATATTGCCATGTCATAGCATGCATCATATTGTGCATTGCATTGATTGTGTTTCTTATGTGTTGCTGGTGATTGCCCCCTTTCGATAGACGTGATACCGATGATGTGATCGTTGACACTGATGAAGACTCAATGTTATCTTCAGAAGTGCCAGGCAAGCAAAACCCTCTTGTTCATTCCGATACAATCCTACTTTCTCGCTCCTGCTCTCTTTTAATGCATTAGGACAACACCGATTCATCTGTTACTTGCTGCGGTAGCTGAACCCCTTTATCCTCTGCATGACCTGTCATTCCACAGTAAATAGACGAAACCCACTAGCATGAGTAGGAGTTGTTTGAGCCCTGTTGTGCCTACTCATTCTTGCTTGTTTGTCATGCCTGCTACTGCTTAGAGTTGAGTCAGGTCTGACTCATCGGGGATGAATCAGAGGTGTGTGAACATGTCCTACTATGTGTGAGCTAAGTGTGTGAACACGATTTGGTAAAAGGTGTCGGTGAGAGGCCATGTAGGAGTACATGGTGGGTTGTCTCATTGAAGCCGTCCTTAGGAACTGAGTTCTGTGTCTGTGATCCATGATTCAGCTACTACCATGCATTGGGCCCTGAAATATGACCTCGCTCGACTTCTTATTCACCCTAGTCCTCTGTCCAGGAGTTGCAAGTAGTTTCTGGTGTTTGTAGAATGCTGGAGGCCGTGGACAGCGCTGACCGTAGGGGTGGGCTGTGATGCGGTAGGCACGTGGCCGGGTAAACCGGGCACCCGTTTGGTGTCACGGAACCCTGTTCACATCGTTTGGGGCTGTGAGCGAAACTCCGGCCGGATCTCCTCATGGATGGAACCCGAATAGGCGATAAACCTGGACTAGAGACTTAGGTGTTTGGGTAGGTCGTGGTCTACACCCACGTCGGCTTTCGCTTGAAGTCTGCCGAGCACATGTCGTGTGCAGACGCTAAGTGGTGGAAACATGTATGAAGAAGTACACCCCTGCAGGGTTAACATCATCTATTCGAATAGCCGTGTCCGCGGTGAAGGACTTCTGGGTTGCTTATATCAGTTCATAGACAAGTGAAAGTGGATACTTTAAAAAGCGCAAGATAAGCGTGAGTGCTATGGATGGCGTTCTCGTAGGGAGATGGGAGCGGTTCCATAGTGGTGTATTGATATGGTGAATATGTGGACTCGTGTGCGCCACCTCAAAAGAGTTACTTGCAGTCGTAGTTTAGGATAGCCACCGAGTCAAAGCTGGCTTGCTGCAGTCAAACTCCACCATCCCCTTTGTTGATAATGATGCATATGTAGATAGATCTGATGTAAGTCTTGCTGGGTACATTTGTACTCACGTTTGCCTATTTTATGTTTTTGCAGAGAGACTTCGGTCTCGCTAGTAGTTCCACGTGGACTTCGATGTTTAGCTTGTTACCTCAGCTACGATCTTGTGCCCTCGGCAGGATCTGATCGATAGTCAGGCTTCTCAGCCTTTTTCATTTATAGATGTCTGTACCCAGACATGATAGCTTCCGTTTGTGCTTTGACTTGTATGCTCTGATTGTTGGGTCTCACGACCCATGTTTGTAATATCTCGCTCCTCGGAGCCTATTGATTAAAATACTTGAGTTGTAGAGTCATGTTGTGATGCCATGTTGTATTTGCACATATCGAGCATATTGTGTGTATGTTATTGAAATGCTTGGCATGTGTGGGATCTGACAACCTAGTTGTTTATCCTTGGTAGCCTCTCTTACCGGGAAATGTCTCCTAGTGTTTCCACCGAGCCATGGTAGCTTGCTACTGCTCCGGGACACTTAGGCTGGCCGGCATGTGTCCTTCTTCGTTCCTGTGTCTGTCCCTTCGGGGAAATGTCACGCGATGAATACCGGAGTCCTGTTAGCCCGCTACAGCACGGTTCACCGGAGTCCTGCTAGCCCAGTGCTACAGCCTGGATTCACTCGCTGATGACCGACACGTTCGATGCTGGGTCATGGATGCCTGTCCCTGTAAGTCTGTGCCACTTTGGGTTTACGACTAGCCATGTCAGCCCGGGCTCCTTATCATATGGATGCTAGCGACACTGTCATATACGTGTGCCAAAAGGCGCAAACGGTCCCGGGCAAAGGTAATGCGACACCCGTGGGAATACCGTGCGTGAGGCCGCAAAGTGATATGAGGTGTTACATGCTAGATCGATGTGGCATTGAGTCGGGGTCCTGACACTTCTGCATCCGGACAGTCAACAATTTGGTTCTTTTTGGTTAGGAACCGGGTCCAAAATTTCCTGGCTGACTCTCCGGGCTGTTGGGTTATGTGACTTAGATCATCAGCATCCGGTGGATGCACATAGGTGCCCTGGAAGTTGTCAAGGAACGGGTCTGCCAGGTTTTCCCAACTTCTGATGGAGTTTGCCGGCAAGCTATTCAGCCAATGCCGAGTCGGTCCCTTGAGTTTTAGTGGGAGGTACTTGATAACATGTAGATCATCTCCGCGTGCCATGTGAATATGGAGGAAAAAATCTTCTATCCATACCGTGGGGTATGTAGTACCATCATATGGTTCAATGTTCACGGGTTTAAACCCTTCTAGGAATTCATGATCCATTACTTCATTAGTGAAGCATAGGGGGTGTGCGGCGCCTCTGTGCCGGGCTACATTGTATTCGGTCCGGCCGGATTTGTTAGTGTATCCGGCGTGACGGTCCTCGTCATGCGTTGGGGCGCGCCCCCGTGATCCATAGATCGATCTTGATTGTCCTGCTTTGTTTTCCAATATGTCCCGCAGGTCCTTCGTGTAGCCCCAGGCCTTCGTGTGTTTGCTTGTTTGGCATCGGGGTGTGGGCTGGACTTCGGGCTGGTACACCACTTTGTCGCGGCCACGGGGTGGCCGGTCAGCCGCATCATGCGCTGGTAGTATGGGCTTTAATGCATCATCCTCAAGTTGAGGTAGCAACCTGCGCTTTGGGTAACTTCTTGTCGGGCGCTCGAGTCCGTGTTCCTCGGCAGCCAGGACCTGGGTCCATCTGTCAGTTAGCAGATCTTGATCAGCTTGAAGCTGTTGCTGCTTTTTCTTCAGGCTTTTTGCAGTGGCTATAAGCCGGCGCTTGAAGCGCTCCTGCTCGACGGGATCCTTGGGCACGATGAATTCTTCGTCGCCGAGGCTTACTTCGTCTTCAGAGAGAGGCATGTAGTTATCATCCTCTGATTCTCCATTTGTTGTCTGTTCTTTAGGGCTAGCTTGCCCATTTCCTTGCTCGGCCTGCTTGAAGCCCGGCTGGGCAGGATTGTTTTCGTCTTCGGCACCATTCCGATTGTTATCATCTCTTGTGTTGGTATCGCTATTTTTCCTATGGCGGGGCTTGGAGCGGCGCCTATAACGCTGGTGTCTAGGTTGCTTATCCAAAGGATTATCTTCGGTTGCCTCCTCGCCATTGCTTTCTTTGGGGGTGTCGACCATATATATATCATACGATGAGGTGGTTGTCCATCGCCCTATAGGCGGTGGTTCTTGTTCTTCTCCTGCATCGTCGTCCATACTGTCGATGTCTTCGGAGTTGAAGTCCAGCACATCGGTTAAGCCATCGACAGTGGCTATTAAGTGGGTGGTGGGTGGGGAACGAATTTCTTCGTCGTACGCTTCCCACTCGAGTCGGACATAGTTCAGCCAAGAGTCCCCTGACAAAGAGAGGGACCTTAATAAATTTAGCACGTCACCCGAGGGCGAGTGTTGAAAAATATCCGCGGAGGTGAACTCCATGACCGGTGCCCAATCAGATTTGACGGGCATGGTCGTACGCAGTTCGGATCCTATAGCCGGAGTTGAGTTCGAGGGTCTGATGATTCCGGCCTCATAGGAGGTGAGGCCAGTGTTCGGCTTCAAGGCCGAGGAGTGAGCGGCCTCCGTGGCGGGGTCCGACCACCCATCCTTTGATGGCTCGATTTGCTCCGGATTGATTCTTGGCGCCGCCGCAGGCGCGATCTCCCGAACACTGTCCGATGGCAGATCTAAGTCAAGCTCGTCGGGACCGTTTCGCGCACCTGACGTGGGCTCGAATCCATCGAAGATTAAGTCTCCGCGGATGTCGGCAGTATAGTTCAAGCTTCCAATCCTGACCTGATGGCCAGGGGCGTAGCTATCGATTAGCTCCAGATGGCCAAATGAGTTGGCCCATAGTACGAAGCCGCCAAATACGAAGATCTGTACGGGAAGAAAAACCTCCCCCTGGACTGCGTCGTTGAAGACGACTAAAGGAGCCATCAAGCCTTATCGCAACGACACAGTGGAACTCCCAATGAAAGCACCAATGTCGGTGTCAAAATCGGCGAATCTCGGGTAGGGGGTCCCGAACTGTGCGTCTAAGGCTAATGGTAATAGGAGACATGGGACACGATGTTTACCCAGGTTCGGGCCCTCTCGATGGAGGTAATACCCTACTTCCTGCTTGATTGATCTTGATGATATGAGTATTACAAGAGTTGATCTACCACGAGATCGTAGAGGCTAAACCCTAGAAGCTAGCCTATGATTATGATTGTTGTTGTCCTACGGACTAAACCCTCCGATTTATATAGACACCGGAGGGGGCTAGGGTTACACAGAGTCGGTTATAGAGAAGGAGATCTACATATCCGAATTGCCAAGCTTGCCTTCCACGCAAAGGAGAGTCCCATCCGGACACGGGACGAAGTCTTCAATCTTGTATCTTCATAGTCCAACAGTCCGGCCAAAGTATATAGTCCGGCTGTCCGAGGACCCCTTAATCCAGGACTCCCTCAGGGGGGCTCGCCGGACTGAAGGAAGAACCAGCCGCAGCGGGGATGGGGCTCGCCGGAGTGGTACCCCACTATCTATCTTAGGGTTCAGGGTGGGGGCGGTGGTCGTCGGCGGTGGTGGGGCGGTAGCGTGGGGATCGCTGAAGAAAAAGCTCGACATGGGGGGGCCTAGAGGGATGTCCCGGGTGGTGGCGGACCCGCGGCAGGGCGTGTTTTCGGGGCGGGTGGTGTGGTGCACCGCCGGCCGCGGGCGGCGGGGGGCTGCTGTTTGGCCGGTGGTGGCTGGCGGCTCAGGGGGGTGGAGGTTGAATATGAACTGCAGGCCCTTGATTTCGTATCCAACGGCAACAAAATCGACTGACCGGAGATGAAAAAGTCAGTCGACTGACATGTAGCCTCACCTTGCTAGTGTGTTCAGTTTCGATAGTAAAATTCAGTTTCGACAGCAAAATTCAGTTTCGACAGTTAAGTTCAGTTTCGACAGTTAAATTCAGTTTTGACAGTTAAGTTCAGAGACGAGCGGATGATGTATTTTACATCTAGCACTTTGTGCTTATGTATTTTACGTCATCTATTGGAGATGCTATTAGAATTCCACTCAGGTTAACGTTGTCTCTCTTGTCCTGCTTCAGCCTCGGCATCATACAACTCACCGGAGCTGCTCCAATGATGAAACCCTCCATCACAGCGGAGCAGTACCTGGGGCTCCATCTCCAGACACCTAAGATCTTCTTCCCCACCTCCGACAGCCAAGTCAGTTGGAGCATCCTCACCGGCCAACCCAATCACGCTGAGATCGACATGGGTTCGCCAAAGAGGTTGTACACTTGTTGCATCTCTTTTTTACTCTACACATTATATATATTGTCCACTGAGCACACGTAGTAAAGGGAAATACGATTATTTTATCCTACTATATGACAAGCAGTGAGGTTCCAGGTAACTTAGCTATCGGTGATGGACTCTCTTGAACGCCATCATTATTTATCTCTGTGCGTTTGAGTTGTGCATTTGTCGATGGCCCTGGGAGTTGAGCTAGTAGGGCAGTAGCCTGGGTCCAAAGTAATAGAAGTAGCACAAAAAAAATTTAGTGTAGGCTTTTCCTTGCTCAAGCCTGCCTACTAGAATCGCCAGTGCTTGAAAGGAAAAGTGAATGCAAAACATAGGAATTGCAAAGTTTCCTATGGTACTACTATTCATGAATTTGGTTCAAAGGAATGGAGCAAATGAAAACTGTAGGATTTGTTCCTTTAGTGTCTCCTTGAAAGAAAAAACGTAGAAATTTTAATTTTCACTTGTCCTCCTTTTCAAATTCCTATGCATAAAGCACAAGACTAAGAGATAGTAGCATAATAGCATTAATACCGTACATTTTCTTGTGGTTTGACTTAATCTCACCATGCTTATTTGCATCCTGTGATCTTCCAATTGTTGTGAATCAAACACCCAGATTGGCAGAAATCCTGTGTTTTTAAATTCTCTATTTTGCACGTGCATTCCTATCCCTGGATTGTTGGAATCCTCGAATTCAAACGAGCCCTTACAGAATTACTTCTCTTACAGATAGTTGTCAAAGAAAACCTTGCGTGGTTTGTCCGGCTCCTGCTGCGCCATCTTCCAGCGGAGCAGGGATCTGGCCTCCAGACTGTCTTTCGCCGCCTCAGATCTTCTTCCCCGCCGCCAGCAGCCATGAAAACTGCATTACCCTCATCAACCGACCAGATGACCTCGAGGACTACATGGGTTCGCAAGAGAGGTTGCACTCTTTCGTGTCTGCTTACGTTATGCATCGCTTAATATTACATGCTACTTTATCGTCCTCTTCACTGATTAGACTCTGAGTCAGCTCCAAACTAATGATCAAACTTGAGTTTTTAAGTGGTTGTGGGGTACATATCTGGGCCGCAATCAATAGTATCTATCTACTATCCGGTTAATCTCCGGTGTCTACTATGAGTTTCATGTTGGGTGGGAAACAAACAGTAAAGAAGCCATTATCTGTATATCTTAACTGAAGCCATTATCTGCCTGCTATTATGGGTTTTGGGTCTGTCCACAGGTTGCTACCATCACTCTAGATTTCTGCATGCACTCCTTACATAATCTCACTATGTTTTATTCCTATGCATGACAGTTATTGTAAACAATGGAACTGAACATGTAGAGCAAAAGAGACGAGCCTTGCGTGGCAATAAAATTTCATGCGGACGTCGCTCCATGGTAGGTGCAAAGGCCGCCCCCTCCACCCATTTTGGATTGTAATCGAGAGGAAGGTATCTGTTCTGAGGGGGATTCATAAGGAGAAGACCACTCCTATTTACCCCATGAGGTCTTCGCTCTAACTTGGCATGCTGATGCTGGTTATATCATGCATATGGTGCCTTGCATTGCTTACTTTATACATCAAATATGTCATCTGCTTAGTTTAGACATCCTTTGTGCGAATGCCATCTGTTTAGTTTATTCATCGTTCATGTGAATTATGCAACACCATCTTGTTTAGCCAGGCATCATATATGTGAATTTTGCAATGCCATCCTGCTTAAGCAGTCATCTTATATGTAAATTATATCAGGACATCCTTTTTTCGTTACATATTACATTTGTCAACAATGTTAGTACATTCAACTGCTCTTCGTGTGCATCAGCCATTTGATACGGTGATGGAACATTCTGGAGTGAAAACAAGGTCTTCAGAGCAGACTATGCTATCTGACGAAGTGCATATCTTGCTGGTTACGGATAGCTCCTCAGAGGAGGATTCAGAGACAGATGACCAGTCCTATTCCCCCCCCCCCCGAGGTGTTTCTCATATCGTGCGTATGGTGTCTCGCATTGCTATGTCAATTGATTAGTTTAGACATGCTTTGTGTGAATGCCACCTATTCAGTGTCTAATTACCATAATGTGAATTATGCATTGCCATCTTGATGCAAGACATTATATATGTGAATTATGCAATGCTATCTTGTTGCAAAGGCATTATATATGTGAATTATGCAATGCCATGTTGTTTAGCCAATCATCATGTATGTGAATTATATCATGCTATCATTTTTTTGTATTACATGTTCCATTTGTCGACAACGTTTGTATATTCAACTACTCTTCCTATGCATCATCCATTTGAAGTGGTGATGGAAGTATCTGGAGTGAAAACAAGGTATTCAGAGTAGACAATGCTACCTGCTGAAGCAGACATCTTGCTGGTTACAGAGAGCTCCTCAGAGGAGGATTAAGAGACTGATGACCAGTCCTATTTCCCCCATGAGGTCTATGCTCAAACTTGGCAGGTTTATATTATCCATGTCATGCATGTTGTCTTGCATTGCTTAGTTTTTACATCCTATATGGATTGTCATCTGCTTACTTGCTTACTATATAAATCATATATATGAATTATATCATGCCATCATGTTTACATAGTACATGTAAGTGCATCTAGTGCCACCCCTAGTTGGTTTTGGAGTATTGACGACAAAGTTGGTTGAGGGACTAATGCGTTTGTGAGAATTGCAGGATAACGTAGGTAGTGTCCCTCATTGATTCGGTTTACCTACCGGAGATGATCCCTAAGAATGTATGAAGACATTGAAGACAATGGTGGTATGAGAAGATATTCATATTGAAGACTATGACATGAGAAGACATTGCGTGAAGACTATGGAGCGCGAAGACTGTATGGATTCGTTACTTCCTTTTCTTCTTTGTTGAGACATAGGAACCACCGTACTGTTAAGTGGGGTCCAAGTGAACTAAGTCAGAGTGACTGAAGTGATGCTCAACTCAAAGCCTATGTCTTCGAGCGAAGACAATGAGAGCAAACCTTATCCAGAGCTGGATGAGTCAGCTTTACTTGTAGCCCAAGTAAAGTTGCCGCGTGTGTTTGAAATCTGACCGTTGGAACACGTGTCAGTTCCTTAGTGACCCAGGGTCATTTTGGATAAATCAGGTCGGGTTGCCTAGTGGCTATAAATAGCCCACCCCCTACACCATAAATTGGTGGCTGCTCAGAGTTAGTATACGGCTTTTGTCGTTTGAGAGCAACCCACCTCGAAGCATTTGAGAGAGAGAAATCCTTGCTAGGACAAAGCCCAAACACCCAGAGCCAAAGAGTGTTAGGCATCACTAAAGTCTTTCTGTCTGTGTGACCTAAAGACTTATTACACTTGAGGATTATGTATCCTCTAGCCGGTTAGGCGTCGCGTTCTGAGCATCCAATAGTCATTGTGGATTGCCGAGTGAACGAAGTCTGAGAAGGTTTGGAAGTCTACCTTGAAGACTTACCAGAGTGATTGGGCGAGGACTAAGTGTCCTTAGCTCAAGGGGAATAAGGTGAAGACACGGTCTTGTGAGTTGAATCTCAGCCTCCCTAACCAGACGTACAGTTGTCACAGCAACTGGAACTGGTCCAACAAATCCTGTGTCTTCAACAAGTGACTGGTTCTATCTCTTCCCTCCTTTATTTTGAGTTTGTCTTCGTGAAGTCATTGCTTATCTGTCTTATCTGATTAACTTCATTGCTTGACTACTATTGTTGATTGGCTTCGTACTATCTTCCATCCTGATCCTACTACCTATCTGCTATTAGTCTTCATATGTTAACGCTATTGCATACTTGACTATGGCTTACTTGTTGTAGTTTACCTTCCGCTGCATATCAATTAGGTCATTTCTATTGTTTGTCTTCGAAACTTCCACGTTTTGAAGACTTTGATAAAAATCGCCTATTCACCCCCCCTCTAGTCGATAACTAGCACTTTCAATTGGTATCAGAGCAAGGTACTCCCTTGTTCTGTGTGATTCGGTTTAACCACCTGGAGTTTAGCTATGTCGACCGCAGGGATAATCAAAGTCTCCGCTGCTTGCCCCATGTTTGATGGAACAGAATATCCCTACTGGAAGAATAAGATGCGCATGCATCTTGAAGCCATTGATGTCGACCTCTAGTATGTCGTCAAGAATGGCGTTCCCAAAACTGGTGAAGGTGTCACCCCTACTGATGTCAATAAGTTCATTCAACTGGACTTGACTGCAAAGAACATCATCTGTGGTCGTCTGACCAAAGGACAGTATGGCCGTGTGAGTGCTGTGGAAACGTCAAAGCTAGTCTGGGACTGGCTGTCCAAGGTCAATGAAGGCGTATCTACACAGAGAGACCAGAGAATCATTGTTCTTCGCAATCTCTTCAATCGCTTCAAGAGAAACGGCAATGAAAATATCCAGCTCACGTTTGATCGCCTCACCGACATCACAAATGAGCTTCAGGCTCTCGGCGCCTGAGATCACCAAGCATGAAATTGTCAAGACACTGCTGAGATCACTTGACACCTCCTTTGACACCCTTTCCCTCATGATACAAGAACATCCTGACTTCAAGACACTCGATCCGTCTGATATACTTGAGAGGCTCAACACACATGAGTTCCAGCTTTCTGAGAAAAGAGATATCTATGGCCCCAACTATGGCCGAACTCGTGCTTTGAAGGCAAAAGTTGTTTCCTCATCTGAAGAAGAAGAATCTGACTGTGGTTCTGACGATCCTGAAGACATTGGAAGGGAGCTTGCTATGCTTGTGAAGAAGTTCCAGAAATTCACCAAGAAGAAGGGCTTCAAAAAGTCTTCACGATCCAGTTCAAGAAATGATGAAGCCTCCACTCAAGACAACAAGAAGAGAACATGTCACAAGTATAAGAAGCTTGGGCACTACATCTCTGAGTGTCCTCAGTGGGACAATGAGAAGAAGAAGAAGAAGAAGAAGAGCAAGGAATATGACTCCAATGAGAAGAAGAAGAAGAAATCTTCGAAGTCTTCTTCCAAGTCCTCATCAAGGTCTTCATCTCACAAGAAGAGCTCATCTAGCAAGGCTCGTGCTTTTTATGGCAAGGAAATGGATTCAGAAGAGGAGTCTGCTTCTGAGGAGGCAGAGGTGGAATCTGAAGCTGAGTCCGACTCTGGCGTTGCAAGTCTGGCTCTAGCCACAGCCTACGTTGCAAAGTCCATCTTCAACACTGAAGACAATGACTCCCACACCAATGCTGATGATGACAAGGACGATCCTGCTCCCACCTACTGCTTCATGGCACGCGGTGCCAAGGTAAAATCGCGTGATGCTTACTTTCAAACATCAAGTGAAGATGAATCTGATTGTGAATCTAAACCCAGCTACAAAACACTTGCTAAAATTGCTACTGAACAACAAAGGGCTATGGAACATACTCAAAAACTGTTAGACAAAAGCGATGATCCGTTGGACGCGGAAATGACACGTTCACAGTCCTTAGTTGAAGACATAAAAAATCTTCATGCTAAGTATCAAGAACTTGAAAGTCTTCATGAGACGCTCTCAACCACTTATGAAAAGCTCTCCTATGATTATCTTCAAAGGAAGCAAGAGCTTGAGAAACTGAAAGCGACTCGTGAAGATCTTCAAAAAGAGAATGAGTCATTTCGTGCTCAACAGATCAGTCCCGCTCAGGATGAATTTGAACCACCATGCTTAAAATGCATTGAGCGTGATAATGCTGCCTCTGTTGCTGAATGTTCCACTGCTGCTACTGTTGCTCTGTCTTCAACTACTGATGTGGTAACTAACCCCTCTTTTGAGGATACCACTACTATTGCTGATGAAAATGCTAGGTTGAAGACATTGCTTGAAACAGGGATGTATAAAAGTCTGAAAGGGCATCAGACACTTTGTGATGTCCTCAAAAAGCAGATTCTGAACCGAAACCCTAGGAAAGAGGGTGTTGGGTTCGAGAGGAAAATGAATGCTGATGGTTCCTACTAGAAGCCTGAGCAGTATCCCAAAACCACATGGGTTGCTGCAAAGGAACCTTCAGTGGATCCATCCACTTTATCTGGCTTTACCTATGCTAATCCTATTATCGTTGATGAATCCTTTGATGCAAACTATAAACTGTTCAAAAATCAGAATGGTGAAGTGTTTGCCAGGTATATTGGTACTAACTGCAGGAATGGACCGCCAATGAAGAAGATCTGGGTTCGTAAACGCTGTCTTGAGAATATTCCAGTGAATGTCATCATGCAGGGAAGAAGACAAACTCCAGACCAAAGGCATCATATGGTCCAACGGCTACTTACGAACACAGGACTCAATTGATTCACCCTAACGCCAATGTTTTGCAGGGAAATCATACTCAGACTCATGAATATGAGCGTGTGTCTTCAAACCGCTATGTTCATAGAACTAAGAACTTTTCTGCTTATTCACATGAGTATCATTCATCTCCTGCAAGGCTATTTGCTAGGGCTTCAAAGCCAAAATTCTCAGATGCTGCACTTAGACTCGTTGCTTCTAAACCACCCCTGAAAATGTGGGTGGTGAAGAAGAATTAACTCTCTTTTGCAGAATCTGGTCTCCAGCCAGCAATCAATGGCGTCCAATATAATTGCTGGGGACCTAAAACATAAAGGGACGCATGATAAAATGACTTACTATGTATTCCACATATGAATCGCTTACCTGTCATACTGTGTGCTAACTTTCATCTATGCTGTGATAATCCAAGTGTGCATCTACTGCTTATGCTTCACAACATACCTTGTGAAGCCTATCCTCCTAACTGCACTGTAGGGCATGTCACCAAAAGCTTGAGAATGGATTATTGACAGCGGATGCACTAATCATATGACTGGTGATCAAAGTCTTCTCATGGACTCAACCTTACGTCCATCCGAGAAGAGTCAAATCACATTTGCTGACACTGGTAAAGTCAAGGTATTGGGTCTAGGTAGAGTTGCAATCTCAAAGGATCAACACATGGATAAAGTGATGCTTGTTGAATCCCTTGGATTCAACTTAATGTCTGTCTCAATGCTTTGTGACTTAAACATGATTGTGATATTTGGAAAATATCGTTGCCTTGTACTAATGGAATCTGACAAATCTCTAGTCTTTGAAGGGTATAGGAAAGGTGATCTATACATGGTAGATTTCTCAGCAGGTCCACAGCTTGCCGTATGTCTTCTTGCAAAAGCTTCAGAATGCTGGCTCTGGCATCGAAGGCTGGGGCACGCTGGCATGAGGAACTTGCACACTCTCATCAAGAAGAAGCATGTCATAGGCATCGAAGGTGTCAAGTTCAAGAAAGATCATTTGTGTGGTGCTTGTGAAGCCGGAAAGATGACAAGGGCAAAGCACCCCTCGAAGACAATCATGACAACGTCTCAACCCTTCGAGCTGCTACACATGGACTTATTTGGACCTACTCACTACTCCACCCTCACAACAACGGCGTGTCTCTATGGCTTCGTCATTGTTGATGACTACTCAAGATATACATGGGTGCACATAATTCTCTACAAGACTGAAGTACAAGATGTCTTCAGACGATTCGCCAATCGAGCAATGAACAATTATGGCGTCAAGATCAAGCATATCAGAAGTGATAACGACACTGAATTCAAGAAGACCGGGCTTGATCTTTATCTGGATACAATGGGAATCACTCATGAATTTTCTGCTCCATACAAACCTCAGCAAAACGGCATTGTTGAGCGCAAGAACAGAACCCTCATCGAGATGGCTCGAACAATGCTCGATGAGTACAAGACACCAAGAAAGTTCTGGCCTGAAGCCATTGATACAGCTTGTCATATCATCAACCGTGTCTACATCCATAAGCTTCTGGGCAAAACATCCTATGAGCTCCTTACTGGCAAGAAGCCAAATGTTAGTTACTTCAGAGTCTTTGGTGCTAGGTGCTGGATCAAGGATCCCCATCACAAGTCAAAATTTGAACCCAAAGCTCACGAAGGCTTCATGCTTGGATATGGAAAGGATTCGCACTCTTACAGATTCTTCAACCTCTTCCACTACAAAATCGTTGAAACAGTGGATGTGCGATTTGATGAAACCAATGGTTCACAAAGAGAATTCTGCCAAGTACACTTGATGAAGCTCCTTCCAGTGAATCTATCAAGCTGATGGTAACTGGTGAAATCATGCCTTCTGAAGCACAGCCTGAAGAGGAACTTATCATTTCTGCACCAAACCAACCTGAAGACAATGCTCAGACCGAAGACAATACTTCCAATGATGACAATGATCAGCATGAGCAAGGTCTTCGTCCAGTTCATCCTCGTGTTGCAAATGAAGTACAAATTGAGAAGATAATTGACAGCATCAATGCGCCTAGTCCGCTCACTCGCTCAAGAGCAACACAGTTAGCAAACTTCTGTGGACACTTTTCATTTGTGTCAATATCAGAACCCAAGAAAGTTGCTGAAGCCTTTATGGAACCTAAATGGATTCAAGCCATGCAAGAAGAACTTCAACAGTTCAAGCTGAACAATGTTTGGGAACTGCTCAAGCGCCCTGACCCTCGCAAGCATAACATTATTGGAACAAAGTGGATATATCGAAACAAGAAAGATGAGCATGGTCAAGTCGTCAGAAACAAAGCACGTCTTGTGGCTCAAGGATATACTCAAGTTGAAGGAATTGACTTTGATGAAACATCTGCTCCTGTTGCTAGGCTTGAAGCTATTCACATACTGCTAGCCTATGCTAATCATCACAACATATTGCTATATCAAATGGATGTAAAGAGTGCATTTCTCAATGGCAAGATTGAAGAAGAAGTATATGTCGCACAACCACCTGGCTTTGAAGATCCAAAACATCCTGATATGGTGTACAAGCTAAACAAAGCACTGTATGGTCTCAAACAAGCTCCTCGTGCCTGGTATGATACAATCAAAGACTTCCTGAAGAGCAAAGGCTTAAAACCTAGATCCCTCGATCCCACACTCTTCACGAAGACATATGATGGTGAACTATTTGTGTGCCAAATATATGTGGATGACATAATCTTCGGCTGCACCAACCAGAAGTACAGTGATGAGTTTGGGTACATGATGCAAGAGCAATATCAAATGTCCATGATGGGTGAGCTGAAGTTCTTCCTCGGTCTTCAAATTCGTCAGCAACGAAATGGCATCTTCATATCTCAAGAAAAGTACCTCAAAGATTGTCTGAAGAAGTTTGGAATGGAAGACTGCAAAGGCTACACGACGCCAATGCCAGCCAAACACCATCTTGGTCCCCATGACAATGGTAAAGAGTTCGATCAAAAGGTATACCGCTCCATGATTGGTTCTTTGCTTTATCTAGGACAGATATTATGCTTAGTGTTTGCATGTGTGCTCGATTCCAAGCGGCACCAAAGGAATCGCATCACTTAGCTGTGAAGCGAATTCTTCGATATTTGGCTTACACCCCAACACTCGGATTATGGTATCCAAAGGGCTCAAGGTTTGACCTAGTTGGATTCTCAGATGCTGATTATGCTGGTGAGAAGGTGGATCTCAAGTCAACATTAGGCACTTGTCATTTTCTTGGTCGATCACTTGTCTGTTGGTCTTCAAAGAAGCAGAACTGTGTATCACTCTCAACTGCTGAATCTGAATATATTGCTGCTAGATCCTGTTGTGCTCAGCTTCTATGGATGAAGCAAACTCTCAAGGATTATGGCATCAACCTGAAACAAGTACCTCTCTTCTGCGACAACGAAAGTGCCATCAAGATTGCCAACAATCCAGTCCAGCACTCGAAGACAAAGCACATTGAAATTCGTCATCACTTTCTCAGAGATCATGTTATGAAGAAAGATATAGATATCATGCATGTCAACACTGAAGAGAAACTGGCAGATATCTTCACAAAGCCCTTGGATGAGAAAAGGTTTTGCAAGTTACGATGTGAGCTAAATATCTTGGAATCCTCAAATGTCCTGTGATCAGGCACACATCCTAACACTTATGCAGATAGATGACTTAGATGTGCAACACACAAAGAAATGTATATCTTCAATCAATGAAGATTTACACTCTGAGTGTGAATACATTAACATGGAATTTGACTTCGGAGCGCCACGATAATTGTGCGCCGTGTCTGAGTCTAATACTTCCTATACGGTGGGTAACGCCACCACCAAATTTCTCTGTTTGAAGTGTTTCACTCATGGCGTTACTTTTGCAAAGACTTCGCATTTGGTTTGTCTTCAGTTTCAATTTATCTTCATGATTTTCTGTGCTATAATGATTTGATTGCATATATGTATACACACTAGCGCTCTGTCCTCTACAGCATTCACTTATAGCTATGTCTTCAAGCTGAATCTTTTGAACTAAGTGAATGTAATCGGACCCTAACCTCTCTATCCTTCCTATCTCAAACTCTATCTGTCCAAATCATATGCATTCTACTGAAACTGTCGAATGTCTTCTCTGCGTCCTAGTCAGCAGAAGAGAAAGAGACAAACATTAAATCTGTTGTAAATGACTTATCTTTATTGTTGAAATCCGAAGAAGCCGGAACAACTCTCCGACATGCCTGGCGGGCGTGGGAACGTGGGAAAATTATAAGTATGTTGCATGCTTGCCACGTACCCCTCAGATGTGAACCGCCAGGGGCACCAGCGTAATTGCGCTGTGTCTCTCACCTACTTATAAATACTTGTCCCCTGCGGTACAGAAATCCTTCTTCCACCTCTCCACCTCCGTCAAAACCCTAGTGCCACTGCTAGCTCGCGACGACGCCGGCGACGAAGCGCTTAGCTGCCGCGACTTCTCCGACGCCGTCCTCACGCCGGCCGCGGACATCGTCCTCTCCGCCGTCGCCATAGGTGTCCTCCATCGCCAAGTTAGGGCACGATGGGCTGAACTGCTCGGTCTCTCATTCTTCCCATCTAGCAGTTCATCGTGCGGTAATTATAACTCTATTTTTACCACCTTTTTCATCTTCATAGATTCATCCTACTTACCGAAAGTGGTTTCTACCTACTCAATGTTAGATCTATTCTGTCTGCATCTCATAATGCCTAGTCTATTCACTTAGATTTCCTATCTAGTTTGATTCCTCACTTGTACTTATTCACGGATTGGTACAAATCTGGAACCAACTCACCACATATAAGTGAATGTCTTCGCATCATGAGGTCAATGTCTTCAAACTGATTTATCTTCAAAATCTTCTGAGAATGCATATGACCTCTTCCCCTTCCCTCGCATCTCTAATGTTGTCACAGGTACATGTCCGTGGGAGAATCCCTTGGTTCTCATAGTCTGCATTCGTTTGCAGAATACTTACAACATCATATCAATTCTCCTGAAGCCGGTTCCTTCTTGACCAGCAAGCATAAATCTCTGAAGCCTCTGACCATACTGAAGCCATTCATCTTGGAGTTCATGGCTGCAGAAAAATCAGCAAGGAAGGGTGGCAGACAGCGTCGTGGGGGAACTTCAAAGGATCTGCCTGAGGATCTGGCAGAAATGTATAAAACAGATCCTGAAGAAGATTACAATCAGCGCAAGACTTGAATCCAATGGATTCGACGCTATTGGGCTGAACAGTGGTACAAGTACAAGTTCGTCACCCAGGAGTACGCAGAGAAAAATGCTATCAAGAGCCTTTGAGGTGATATTCTCTATTGAGGCCTTCCCCCCAAGAACAAAGCTGAAGCCATTGCGCAAGAATTCTATCCTTGCATGGTCCGTGGGCCACAACCTGAAGAAGCCGACCCAACATCATTGCTCTGGTGTCGTGACGACAATCTCTTCAAGCGCAACTTCCAGTTTGCTAAGGCTTCGGCAAAGGAAAACAAGAAGTCACGGGGATTAGACTTCAATCCTGGTCCCTCTGCTCCCCATGATGATGGCACACGTGAAGCTGAAGAAAACAGAATTGGCCCCTTTGCAAACCTTGATGGCCTCATCACTTACATCTTGGTCCAAGGTGCCAAGGTAGATCATTCTGATAATGATGCTGACACTGATGAAGCCCCAGCTCCTCCTTCGAAGCCACAGAAGCAAAAGAAGCTAAAGGCTTCTAAATCAGCACCTCCAAAAGCTTTACGCGCGAAGCCTCTGGCCACTGCACCTCCTGAAGCCAGTGTGCAGTCTGAAGATCAATCCCGTATCTCCAAGAAGACGAAGAAGAAAAAGCAACTTGTCAGGCATACTGATCAAGCCTTGACTCCTGCCGCTATTCTGCGTGAAGAACCCATTGATCTATCAAGTGATGAAGATCTTGCTGATGATGCTCTTGAGCAGCTGATAAAGAGCAAGGAAGAAGCAGAAATCTTCAACAACTTGCCTCTCTTTGATGTGGCCATCATCCACAATTTCATTGATGAGTGGTTCGACACCCCCAATGTTAGCTTTGAAGATTTACAGCTTCCCATTGGCCTCAGTGTCGCCTTCAATGGTGCCATTGCTTCTGAGCTGGCTCTCGCTCAGTGAATCGTTGAGCTCAAGAACAAGATTGATTATGAGAAGGCTCAATTCAAGAAGCATGTGGCCAAGCTAAGTGTTCAAGACGTCCTAAACTTCAAAGTCATGATGCATGAGCTTAAAGAAGCTTTTCTGAAGAAGCGCCAAGAAGCTCAAGGCTCTCGCGAGCGTATGAAAAATTTGGCTGATAAGTGTGTGCTTGCCTACAATGAGGCTGAGAAGCGCAAGTCACTTGGCCGTCCTGGCATTGACCCCAGGAAGGCTGCAAAGAAAAAGAAGAAGCTTCCTGCTGATCAGCCTGCACCTTCAAGCCAAGAAGCTCCTCGCATTATCTTCCCAAGTAGCATGACTGGCTCGAAGCCAAAGGCCACCACAACCGCTTCAGAACAGAAGAAGACGAGGGCTGCCGAGGCTGAAGCCAGAAAGAGGAACAATACCGAAGCCTCTAATGCCGCTCCCTCCATGAAGAAGCGCAAGACCAAGAAGGGTCGGGCTGCTCCCACAGAGCCCCTTGTTGTTGAACCCATCTTAGTGGTTCGTCCTACATCTGCATCCCAAGAACTTCGCATAACTGTTCATGAGCCTGCTTCCACAGAGGCTCCTGAAGCTGAAGATATACCAGCAGCTGAACCCACCGCTGCTGAAGACATTGGTCATCATGACAATGTTGAAGATGATGAAGTTCTTCCTCAGACTGAATATAATGTGGTATCATCGCCTGTTCGTACGAACAACAAAATCATCAGCATTGGTCGTCCTCTAACGCCAATTGCTCAGGATGCTTCATGGGTTGATCACCCGCAAGAACAAGAAACCCCAAGTACTCCCCAACAACATCAACTAACCACACCATCCGTCCAAGTTGAAGAGGATGAGGACCTTCCTACTCCATCTCCAAAGGCGTCGCCTATACTACAAAGGCTTCGCAAAGGACCAAGGCCTCAAGTCTCTCTTTCGACCGTTCCAGAAGGAGAAGTGCACCGTTAACCTGTTGCACGTCAAGTGTTCTTTGAAGCCACTCCAACTATGAATGTCTCTGTGTCTGAAACACAAGCTGCTGAAGACAATCCGGCTGCATCAGCTGATGAAGAACGTCAAGAAGAGCGTGTCTCTACTCCCCCCATGCCTGAAGAAACAGTTCATGAAGTGAATGTGTCTGTGCCTGACCCTCCAGCTCGTCAAGTGCAGGTTGAAAATCCTGAATCCGCCACAACCAACGCAAGTGAAGCCAATGACGTTGTCATGGCTGACGCTAATGTGGAGCTTGAACCAACCAGTGTGCCTGAAGCTAATGAGGCCACTGCACCTGAAGCTAATGAGGCTACTGCTCCTGAAGCACCTGTTGTGCAGCCTGAAGCCTCAGCTGCTGCCATTGCTCCTGTTCCGCCCCCAAGGCCCTATACAATTGAGCAAGCATACAACCATGGCGAGCTCATCACAGTAAGATGGCCCGTTCTGGTCCCTCCGCCTAATGTCTTTGGTCCTCAATTTGACTATTACATTAAGCATAGGCCTCAGGTCCAGAAGCCCAAGCCAAGACTGCCAAGGTTTCCTGGTACTGCCACCACTGTCGGGTCTTTCAATGCAAATGGCTTCAAGAGCCACAACACATTCTTTGACAGCTCGAAGAACCCCTACACGAAGCCACGAATATCATCAGATCGGTTCTCGAGTCATCAGTAGTGAAGCTATTACTCCTGTGTTCTGTATGATCAAGGGCGCATTTTCCCTCATATGCGCCTCGACACTGAAGCCATTACTGGACTGCCCTGCTTAGAAAAAGCACTTGACTGCTTTCATTATGCTGGGCTGCTCAGTTTTGTCACAAATAAAGAACACTGGAAGGAAGAGCTATTGCTTCAATTCTATGCTACTCTACACATTCGCGGCTACAACAGAGATACGAAGACATGAGTTCTCGAGTGGATGACCGGAAATGTCCATCATGAAGCCAAAGCTATGGATATCATCGAGCTTACAGGCCTATCCACTCCAGGAGAACTCTATGAACCTGGTTGTCAAAATCACCGCAATGCTTTGGAAAGCATCTTTCATAAGCCTGAACCCAATATGAGTCAGATGTTGAGCATGATGAAGCCTTTGCCACGTGATGCTGAATATCCAACAGAGTTCTTTGTTGAAGACCTTGAGTATCTGCCACGCACCATATATCACATCATCAGGCGAACTCTATGGCCTATCAAAGGACATTCATCATCGGCAAAGCTTGAAGGAGCTATGAAGACTTTGGTCTTCTACATTCTCAATGGCATCAGCTTCAATGCGCAAGATTTCTTCATCAGACAACTTGCTGCTTCTGGCTCCGACCTATTTGGTCTCAAGTTTTATGCTCCATGGGTCATGCTCCTCATCAAGCGACACTCATCTGTCAACTATCAACCTTCTGCTCGCAATCATGTGATTTTTCTACCCGAAGTTGATATGTCAGTTGAAGCTATATACCCTGATCCTGCTAAGAAGCCTCTTTGTCTTTAGAATGCCAAGCACCAAAGCTTCACTCAGCCTATTGAAGGTGTTCAAGCAGCGACACGAATCTATCCTTTGGCTGGAAATACTCGCCTACCTCATCGAGCACCTACTGAAGGCACTGAAAGCACCATTGCCCAAAGGCCTCGGAAGCGTTCTCGCGTTCTCAATGACCGAGAACTTCTTGTGGCCCTTCATCAGAAACAGGATAAGCATCATTTCTGGCCCAAGAGACAGATGCAAAGCATCTTAGTGGATGTCAATCACATTCGCAACCTTGCCACCAAGAATGCCTTTGTTGCTCATGAGACTTGCCGGCGATCATGGAAGAGTTTGACCCTGCTTAGTGCTGAAGCAGATCTTCAAGATGATGGCTTCAATGAAAGATTCCAGTTTGACTCCACTCCTCCCCGGACTGCTGTCCTATGTCGTACTCCATCTCTTGAAGACTCTGAATATTCTTCCTCCGCGGCGACGGTAAATGCCAGAGTGATCGATGATGAAGATGATGCTACTTCACCACCTCCTACAACTGCACGCATCGACACTGCACCAAGTTCATCTGCACCGCCACCCAACGACGACGACCCTGCTGCTTCACCTACTCATGTTAACGAGTAGATGCTCTATGTCTTCAAACCTTTTTGGTCCTTACTGACAAAAGGGGGAGAAGCATATGAGTTGATAGTCTTCAAGCGGGTTCATATGGGCGGTTGCATTATATTTTGCTGTGTGCTTACAACTCTTGCCTTTTTTTGAAACATTTGGTTCTCTGAGTTGTAACACCTAAACTTGATGGTCGTCTGCTACTTATTTGCTTCACTGTGATGCGATGATAAATTCCGCATGTGCGATGGTAACTTCCGCACTTAGATCATTCTGCAGACGTCCATTTTTCATTATGCATGTCATTCTACTTGCTATATCAGTTCATGCATGATAAATTATCTTCATAAATTGAAGTGGATCTATACAAGTACAACCTGCCATGTGCATTTGCATTCCAAAAGCAAATTACTTACATGCACATCGTCAGGGGGAGCCCTTGCAACTTATGAAGACTATTTCCTATCCTTACAATTTCACATATTTATCCCTGTTGAAAACTTCAACCAGTTTGTCATCAATCACCAAAAATGGGGAGATTGTAAGTGCATCTAGTGCCACCCCTAGTTGGTTTTGGAGTATTGACGACAAAGTTGGTTGATGGACTAATGCGTTTGTGAGAATTGCAGGATAACGCATGTAGTGTCCCTCATTGACTCGGTTTACCTACCGGAGATGACCCCTAAAAACGTATGAAGACATTGAAGACAATGGTGGTATGAGAAGATATTCATATTGAAGACTATGACATGAGAAGACATTGCGTGAAGACTATGGAGCGCGAAGACTGTGTGGATTCGTTACTTCCTTTTCTTCTTTGTTGAGTCATAGGAACCACCGTACTGTTAAGTGGGGTCCAAGTGAACTAAGTCAGAGTGACTGAAGTGATGCTCAACTCAAAGCCTATGTCTTCGAGCGAAGACAATGAGAGCAAACCTTATCCAGAGCTGGATGAGTCAGCTTTGCTTGTAGCCTAAGTAAAGTTGCCGCGTGTGTTTGAAATCTGACCGTTGGAACACGTGTCAGTTCCTTAGTGACCCAGGGTCATTTTGGACAGATCAGGTCGGGTTGCCTAGTGGCTATAAATAGCCCACCCCCTACACCATAAATTGGTGGCTACTCAGAGTTAGTATACGGCTTTTGTCGTTTGAGAGCAACCCACCTCGAAGCATTTGAGAGAGAGAAATCCTTGCGAGGACAAAGCCCAAACACCCAGAGCCAAAGAGTGTTAGGCATCACTGAAGTCTTTCTGTCTGTGTGACCTGAAGACTTATTACACTTGAGGACTGTGTATCCTCCAGCCGGTTAGGCGTCGCGTTCTGAGCATCCAAGAGTCATTGTGGATTGCCGAGTGAACGAAGTCTGAGAAGGTTTGGAAGTCTACCTTGAAGACTTACCAGAGTGATTGCGCGAGGACTAAGTGTCCTTAGCTCAAGGGGAATAAGGTGAAGACACGGTCTTTTGAGTTGAATCTCAGCCTCCCTAACCAGACGTATAGTTGTCACAGCAACTGGAACTGGTCCAACAAATCATGTGTCTTCAACAAGTGACTGGTTCTATCTCTTCCCTCCTTTATTTTGAGTTTGTCTTCGTGAAGTCATTGCTTATCTGTCTTATCTGATTGACTTCATTTCTTGACTACTATTGTTGATTGGCTTCGTACTATCTTCCATCCTGATCCTACTACCTAGCTGCTATTAGTCTTCGTATGTTAACGCTATTGCATACTTGACTATGGCTTACTTGTTGTAGTTTACCTTCCGTTGCATATCAATTAGGTCATTTCTATTGTTTGTCTTCGAAACTTCCATGTTTTGAAGACTTTGATAAAAATCGCCTATTCACCCCCCCTCTAGTCGATAACTAGCACTTTTAGTACATACACATCATCTATCTGAATTATGGCATGGCAACCCATTTAATAAAGACATCATATAGTTATATCATCTCATCATGTTTAGTGTTTACAGTCATCATATTTTGAATTATGGCATTCTATCCGTGAATGTATGTGAATTATGGCATGCCAACCTATTTAGTAAATACATTATATAGTTATATCATGTCATCCTGTTTACATAGTCATCATATTTTGAACTATGTCTTTCCATCTTTTTTAGTTAGCCATCATAATGTGAAATTGTGTCATGCTATCCTGTTTAGTTAGCCATCATATATGTGAAATTGTGTCATGCTATCATGTTTGGTTAGACAACATAAATGTGAATTATTTCATGCCCTCTTTTATTCCCCACTATCCATTGCACCTGTCTATCATACAATGTCTATACTTTCAATTACTTTTCTGGTTTATCAGCCATTTGAATTGGAGAGGGTGATGACAGTAAGGGAGTAACAACACGGTCTTTAGAAAAGATAGTGCTACCAGTTGATGCAGATAGAACCACGATTGTACTTGCCCAAGGACCAGATCCACCACACATAACCCAGACTCTCGTAGATTGTACCCCTACCCAGTTGGACAGAGAACCACCTACACCCCTTCTAACCCCAACCCCGACAGATAGTAACCCAGTTCTAGTTGACACGACACCGTCTCCACCACAAAGCACCCAAACACGAGCAGTTAGTAAGGGAAATGCAGTGCCCAAAGCACAAGGACCACCACTCCGAATCCCAGCTCGACGCTTAAAGGAGAAGAAGATTTGTTCTCAGGTCAGGTTCTGTAGCTATGGTTCATACTCCTTTGCTCTTGCATTACTGTATTTACTCATACCAACTATTTTCAAATTTGAAGGATGGAATTGAAACTCCAATGGTGCAACAGGTATGTTTTAAACCCGTTTCTTTAACTGGTTTGCTGTTCTAACCTGCTCTATGTTGATTTCAGTTTCAACTGAATAAACAGTTATGTTCTCATGTCATGCACATTACAAGTGTTGTTGTTGCTCTATAGTTTCCCACACTTATATTATGTCTATTCTGCTTTGTCTTGAACAAATATTATTTGAACTGTGTCTCTATCTTGATTTGGCAACCAAAACTAGAATGATATAGACCATAAAGTGACCATGGTACAAAGATATATGTTTGTTTCATGCTGTTATCATGTCCACTTTACTACTGAACTCATTTACCAAAATAAGTTTCATACAACATGGTAAACCTGTGATGTGTCTACTTGTTTCTCTTTTAGAATGCGGACAAAATATTGGAGAACAGTACCGCATTATGCAATGGTAAAGGAAGTAATGCAGATAAGGTTCAAGATAGTGAGACATCCCTGTTGGTCTCCAAGAAAGCTGATAAAAACTATCTTGACGACAGTGAGAGAACCCAAAAGTCCTGTCTTGATGTAGTGTTCGAGTTACTGGCCACTACTGCCGGCACAAGCTCTTCGAACTCACTGCCTGAATCAGTTTGTCTTCTTGAGTCTCAACTTAAAGTTGAAAGATATCAATCAGATGTGCTGCAATGGGAAGCTAAAGGACTGAGGAAGTCCCTGCAAAATTCAGATGCATACTTCCTGGTGCAACATCAAGCACTGGAGGATTTAAGCGTCAAACAAGAGAAAGTTAATAAGCTTGCTAAGCATCTTGCCAGCATTATAGGTACCCAGGATATTGTTTCTTGAGATCTTATGAAGTGGTTTCAGTTCTGGATTTGTTTTGCTGCGTTGTTTATTTGCGCTGGTCGCCAACTTTGGCAACCAGTGTATATGATATGATGCTTTGTTCCCTATATTTGCACTGGTGGTGAACTTTGATGACTAGTGGATGTAATATGTGTAATAGTCGTGATAGCCTAGCGTTAGTTGCTTGCTTATTTATTTCCTTGTTGTCTTGTTTATTTGTTTGCTTGTAGTCAGTGCAGTTATTTTTCCGCGGTTTGATAGTGGCCGCAATAACCTATTTTTTAAAACTAGGCCACAATAACCATGGGCTACATATTTACTGTAGTGACACTGGGCCTCCTAACGGCCGTAGAAACAATGGGCCTTCTACGAGCCATAGAAACAATGGGCCTTCTACGGGTCGTATCGTCAATGGGCCTTATATGGGTCGTATGATCGATTGGCCAAACATGGGACAATAACAGACCGCATTATGGTCATAAACGGGCTAGAGTTGGAATCATCCATTCATGGGCCGACCATAATGGGCCGCCGTTAATAGGACGTATTTGATGACGCTATGAAAACGGCCCAACGTATTAACGGGCCACAAACGGGCCGACTGTAACAACGGGCTGAATTTGGCCCACAAGCAGAAAATGATAGTACCGGGCCATAAGTAACCGAATGCTGGAAATGACCCAAGAATAAATGGGCCCTGAGAAGGCCGAAAGATAACATGGGCTGGAAACGGCCCAATGGAATAATGGGTCGTTAATGGGTATAAAGTGATACACTATTTATTACGGGCCAGTTTCACCACGGGTCGTTAATGGGCCAAGAGTTACAAAGGGCCTCATATGGGCCGAAAGATGTCATGGGCCATACATGGGCCGAAAGTTAAAACGGGCTGGTATCATATATTGGACGGCCCATATGACGCTACTGGGCCTAATTCAATAGGTCGTAACGGGCCCTGGGTTAGCGGGTTGTAAATGGGCTATATGCGAATAGGCCGTTAACAGGCTTTCAGTTGGCCAGCCTGCCACTGAGGGAGTCCTGGACTAGGGGGTGTCCGGATAGCCGAACTATCATCGTTGGCCGGACTCCAAGACTATGAAGATACAAGATTGAAGACTTCGTCCCGTGTCCGGATGGGACTTTCCTTGGCGTGGAAGGCAAGCTTGGTGATACGGATGTGTAGATCTCCTACCATTGTAACTGACTCTGTGTAACCCTAGCCCTCTCTGGTGTCTATATAAACCGGAGGGTTTTAGTCCATAGGACGCACAACAATCATACCATAGGCTAGCTTCTAGGGTTTAGCCTCCTTGATCTCATGGTAGATCTACTCTTGTACTACCCATATCATCAATATTAATCAAGCAGGAGTAGGGTTTTACCTCCACCGAGAGGGTCCAAACCTGGGTAAAAACACCGTGTCCCTTGTCTCCTGTTACCATCCGCCTAGACGCACAGTTCGGGACCCCCTACCCGAGATCCGCCGGTTTTGACACCGACATTGGTGCTTTCATTGAGAGTTCCTCTGTGTCGTCACCCATAGGCACGATGGCTCCTTCGATCATCAACAACGACGTGGTCCGGGGCGAGACTTTTCTCCCCGGACAGATCTTCGTATTCGGCGGCTTCGCACTACGGGCCAATTCACTTGGCCATATGGAGCAGATCAAAAGCTACGCCCCTGGCCATCAGGTCAGATTTGGAAGTTTGAACTATACGGCCGACATCCGTGAAGACTTGATCTTCGATGGATTCGAGCCACAGCCGAGCGCGCCGCACTATCGCGAGGGGCATGATTTAGCTCTGCTGCCGGACAGTGCCCTGGAGGCCGCACAAGAGTCCTCTCCAACCCTTAGCTCGAAGCCGACTGCGCCGATCGAGGATGGGTGGCTAGACACCGCCTCGGGGGCTGCTACCTCTGCGGTGATAGAGCCGAATACCGACCCTGCCTTTCGCAAAGCCCGTAACTCCGAGGTGCCGGACTCCTCGCCGGACTCCGAACCTCCCGCGCCCCTGCCAATCGAGTCCGATTGGGCACCGATCATGGAGTTCACCGCTACAGACATCTTTCAGCACTCGCCTTTTGGCAACATCCTGAATTCGCTAAAGTGTCTCTCTTTATCAGGGGAGCCCTGGCCGGATTATGGTCAAGACGGTTGGGATGCGGACGACAAAGAAATTCGAAACCCACCCACCACCCACTTCGTATCCACTGTCGATGACTTAACCGACATGCTAGACTTCGACTCCGAACACATCGACAGTATGGACTACGAGGCCGGAGACGACCAAGAACCAGCACCCACAGGGCACTAGAAAGCCACCTCATCATACGACATATACATGGTGGACATCCCAAAGGATGGGAATGGCAATGGAACAACGGAGGATGACCCCTCCAAGAAACAGCCTAAGCGCCAGCGTCAGCGGCGCCGCTCCAAATCCTGCCACAGCAAGAATGGAGATTCCGGCACCGGAGACAATAACACCCCGGATAGTGCCGAAGACAACCCCCTCCAGCAAGATTCGGCACAGGAGGATGGAGAAACCAGCCCTCATGAGAGAGCGCCAGACAAAGAGGTAGAGGACAATCATTATATGCCTCCCTCCAAAGACGAGGCAAGCCTCGAAGACGACGAATTCGTCGTGCATGAGGATCCCGTCGAACAAGAGCATTTCAAACGCAGGCTTATGGCTACAGCAAACAGCCTCAAGAAAAAGCAGCAACAGCTTAGAGCTGATCAAGACTTGCTAGCAGACAGATGGACTGAAGTCCTTGCGCCCGAAGAGTATGAACTCGAACGCCCCTCCAAAAGCTACCCAAACGCAAGCTGCTACCCCGATTAGAGGAGGAAGCACATAAACCTACATCACCAGCGCACAATACGGCCGACCAGCCACCTCATGGCCGCGACAGAGAGGCCTCTAGGCCCTCCACTAAAGCCATACCCCGACGTCGCTCGAAAAGCACAAAGCCACGAGGGAATGCGCCGGACTTACGAGACATATTGGAGGATAAGGCAAGACAAACAAGATCGATCTACGGATCGCGTGGGCGCCCCACCATACGTGACGACAACCGTCACGCTGGATACAGCAATGTCGGCCGGGCCGAACACAGTAGACAAAGCTCGCTTGAGATGCGTCGTGACATCGCCCAATACAGAGGCACCGCACACCCACTATGCTTCACAGACGAAGTAATGGATCATCAAATCCCCGAAGGTTTCAAACCCGTAAACATTGAATCCTATGATAGCACAACAGATCCTGCGGTTTGGATCGAAGACTACCTCCTTCATATCCACATGGCCCGTGGTGATGATCTTCACGCCATCAAATACCTCCCACTCAAGCTTAAAGGACCAGCTCGGCATTGGCTCAACAGCTTGCCAGTAGAATCAATTGGGTGTTGGGAGGACCTGGAAGCCGCATTCCTTGAGAACTTCCAGGGCACATATGTGCGACCACCAGACGCCGATGACCTAAGCCACATAATCCAGCAGCCAGACGAATCGGCCAGACAATTCTGGACGTGGTTCTTAACCAAGAAAAATCAAATCGTCGATTGTCCGAATGCAGACGCCCTTGCAGCCCTCAAACATAACATCCGCGATGAGTGGCTTGCCCGGCACCTAGGACAGGAAAAGCCGAAATCCATGGCAGCCCTCACATCACTCATGACCCGCTTCTGTGCGGGAGAGGACAGCTGGCTAGGCCGCAGTAACAACCTCACCAAAAATTCTGGTAGTTCGGATACCAAGGACAGCAATGGCAGGTCGCGTCGCAATAAGCACAAGCGCCGCATTAACGGTGATAATGCTGAAGATACGGCAGTCAACGCCGGATTCAGAGGCTCTAAACCCGGTCAGCGGAAAAAGCCATTCAAAAGAACTACTCCGGACCCGTCCAATTTGGACCGGATACTCGATCGCTCGTGCCAGATACACGGCACCTCCGAAAAGCCAGCTAATCACACCAACAGGGATTGTTGGGTATTCAAGCAGGCAGGCAAGTTAATTGCCAAAAACAATGACAAGGGGCTGCATAGCGATGACGAGGAAGAGACCCGGCCGCCGAACAATAGAGGACAGAAGGGTTTCCCCCCACAAGTACGGATGATGAACATGATATATGCAACCCACATACCCAAAAGGGAGCGGAAGCGTGCGCTCAGGGACGTATACGCGATGGAGCCAGTCGCCCCAAAGTTCAATCCGTGGTCCTCCTGCCCGATCACTTTTTATCGAAGGGACCACCCCACTAGCATCCGCCATGGCGGATTCGCCGCATTGGTTTTAGACCCAATCGTCGACGGATTTCACCTCACTAGAGTCCTGATGGACGGCGGCAGCAGCCTGAACCTGCTTTAGACCCCTCAAGGATTAAACCCACAAAGACGACCTTCAAAGGCGTCATACCAGGTGTAGAGGCCAATTGTACAGGCTCAGTTACACTTGAAGTGGTCTTCAGATCCCCAGATAACTTCCAAAGCGAGGAGTTAATCTTCAACATAGTTCCGTTCCGCAGCGGCTATCATGCACTGCTCGGACGAACCACATTTGCAAAGTTCAATGCGGTGCCGCACTACGCATACCTCAAGCTCAAGATGCCAGGCCCTCAAGGAGTCATCACAGTCAACGGAAACACCGAACGCTCTCTCCGAACGGAGGAGCATACAACAGCTCTCGCTGCGGAAGTACAGAGTAGCCTCTCAAGGTAATTCTCGAGTCCGGCTGTTAAGCGACCGGACACCGTCAAGCGCGCCCGAAGTAACCAACAACAAGACCACCTGGCACGTTTCGAGCATGCGTAGCAATGCGGCCCCAACCCCAGCCCTCGCAAAATTGCGAGACCAGTACTATGCGTACATCACTACGCTCTGGAGATACCATGGGCATAGGGGGAGGGGCACGACCACGGCATGCCCAGAGTGCGGCTCAACCACACCAGGGGCTCCCAAATGTGTCATCTTCTTTTTCTTTTTCTCTTTCTTCCTTTTTTCTTCTTATCCTCAGGACTCCGTTTCCTAGAAGCCCTGTCCGGCGGTAGACCTGCCGAACTCACGATGCAACAGCCAGGGAAGCAGAAAGGCTACGACGAGTATCCAGGTGGTCTCCATTACGAGCATTATACCTGTTTTATACACCATTCCGCAGCCCACCCCTGGAGGGGGACATGTTAAATAATCCCACCCTTGCTTATCGCACTATTTGTATCGTTCTGCCTTCATTGCAGTATTTTTCGAATAAACAATGCATCACTTTTTTCCTATCGTTGCATTCCTTTTTATATATGTTCACTTTTGACATGTTGCACCCGTATGCTTTTGTACGGCCAAATACACCAGGGGCTTAAGTTCCCCAAATTATGGTGTGATAAGTCCGAACACTTTCACAAGTGCGGCACCCCGAACTTATAGCATTATATGCATCAGCTCTGAATCATGTCTTGGGTCAATAGTTGGGTTTACCCAGCTCCCATGTTTTGGTACCTTACGTTCCGTTATATCGGCTAAGGTATCGCTGGGAGAACCACTGCGATTATGCCCCAGTTGAGCTGGGTCGAGCACCTCAGTGGAGAAAGCTAAACTGACCGTCATGATAAGGCAAGAGCTGCTCGCTGTTCGAGAGGTCTTTTCGAGTCCCTAAAGACTTATGCCGCTTAGAGCGAAGAGCCGGCTTTGTCCGGCCCCAGGCGTGGATAGCGCCCCGAATTCGGTCTTCCGAACACTAGGGGCTTCGCCAAAATTTAAAATTATAGAATTCTATGGCTAAGTGAGAGTGTTCAAGCATTATAAGTCCAGTTGCCTCGTTCGTCGTGTTGAGCGCCTCCCTAGAAGGACCCAAAAATGGGAACAAGAGCGCTCATGTTTATCCCAAACACCCCAACACTCGTGGCATGGGGGCAAAAGCCAACGACTTGCCATCTCTCAGATTTGATAAACGGCCGCACAGAAGGTAATATTTTAAATTAACAAGCGTTGCTTAGCGCATATGAACAAAGTTTTCAGCGCACAGGATAACAAAATTCGAGTCTACTCAAAAATTACATCTTTGGAGCATTCACCCGCAATAATGCGGGCACCCTTCAGGACACCCTTATAATACATCTTGGGCGTGCGATACTCCTTGCCCGGCGGTGGCGCGTCCGTCACAAGCTTCTCGGTGTCCATCTTGCCCCAGTGCACCTTAGCGCAGGCAAGGGCCTGACGGGCACCTTCAATGCAGGCGGAGTGCTTGATGACGTCAACCCATGGACAGGCATCCACCAGCCGCCGCACCAGACCGAAGTAGCTCCCAGACATGGCTTCCTTGGGCCACAGCCGAACTATGAGGCCCTTCATGGCCTGTTCGGCCACCTTGTGGAGCTCAACTAGCTGCTTCAGCTGGTCGCTTAGGTGCACCGGATGTCCGGCCTCAGCATACTGAGACCAGAACACCTTTTCCGTCGAGCTCCCCTCCTCAGCTCTGTAGAACGCGACAGCATCGGACACGCTACGAGGCAGATCTTTGAACGCTCCTGGAGAGCTCCGAATTCGGGTAAGTAACAAGTAATTCACTTTTACATGCTTGCTTTGCATGAAGAATGCCTTACCCGCCACTATCTTCTTTACTGCCTCGATTTCCTGGAGGGCCTTTTGGGCTTCGGCTGTCAGGACCCCGACTCGATGCCACATCGATCTAGCATGTAACACCTCATATCCCTTTGCGGCCTCACGCACGGTATTCCCACGGGTGTCGCCTTACCTTTGCCCGGGACCGTTTGCGCCTTTTGGCACACGTATATGACAGTGTCGCTAGCATCCATATGATAAGGAGCCCGGGGCTGACATGGCTAGTCGTAAACCCAAAGTGGCACAGACTTACAGGGACAGGCATCCATGACCCAGCATCGAACGTGTCGGTCATCAGCGAGTGAATCCAGGCTGTAGCACTGGGCTAGCAGGACTCCGGTGAACCGGGCTGTAGCGGGCTAACAGGACTCCGGTATTCATCGCGTGACATTTCCCCGAAGGGACAGACACAGGAACGAAGAAGGACACATGCCGGCCAGCCTAAGTGTTCCGGAGCAGTAGCAAGCTACCATGGCTCGGTGGAAACACTAGGAGACATTTCCCGATAAGAGAGGCTACTAAAGATAAACAACTAGATAGTCAGATCCCACACATACCAAGCATTTCAATAACATACACACAATATGCTCGATATGTGCAAACACAACATGGCATCACAACATGACTCTACGACTCAAGTAATTTATTCAATAGGCTCCGAGGAGCGAGATATTACAAACAGGGGTCTCATGACCCAACATTCAGCGCATACAAATCAAAGCACAAGCGGAAGCTATCATGTCTGGGTACAGACATCTATAAATGAAAAAGGCTGAGAAGCCTGACTATCTATCAGATCCTGCCGAGGGCACAAGATCGTAGCTGAGGTAACAAGCTAAACGTCGAAGTCCACGCGGTACTACTAGCGAGACCGAAATCTCTCTGCAAAACATAAAATAGGCAAACGTGAGTACAAATGTACCCAGCAAGACTTACATCAGAACTAACTACATATGCATCATTTTCAACAAGGGGATGGTGGGGTTTAACTGCAGCAAGCCAGCTTTGACTCGGTGGCTATCCTAAACTACGATTGCAAGCGACTCTTTTGAGGTGGCGCACACGAGTCCACATATTCACCATATCAATACACCACTATGGATCCGCTCCCGTCTCCCTACGAGAACGCCATCCATAGCACTCACGCTTATCTTGCGCATTTTAAAGTATCCACTTTCACTTGTCTATGAACTGATATAAGCAATCCAGAAGTCCTTTTCCGCGGACACGGCTATTCGAATAGATGATGTTAACCCTGCAGGGGTGTACTTCTTCATACATGTTTCCACCACTTAGCGTCTGCACACGACATGTGCTCGGCAGACTTCAAGCGAAAGCCGACGTGGGTGTAGACCACGACCTACCTAAACACTCAAGTCTCTAGTCCAGGTTTATCGCCCTATTCGGGTTCCATCCATGAGGAGATCCGGCCGGAGTTTCGCTCACAGCCCCAAACGATGTGAACAGGGTTCCCGAGATACCAAACGGGCATCTAGTACACCGTGCCACGTACCTACCGCATCACAGCCCACCCCTACGGTCAGCGCTGTCCACGGCCTCCAGTAAGCTACAAACACCAGAAACTACTTGCAACTCCTGGACAGAGGACTAGGGTGAATAAGAAGTCGAGTGGGGTCATATTTCAGGGCCCAATGCATGGTAGTAGCTGAATCATGGATCACAAACACAGAACTCAGTTCCTAAGGACGGCTTCAATGAGACAACCCACCATGTACTCCTACATGGCCTCTCACCGACACCTTTTACCAAATCGTGTTCACACACTCAGCTCACACATAATAGGACATGTTCACACACCTCTGATTCATCCTCGATGAATCAGACCTGACTCAACTCTAAGCAGTAGCAGGCATGACAAACAAGCATGAATGAGTAGGCACATCAGGGCTCAAGCAACTCCTACTCATGCTAGTGGGTTTCATCTATTTACTGTGGCAATGACAGGTCATGCAAAGGATAAAGGGGTTCAGCTACAGCAAGTAACAGATGAATCGGTGTTGTCCTAATGCAGTAAAAGAGAGCAGGAGCGAGAGAGTAGGATTGTATCGGAATGAACAAGGGGGTTTTGCTTGCCTGGCACTTCTGAAGATAGCATTGAGTCTTCATCAGTGTCAACGATCACATCATCGGTATCACGTCTATCGAGAGGGGACAATTACCGGCAACATAGAAGGGAACACAATCAATGCAATGCACAATATGATGCATGATCATGACATGGCAAAATGAATGTGTTTGGAGCTAATGCAACTAGCAACAGATTAAATGAAGTTGGTTTGAATACAAGATTCAAATTTAAACTCCATATGTGATTATTCAAATGCCATTTAATTGATTTGTGCTAAACAGCAGCTATAAGTTGTTCTATCATGCATGAAAATGGTACAGATGGATTCCTTGAATTTTTCTGATAATTTTTCATATATAAATTATTTAATTTGGAGTTACGGTTAATTTTCTATGATTTATTGAAGTTTTAGCTATTTTCTGAAATTTCCTGATTATTTTTAAATCCAGAAAATACTTATTGCGTCAGCCTGACGTCATGATGACGTCAGCAGGGTCAACTGGGCTGGTCCGGTCAAACCTGACGTGTGGGGACCACACGTCAGTGACACAGGAACTAAACAGGGTTTAGTTAATTCTTAACTAACGTAATTAGAAGGGCTGGGGCCCATAGTCAGCGGGTCAGTGGGTTAGCTAAAATTTGATTAGTACCTAAACCAAATTAGCAGGGCCTCGGGCCCACATGGCAGTGAAACAGTGGCTAAATAAATTAAAATAAACTAAACTAATTAACAGGGGGGCTGGCCCCACCTGTCATCGACCCAGGGGGGGTCAAACCCCTGGTCAGTAGGGCCTAACCTGCCGGCGGCTTGACGCCGGCGAGGCCGAGACGGAGGAGGCCTTCGGGTTTCTTGCTCCGGCGGCCAAACGCCGCGCGGAGAGGCTCTGTGGGTTCCTAGCGCTCGTGCGCATCCGGAGGAGGTGACGGAAGGACGCGGGGTGGTCAGCACTCGCCGGAGCGGAGCTTGCGGCGGCGGCCGGAGTTTGGTGGTTGCGGCTGAGAGGGCTAGAGCTCGCGGGCGAGGGAGCTGAGCAGCGCAGCGGCATCTACACAGCACACGGAAGTAGTCTGCGAGGTCGGTTTGGTCGTCGGGGCTTGCTAGCGCTGGCAGTGACGAGCGCGGCGGCGAGAAGCTCTCGGTGATGGCGGGAATCGAGCTAGCGAACCAAATCCACCACGGGGTATGAGGGGAAAGGGAGAGGGGCTCACAGGAAGTCGTCTGAAGAAGACGGCGAGCTCAGGGAGGCCCTGTGGACGACGAATCGGGCGGCGGCATCCGGCGGCCGTGGTCGGGGAAGAAGGGTCGCGGCGTCGTCTTGGGGTCCTCCGGCCTTGCATGGGTCGGCGGAGAGGCGCTCGGGTTCTAGGCGGAGCTCGTGGGCTGGTCAGAGAAGCGAGGGGGCGGCGGTGGCCGCGGGAGCAGCAAGCGGCGGCGACGGTCGCTCTCGGGTGCGTGCGAGAGAAAGAACAGAGGAGGAGATGGGGACGAGGGAGTGAGCGGGAGGGTTCCAGGGGTCGAGGCGGCGCCGAGGAGAAGGCGCGAGGCGTCGTGGTGGCCTCAGGCGATGCAGACGAGCAGGGTGGTGGCGTGGCGAGCTCGGGCGCGTGCGCCGAGTCCCTCCTCTGCCTACTGGCGCGAGGAGGAAGGCGACAGGGAGGAGGAGGTGGGCTGGGCCGCACAGTGCTGGACCAGCACAGGAGCTGGGCCGGCTCTGGTGGGCTGCACGGGTGAGGCCGGGTAACTTCCTTCTCTCTCTTTCTTTTATTTCTATTTCAGTTCTGTTTTCTTTTATTTAATCTGTTTTGCCACTGTTTTGAATTTAAAAATAATTCAAACAATGCCAAAAACTCCTCTGAAAATATTTATGCTGCTTAATGGACTTTTCCAAAAGCACATAAAATGTTTCAGGGTATTTTGGAAATATATTCTATACAAATTATGAATATAGTTCCAAATGCAAATAAAGTAATGATTTAAATTCAGTGCTCAAAATATTCCTCAAAAATGTTCATTATTTTTGGTTTGGTGCAAAACCCTTGCCAAAATATAACCAACATTATTTAAGGCCATTTTGAAAACATTGAATGCATTTTCCAAGGTTCTTTGCCCCTCTTTTATTTAAGTTTTTGAGGCTTCCAAAATTCCTCAGTTCAAGTTTCAGAAATTTAAATATGATGCCTGGATGAAGATGCAACTATTTACAAACAATATTCTAGGGCTGTGACATCGGCCTTAGCGGCTTTGGCACTCTCAAGAGCCGACGCGAGCTCGGACTCTCGAGTCCTCAAGTCACACTCCAAACTTCCGTGTTTCTCCACGAGATCCTGGAGCTCTTATCGTACCTCCGCCACCCGCGCCTCCTGCTTCTCTCGCTCGGTGTGTTCTGTGACCGCATTGCGTTCGGCCACGGACACCGCCTCCTTCAGGGCCGCCACCTCATTCGTAGTCCCTGAAGTACCCACGTTATTCCGGTCTTTTTTTCGCAACCAAAATCCTTTTCTATAAGGTACAACTTTAATAAGGTGTTACTTACCTTCCTTGTCCTCGAGCTGCTTCTTGGCACGGCCGAGATCGATCTCGGACCGCTCGAGGCTCTGCTTCAAGGCATTGACCTCTGCAGTCAGTGCGGCAGAGGTCAGCAGCGCAGCCTGCATTCCCATATTGACATATTTGTGTTAGACTCTTGCGTATATCTTTTTAGATCCTCAGTTCGGCTTTTCTTTTCGAACACCGAACCGAGCATCAGGGGCTACTGTCTATGCGGTACTATTTTTACATATCTTAATCACATACCTCAAAGCCTGTTAGAAGGCTGGTGCAGGCTTCGGTCAGCCTGCTCTTGGCGGACTGAACCTTCCGAATCACCGCACTCATGACAGTGCGGTGCTCCGCGTCGATGGAAGCACCATTGAGCGCCTCCAGCAAGTTATCCGGCGCCTCTGGTTGGACGGAGGCCACCGGCGTCGTTGTCTCGCCCTTCTCACAAAGGGGCCGCCCACCGGACTACGGAACCACCAAGGGTTCCGGTGCGGAGTCCGGTCCAAAGTCCGAGAGGTTGCCCTGCGGCACCTCCGGGGCCTCCTTCCCCTGGCTGGTCCCCTTCTGGGACCCCACCTCGGCGTTGTCTGCGTCACCAGGGGAGGAGGCGGTCGGAAGTGAAATGCTATTCACATCCGACGAACCCAGGGACCCGCTCGACGAAGCGGGGAGATCGTCCCTGGGCGGACTACATGGTTGTATTCGGCGTTAGAAGACATTATGCAACGGAAGAAAAATCATGAGTTATTCTGGAATCCGGACACTTACGATCTCGCCAGGGGCTTCGCCCTAGAGGGCCACTCCTCTTCACCGTCGTCAGCGTTGGTGGCACAGTCCGGAAGAAGGGTCCTTCCCTTCTTGGACCCTTCGGCCTCCCCCGTTGGGGAAGCCTTCCTCTTCTTCTCTCCCCCCGCTGGGGGAGAGGCCTCTTTCTTCTCCTCCTCATCTTCATGGGAGGGGTCCGCCTCAGAGTCATCGGACGATGAGTCCGATAACACCTGGCGCCGGGAACTCCTCCGGGTTCCCGTGGCCTTCTTCTTGTCCTTCTTCTCCGGCACCACGTATGGCGCCGGAACCAGCAGCCCCGTTAGATGGGCGTCTGCTGGGTTTTCTGGAAGGGGAGCCGGACAGTTAACCTGCCCGGATGTCTTCAGCCAGGCCTGTTAAAGGTAATGGGAGTTTAGATCCCACATAGAGTCAAACTATGAAAAAACAAGTTTCCCATAAAGGGTGATATTGCTTACCTTGTCACCCTGACGCTGCAAGCTGAATCTGCGATCTTCGGTAGCGGATGCGGGAGCCTCGGCGCCCTTGAACAGCACCCTCCAGGCCTCTTCGTACGTAGTGTCGAAGAGCCTGCTCAAGGTCTGGTGCTGTGCCGGATCGAACTCCCACAAGTTGAAATCCCGCTGTTGGCATGGGAGAATCCGGCGGATGAGCATGACCTGGACTATGTTGACAAGCTTGAGCTTCTTGTTCACCAGGGTTTGGAGACAGGATTGGAGTCCGGTCAGCTCCTCCGAATCGCCCCATGATAGGCCCTTCTCTTTCCAGGAGGTGAGCCGTGTGGGGATGCCAGATCTGAATTCGGGGGCCGCTGCCCATTTAGGGTCGCGCGGCTCGGTGATGTAGAACCACCCCGATTGCCACCCTTTGATGGTTTCCACGAAGGCGCCCTCGAGCTAGGTGACATTGGGCATCTTGCCCACCATGGCGCCTCCACACTCCGCTTGGCGGCCACCCACTACCATCGGCTTGACATTAAAAGTCTTTAGCCATAAGCCAAAGTGGGGTTGGATGCAGAGGAAGGCCTCACACACGACGATAAACGCCAAGATGTTGAGGATAAAATTCGGGGCCAGCTCATGGAAATCCAGGCCATAGTAGAACATGAGCCCCCGGACAAATGGATGAAGTGGGAAGCCCAGTCCGCGGAGGAAATGGGGAAGGAACACCACCCTCTCATGGGGCCTGGGGGTGGGGATGAGCTGCCCCTCGTCGGGGAGCCGGTGCGCGATATCGTTGGACAAATATCCGGCCTTGCGCAGCTTTTTGATGTGCCCCTCTGTGACGGAGGAGGCCATCCACTTGCCTCCCACTCCGGACATGGTTGGAGAAGGTTGAGGTGAGATGTGCGGACTTGGGCACTGGAGCTCGAGTGCGCAGAGATGGATAAGCAAAGGAGGAAGAAGGCGTAGGTAAAAAGGTGGATCCTTATCCCCTTATATATGGGCGGACGAAACTATGCGTCCCCACCAGCCCGGTAAAACTCGCTTATCTCCCAAGTGCCGCAATCAATGGCGCGGTTGGGTTACCCACGTCCGTATTGATGAGGATCCCGAAATAAGGGGACGCAATCTCTGCTTTGACAAGACGTGCCAAGGAAACCGCTTCGCTATACGTGCTGCGGTGGAGCAGTAAAAACAATTCGAGTAAAGGCTTGGCTGTGGTGTGACGTCATGCCATGAAATACGTCAGCAGATTGAACTTGTGTAAATATTATTCTCTCTATGGTGGTATGTGGAATTTATTTTGCGGAGCCGGACACTATCCTGGTGTTCAAAATCTTCTATGAATTATTCGAAGGAGGAACCCGCCTTGCAATGCCGAAGACAATATGCGCACCGGACTTGTCGTCATTAAAGCCTGGTTCAGGGGCTACTGAGGGAGTCCTGGACTAGGGGGTGTCCAGATAGCCGAACTATCATCGTTGGCCGGACTCCAAGACTATGAAGATACAAGATTGAAGACTTCGTCCGGTGTCCGGATGGGACTTTCCTTGGCGTGGAAGGCAAGCTTGGCGATACGGATGTGTAGATCTCCTACCATTGTAACCGACTCTATGTAACCCTAGCCCTCTCCGGTGTCTATATAAACCGGAGGGTTTTAGTCCATAGGACGCACAACAATCATACCATAGGCTAGCTTCTAGGGTTTAGCCTCCTTGATCTCGTGGTAGATCTACTCTTGTACTACCCATATCATCAATATTAATCAAGCAGGAGTAGGGTTTTACCTCCACCGAGAGGGCCCGAACCTGGGTAAAAACACCGTATCCCTTGTCTCATGTTACCATCCGCCTAGACGCACAGTTCGGGGCCCCCTACCCGAGATCCGCCGGTTTTGACACCGACAGCCACCTTTTGACCAAGTCAAACGGGCCGGCCTTTTCACAGGAATGGGCCTTTGTTGGGCCGTGCCACGTGTCATTGTATCATAGGCGCCTTCTGTCCAATGAGTGGATGACATCTGTCCCGACGGCGAGCCGACACGTGTCTCCTCCAGCCAATGATGATTTTACACATGGAAAATCCCCATTGGTCGGGGCTGTTAACGGGTTATCAGATCCAAAACCGGACCCGATAGCTTAACAGCGTTCCGTTATGGTGGATGCCACGTGTCTGTCACCCTTGACAAAAGCACTTCTATGACGCATGATTTATCGTCATGGAAGTGGACACTTCCGTGATGATAATTTTCGTAATGTCATGGAACACTTCTACGACAGCACAGGTATGACTATCTTGATTCTGTCATAAAATCATCATGGATGTACATGCATGACAGAAAACGTGTCCTACTGTGACAAACATGTATCATCACGGAAGTGTATTTTTTTGTAGTGTATGCATGAAGAGCTACATAATTTTTAGAGGAACCAGGTGTGGATGTTGGTTGAAAAGCCCGATGAGAAGCGCAATGTCATTGGAACCAAATGGGTGTTTCAGAACAAGCAAGATGAAGATGGACAAGTTGTACGCAACAAGGATCGTCTCGTTGCTCAAGGCTACACTCAAGTCGAAGGTATGGACTATGGTGAGACATATGCCCTCGTTGCTAGACTTGAGTCCATTCGCATCTTACTTGCTTATGCCAATCATCATGACATCACCCTATGTCAAATGGACATTAAAAGTGCTTTTCTGAATGGTGAAATAGAGGAGGAAATTTATGTTAAACAACCTCCCGGCTTTGTTAATCCCAAGAAACCTGATCATGTTTATAAACTTCACAAAGCTCTTTATGGTCTTAAACAAGATCCTAGAGCATGGTATAAATGCTTGACTAAGTTCCTTATTGAAAAAGATTTTGAGATTGGAAAGATTGATTCTACACTTTTTACTAAAAGGGTTAATGTTGAATTATTTGTGTGCCAAATTTATGTGGATGATATCATATTTGGTTCGATTAACCCTCATTTTAGTGAAAAGCTTGGAAGGCTAATATCGGAGAAGTTTGGGATGTCTATGATGAGTGAACTCAAGTTCTTTCTTGGTTTGCAAATCAAGCAAACTAAGCAGGGTACCTTTGTCTCTCAAACAAAGTACACCAAGGACTTATTCAAGAAGTTCAACATGCAAGAATGCAAAGGTATGAGTACCCCCATGCCTACTAGTGTACTTCTTGACTTCACAAAGGATGGCGAACCAGTTGACCAAAAGGTTTACCGCTCTATGACTGGTTCATTGTTATATCTATGTGCCTCATGTCCTGATATTATGCTAAGTGTGTGCATGTGTGCACGATATCAAGAGGCCCCCAAAGAATGTCATTTTAAGGCTGTGAAAAGGATAGTGAGATACTTAATTCACACACCAAACTTTGGCATTTGGTAACCTAGGAGGTCTTCTTTTGATCTTGTTGGCTACTCCGATTCGAACTATGCCGGTGACAAGGTTGATAGAAAGTCCACTTCATGTACTTGTCAATTTCTTGGAAGATCTCTTGTGTCTTGGTCCTCCAAGAAACAAAACTCGGTATCCTTATCCACCGCTAATGCGGAATACATTGCCGCCGATTCATGTTCTGCTCAATTAATTTGGATGACCCAAACTCTTAAAGATTATGGGATATATGTGAAACATGTTCCATTGCTTTGTGACAATGAAAGTGCTATCAAGGTTGCTCATAATCCCGTGCAACATTCTCGAACTAAGCATATTGAAGTTCGTCATCATTTCATTCGAGATCATGTTGCTAAGGGAGATATCAATCTTAAGCATGTTCATACCGATAAGCAATTGGCGGATATATTCACCAAACCGCTTGATGAGAAAGTGTTTTGCCGTTTGATAGGTGAATTGAACATCATTGATGCCTCAAACTTGGAGTAGAAACTCCATTTGGATGCATGCAAGGCATGAGCCTTTCTATGACTAATCCTTGATATTTCTCTTATGATGATGATCATATATATTGGATATATTTGCACCCTTGCATGCTATCTAACCCTTGTAGGTACTTGGATAAGCTCCATTCAATGAGATTGCAACTCAATCATATTCTAATCAACCTCTACATCTCCAAGTCTCTACAATATGGTGGTTGAAGACAAGGAAGCATGAATCCTTTCAATATATCCTTTGACAATTTCTATATATCAAATTTCATTTGATATCAAATTTCATGATTGTCATTTTGGATACAAAAGTGCTCTTCCTTGCAAAACTAACCCACGTAGGAAGATGAACTCCAACTACAAGCCGTGCTCCCAACTCTTGATGAACTACATCAACTATGAGCACTCTACACAAGTTCACCTACATTATCAAGGTCAACACCACCACCAAGGTATGTCATTCCATCTTATAGAGGATTTACCCCAAGACATGGGTCAAAGCAACTCAACAAGATGAGAATACATCAAAATGCTTAAACAAAAAATGGCAACCCCATTTTGAGCTTAAATGATGAGTATGACCTATGATCAAGTGTCTTCACTTGACTCCCAAGTCAATATACTCTAACATAGGTGACATTGTCGTCGACCAATTCTAGATGAAGTTCTCTAGTGTTTCTCTGAGTTTTTGCATTTTGCCTCTTGCATGTTTGCTTCCTCTTTCAAAAAAAAGAAAACTTCATCTAGATTTCATTTTTTTCGTTCTACATTTGCTGCATTTAATTCATTGCAAATCCTTTACTTAATTCCCTACAAATCTTTGTGACATCCTATTTGACTAGTGAGTTGAGATGACAAAATTCTTTCTCTGTGATGAACTCGGCCTCACCGATGTTTTCTTTTCGGGTAGACCGGAACAATTCAGTGTCACCAAAGAAAAGACTCGGTGTTACCGATTTCACCACTGTGGAAACATTTTGCCATTTGCATCCTACATTTCCAATCCGGCTCCACTTGATGATTCTTTTCCTCTACCTGCATCACATTTTACATATTGCTTTGCCTGTGACTCAAGGACAAAACCCTATTTTACTTATACTCTCGAAGATCCCTTCTTAGAAATTGATGTCAAGGGGGGAGATCACATCAAAGCTTAATCACATCAAAGGGAGAAAGAGACCCCATGGGAGAGAAAGACTTCTTAATCTTCCCAGATGCTTGGTAAAAAAGAGGAGAGAAGCCACATGTATTTTAGAGGGGAAAGACATGTTAGTTGAAGATATTACTTTGTGCCTTTTGCTCTGTTTTTCATTTGCTTTTCATTTGCTCTAATTTTCTATTACCCTATCTTCTCCCATTATCCAATGTCAGATTCAGGGGGAGAAAGACATCTAAGGGAAGAAAATCTTTGGAATTCATTGCATAGATTTACCCTTGGGGACATGTCAATATCCAACCAGAGTACTAAGTACTCACTCTCTAGATGTCATCCCAATCTTGGTACTCTTGTGGTTTCTCATTCCTGCTCTGTTTAGTATATGTTCTTGTGTTGTCTAGCCCTGTTTTCTTAGGTTTATCTCTTCCAAAGTTAGCTCAAGACCATGAGGTATATGCATCACACTCATGTGCATGAGGATCTCTTGTTGATGTATATATTGTTTGCAAGAAGAACTCATGAACATGTGTACATTTTCTGCATTTCACATCTTTTGCTCTGATACGTATAGCCAAGATACATGTAACTCATTGCTTGCTCTGACATGTTTATGCTTTCACACACTTTAATAATCTATCTTTACATGACTGCATACACGTAGGGGGGAGCTAATGCATGTTGCATGTTCTTCCAAAGCTTTACTTGTTATACTTCATATCTTTATCTAAAGCTTTGATGTATGTTGTCATCAATTACAAAAAAGGGGAAGATTGAAAGCACAAGTGCTCCCTGGGTGATTTTGGTAATTAATGTCAACATATCTCTTGTTGGACTAATGCTTCTACCTAGTATATTTCAGATGAGTTCAACATTGGAGTGGCAGGACAAGAGGATGTGGAACCCCTTCAAATGCTAAGGACAAACATTGGCAAAGCTCAAGACTCTACATTTTCATTTTAGTGATCCAAGATCACATTGAGTCCATAGGAAAAGCCAATACTATTAAAAGGGGATGAGGTGTTGCTGAATGGCATGCTTGCTCAAAGTGCTTAGTGAAATGCTCCAAAGCCCTCAACCACTTTCTCTTTTCCACATATGTCCTAAACCTAAAGTCAAACTCGGCCCCACCGATTTGATTCATCCGGCACCACCGAGTTCACTTGACATAGCCACTGCCACAAACCCTAACCACTTTGATCTCACCAATGGGATCTCAGTCTCACCGAGATGGCCTTGCAAACTCTCTGTTACCTATTGTAGTTATTTCGGTCTCACCGAAACGTGCAATTGGTCCCATCGAGTTTGCTTGACCAAGTATATGTTTGCTTACTGCTAAAACCGGTCTCACCGAGTTCACGCTATCGGTCGCACCAAGATGAGGTTTTGCCCTAACCCTATCACATCGGTCCCACCGAGTTGACCTTGTCGGTCGCACCGAAAACTCTAACGTTCATATTTTCAACCATATATCGGTCTGACCGAGTTTCACTATTCGACCCCACCGAGTTTGGAAGATTGTGTGTAATGGCTAGATTTTGTGTGTAGGCTATATATACCCCTCCACCCCCGCCTCCATTTGTGAGAGAGCCATCAGAACGTGCCTACACTTCCACTACTCATTTTCTAAGAGAGAACCACCTACTCATGTGTTGAGACCAAGACATTCCAATCCAACCATGAGAATCTTGATCTCTAGCCTTCCCTAGTTGCTTTTCACTCAAATCATCTTTCCACCATAGCCAAATCTGTGTGAGAGAGAGAGAGAGTTGAGTGTTAGGGAGACTATCATTTGAAGCACAAGAGCAAGGAGTTCATCATCAACACACCATCTATTACCTTTTGGAGTGTGGTTTCTCCTAGATTGGTTAGGTGTCACTTGGAAGCCTCTGTCAAGATTGTCGAGTTGAACCAAGGAGTTTGTATGGGCAAGGAGATCGCCTACTTTGTGAAGATCTACCCAAGTGAGGCAAGTCTTTCATGGGCGATGGCCATGGTGGGATACACAAGGTTGCTTCTTCGTGGACCCTTCGTGGGTGGAGCCCTCCGTGGACTCGCGCAATTGTTACCCTACGTGGGTTGAAGTCTCCACTAACGTGGATGTACGATGGTACCACCTATCGGAACCACGCCAAAAATCTCTATGTCTCCAATTGCGTTTGCACACTCCAATCCCATCCCTTTACTTTCTTGCAAGTTGCATGCTTTACTTTCCTCTCCTCATATACTCTTTGCATGCTTTCTTGAATTGTATTGTGAATGCTTGAAAATGTGCTAATTTCCAAACTCAACTTGAAAAACTTAAAAACTGCTATCTTTACTTGTTGAGGGTCTAATCACCCCCCCCCCCTCTAGACACCTCTTATCGATCCTTTCAGTTGTCTCTCTGGTTGCAAACGTGTACGTACATACTGGTCGATCGGTCTCTCTGGAAGGATGAACTGTGGCCAAAAAAGGAGCGGCACGTGTTACATAGCAGTTGAGGTAGTCCTGTATAAATCGTGTACACGTACGTACAACCATGCTACAAGAAATTAAATACGGCTACGTACATACATACAGGCGGGGTCTCGAACGCGTACAGCGTTGGTGTCTTGTTCATCGGTAGCCAACAGGCTGGGTCAAAACGGAGGAAACCACGTTGTGTACATCGGGAGGCAAGCGACTGGGTCGGAAAGCGTGTTGTTCATCGGGAGCCAACCGACTTCGACGAAACAGCACAAACGGGGTCATGTTCATCGACTCGGGGCCTCGCATCCCGCAAAACAAAGTAAACTGAGTTCTCTTCGACTGCCTATGGTCGAAACGGGGTCCTATTCACCGGGAGGGGTCTTGCCTACCGCAATACAGAAGAAACAGACTTCTCTCCAACCGTGTATGATCGAAACGGGGTCCTGTTCATTGGGAGGGGTCTAGCATACTGCAAAATGGAGGAAACGGACTTCTCTCAACCGCCTGCGGTTGAAACGGGGTCCTGTTCATCAAAGGGGTGTATGGCGTACCGCAAAACAGGACTCCAAGGATATTGTTCATCTAGCCTCCACGGGGTCCTATTCATCCACCCCAACCGGCTGGGTGTGTGGCAGCCTCCTCGGGGTCCTGTTCATCTAGCAACAACTGCGTACTACTACCACGGGGTCCTGTTCATCCAGCGGCAACCACCTACACACGACCGAGGTCCTGTTCATCCAACCCCCACCGGGAACTATTCATCAACAGCCAACCCAACCGACTTGACTCACCACGTCTCGACTTGTTCTACGTATCACGTGCACGACAGCAACGGGCACTGTTCATCCAGAGGCAACCCAACCGACTAGCTACGTCTTGCACAGGGCTTCGATCGACTTCAGTAAGCAGTAGCAGCGATCGATCGGGTTCAGTTAGCAGTGAAGGAGTCGGTCGGGTTTAGTTAGCAGCAAAGGGATCGATCGATCTGCTTCAGTACATAGCAACATGTGATCGCTCGGGTTCAGTAAGTGAACGTCTCTCACTCGGGTTCAGTTATAACGACACGGCTCGCACCACACATGCGTACAAGAGAAAAGCGGAAACCACAATGCATCACTCGGCCCCGACAAACCCACTATAACCGGGAACTCCGCAAAATTTTCCTCGCCCTCGCTTCTACCATGATGTTTTCCATCATGGACGGCCCAAAAAATGTCATGCATGTGCGTCCCTGGTCTGCCCAGGATGAAAAGCCCATTTTTTGTCATTATTTTTTGTCATAGAAGTAGGAACCCACCACATCTATGATGATACGTGGTTTTGTCACAATTACCGTCATAGAAGTGTCATAAGCAGGACAAAAAAATCGTTCGGGCCAAAATGTCATGGATGTGTCTTTTCTTTGTAGTGTATTGTTTTGGGGTTATGCATTAGAGACAGCTGCATTCACGTTAAATAGGGCACCGTCTAAATCCATTGAGATGACACCGTATGAACTGTGGTTTGGCAAGAAAGCTAAGCTGTTGTTTCTCAAAGTTTGGGGTTGCGACACTTATGTCAAAAGGCTTCAGCCTGATAAGCTCGAACCCAAATCGAATAAGTGTGTCTTCATAGGATACCCTAAGGAAACAATTGGGTACACCTTCCCCCACAGATCCTAAGACAAGATTTTTGTTGCTAAGAATGGATCCTTTCTAGATAAGGAGTTTCTCTCAAAAGAAGTGAGTGGGAGGAAAGTAGAACTTGATGAGGTAATTGTACCTTCTCTCGAATTGGAAAGTAGCACATCACAGAAAACCGTTCTCGTGATGCCTACAACAACTAGAGAGGAAGCAGATGATAATGATCATGAAACTTTAGATCAAGTTACTACTGAACTTCATAGGTTGACCAGAGCATGATCCGCACCCGATTGGTACGATAATCCTATCGTGGAAGTTATCTTATTAGACCATGGCGAACCTACGAACAATGAAGAAGCTATTATGAGCCCAGATTCTGATAAATGGCTTGAGGCCATGAAATCTAAGATAGGATCCATGTATGAGAACAAAGTATGGACTTTGGTGGAGTTGCCCGATGATCGGCAAGCCATAGAATATAAAGGGATCTTCAAGAAGAAGATTGGTGCTGATGGTAACGTTACTGTCTACAAAGCTCGACATGTCACAAAAGGTTTTCGACAAGTTCAAGGAGTTGACTACGATGAGACTTCCTCACCCGTAGCGATGCTTAAGTCTGTCCGAATCATGTTAGCAATTGCCGCATTTTATGATTATGAAATGTGGCAAATGGACGTCAAAACTGCATTCCTTAATGGGTTTCTTAAAGAAGAGTTGTATATCATGCAACCAGAAGGTTTTGTTGATCCTAAAGGTGCTAACAAAGTGTGCAAGCTCCAGCGATCCATCTATGGACTGGTGCAAGCATCTCGGAGTTGGAATATATGCTTTGATGAGGTGATCAAAGCATATGGTTTTATACAGAATTACAGTGAAGCATGTATTTGCAAGAAAGTGAGTGGGAGCTCTATAGCATTTCTGATATTATATATGGATGACATATTATTGATTGGAAATAATATAGAATTTCCAGATAGCATAAAAGGATACTTGAATAAGAATTTTTCAATGAAAGACCTTGGTGAAGCTGCTTATATATTGGGCATCAAGATGTATAGGGTTAGATCGAGACGCTTGATAGGACTTTCACAAAGCACATACCTTGACAAATTTTTGAAGAAGTTCAAAATGGATCAGTCAAAGAAAGGGTTCTTGCCTATGTTACAAGGTGTGAAATTGAGTTAGACTCAAAGCCCGACCACTGCAGAAGATAGAGAGAGAATGGATGTCATTCCCTATGCCTCAGCCATAGGTTCTATCATGTATGCTATGTTGTGTACCAGAACTGATGTGTGCCTTTCCATAAGTTTGGCAGGGAGGTACCAAAGTAATCTAGGAGTGGATCACTAGACAGTGGTCAAGAACATCTTGAAGTTCCTGAAAAGGGCCAAGGATATGTTTCTCGTTTATGGATGTTACAAAGAGCTAGTTGTAAATGGTTATGTTGATGCTAGCTTCGACACTGATCTAGATGACTCTAAGTCACAAACTGGATACGTATTTATATTGAATGGTGGAGCTTATAGTTGTGTAGTTCCAAGCAGAGCGTCATGGCAGGATCTACGTGTGAAGCGGAGTACATAGCTACTTTGGAAGCAACACATGAAGGAGTCTAGATGAAGGAGTTCATATCCGATCTGGGTGCAATACCCCGTGCATCGAGTCCAATGAAAATCTTTTGTGACAACACTGGATCAATTGCCTTGGCAAAGGAATCCAGGTTTCACAAGAGAACCAAACACATCAAGGGACGCTTCAACTACATTCGTGAAAAGGTCAAGGATGGAGACATAGAGATTTGCAAAATACATACGAATCTGAATGTAGCAGACCCGTTGACTAAGCCTCTTCCGCGAGCAAAACATGATCAACAACAAGACTCCATGGATGTTAGATTCATTACAATGTAATCTAGATTATTGACTCTAGTGCAAGTGGGAGACTAAAGGGAATATGCCCTAGAGGCAATAATAAAGTTGTTATTTTATATTTCCTTATTCATGATAAAGGTTTATTATTCATGCTAGAATTGTATTGATCGGCATAAATACATGTGTGAATACATAAACAAATACTGTGTCTCTAGCAAGCCTCTACTAGACTAACTCGTTGATCAAAGATGGTTAAGGTTTCCTAACCATTGACATGTGTTATCATTTGATAACAGGATCACATCATTAGGAGAATGATGTGATGGACAAGACCCATCTATTTGCTTAGCATATTGATCGTTTAGTTTATTGCAATTGCTTTCTTGATGACAAATACATATTCCTTCGACTATGAGATTATGCAACTCCCGGATACCGGAGGAATACGTTGTGTGCTATCAAATGTCACAACGTACCTGGGTGATCATAAATATGCTATATAGGTATCTCTGAAGGTGTTTGTTGAGTTGGCATAGATCGAAATTAGGATTTGTCACTCCGAGTATCGGAGAGGTATCTCCGGGCCCTCTCGGTAGTACACATCACAAGAAGCCTTGCAAGCAAAGTAACTAAGGAGTTATTTACAAGATGATGTATTACATAACGAGTAAAGAGACTCACCGGTAACGAGATTGAACTAGGTATGAAGATACCAACGATCGAATCTCGGGCAAGTAACATACCAATGGACAAAGGGAATTACGTATGTTGTCATAAGGTACGACCAATAAAGATCTTCGTGGAATATGTAGGAGCCAATATGGGCATCCAGGTTCCTCTATTGGTTATTGATCAGAGAGGTGTCTCGGTCATGTCTACATAGTTCTCGAACCCGTAGGGTCCGCACTCTTAACGTTCGTTGACGATATAAGTGTTATATGAGTTATATGATTTGGTGACCGAATGTTGTTCGGAGTCCTGGATGAGATTGCGGACATGACGAAGAGCTCCGGAATGGTCCGGAGGTAAAGATTGATATATAGGACGATGGTATTCAGACACCAAAGAAGTTTCGCAGTGAACCAGGTAGTCATCGGGTCGCCGGAAGGGGTTCCGGACACCCCAGTAAGTGTATGGGCCTAATGGGCCAAAGGGGGGACAGACCAGCCCACTAGGGGACTGGTGCTCCCCTCTCCTTGGCAGGCCGGCCCTAGGGGAAGGAAAGGGGAGAGGTGGCCCCTCCTGCCTTTCCCTCCTCATGAGAGAAAGGAAAGGGAGGGCGCCTCCTCCCCCTGCCTTCCTCCTGCACTCAAATAAGGAAGGAGCGTGGCTTGGGGAAGACCCCAAGTAGGATTCGACCCTACTTGGGGCACCCCTTGGCCTCTTCCCTCTCCCCCACCTATATATATGTGGGAGGGGGGCTCCACACAGAACCACTACAATCTCTTAGCCGTGTGTGGCGCCCCCTCCACTGTTTACACCCTTGATCATATTTTCGTAGTGCTTAGGCGAAGCCCTGTGGAGATAGCATCACCATCACCGTCATCATGCCATCGTGCTGTCGGAACTCATCCACTACCTCGCCGTCTTGCTGGATCAAGAAGGCGTGGACGTCATCGAGCTGAACATGTGCTGAACACAGAGGTGTCGCACGTTTGGTTCTCGATCGGTTGGATCGCGAAGAAGTTTAACTACAGCAACCGCGTTACTAAACGCTTCCGCTTACGGTCTACGAGGGTACGTAGACACACTCTCCCCTCTCATTTCTATGTATCTCCTTGATAGATCTTGCGTGTGCGTAGAAGTTTTTTTGTTTTCCATGCAATGTTTCCCAACTAACCCCCCGAGTCCTCCAATGTCAGCGACCTCCCTTCCCTGAGGCTTATCCCTACCCTCTGATGTAGGTGGCCCACCTTCCCTGAGCCCTACAACGATGACCACCATATCCCAAGACTACCGACACGAGGTATTTTGTGATTTTTTATTTTTAATGAACATTTAAACCCATGTAGATGTTTGTGGTTCAATGTTAAATATGATCATGTAATTATTTTCACAATATCCTTAAATTTATATTAGTTCTTTCTATGATCAATTGCACTTTAATAGGGTTTTTCAACATTGGCCCTCTTTGACGCCACCTTTCGTAACATCGTGGCCCACTCACACCCTCCTCCCAATGACGACCTCATGAGCCCATATTGTTCCCTTCCTGCAGAGTCGATGGGATCGATCAGTGGTGGATCGTGGTAAGGTGACAGCCTTGGTCTATATTTGTGGAAATGTCGATGTAGAAACCTACTTTTATTCCATTTTTTATTTGGGGTGTATATGGTTTGTGTTTCATACAATGCTTCTAAGAGGTTAATAAAATTGGAATTTCATTTGAGTAACATAAATGTTTGTGCTTGTAAATGTCTTGGTACCATTTACACATTAATCATGATTTTAATCTTCTGGGTCAGTCAAATTGGATGATGGTGAGTGAAGGCTAGGCACGAAGTGTCATCCCGAGTCTTGAGGATGAAACTTAAATCTTGCATATGAAGGTGAAGGACATGGAGGGTGTAATCTGTGACATGAAACGGTAGATAAATACAGAGATAAAGATGCACAACAAATGGATACAAATGGTGAGAAGGAGTTGCGTTTTGTACTTGTACTTGGTCTAGTTGTCATGTATGGTGTGAGTGCACTTATCATTAGGGGCTATGTTTGTGTGATTTCTACATGGTGCCCTATTAGGTGGCATTTGTGTGGTCCATTATGGGTTAGGCCTGGCCCGGACAAGCAATCGTTGACCGACAACTATGCCTGTCACTGGTAACCCAGTTACCAATGACAAGGCCAACCCTAACATGTGGCTCGTTCGTCATTGATGGGCCTTTTGGATCCGTCACTAATAGAGTTTTTGCAATAGTGATTAAATACCCAAGTTCACTTACTTGTTACAACTGAATCTCCTTTCCTTATATCATAACTCAATAATTCTTGATAATTTCCTCATATATTGGTATTTTTTTATCACCGGGTCATGTAATGTTCTTGTGTTGTTTATTCTTGTTAAGGGATGGTGGACCACATTTCCGTATTTTATGATCTTGAGCAGTTGCTCATGTTCCCTATAGGATAGATGGTTCAAACGTACTTTGAGCTTTCGAGTGAACTGGCGGAATTGCTAACTCAAAAACTTAGACGATCATTTTGCAAGTAATATGTGGGCCAAACCAAAATGCATATGTGAAAATTGCTACTCTCACCTGATGTTACACTAAATAATAATTCTATATAGTGCATATCCATTGAAATTAGTATATGGTTCACTATCTCCATGTGCCTTTTGTGGGTAAATATTAAAACACGCCTCTTTATTTAAATATTTATCTGAAAATATTCAAACAAATTCAGGCATCATCTTACGTATTAAAATCACGCACTAAAATATGTGAAATTCATAATACCATGTAGAAAGCCAACAAGTTGAATTCGTTGTTGCCACACCGAGAACTTGTAGGACAGTAAACAATTAGAAACATACACACATGGATCACCTACCGTATCGTAGAATTCAATAGGCTCATTCTCATGAGGACCATGAAATCAAATATAGCAACATAAAACCAAATAAAATACATAAAGATAATACATAATCATCATGTACATATTCAACATATTTACACGATATCCATGATGTATAAATTTCCAATACATAATGACATATATTTTGACACAAAGTAAAGACATCGAACGGAATCCCTAGAGGATGTGCATATGTTTATTTAATCTTCGTGTATGTATGTGGGTGTGTGGCATTTGATGCTTTTACTATGCAGTAGGGTAGGAAGGCTCCATGGTAAGACCACACATGCCTCTCTTGTCAGAAATGTCCTTCTCCATTCTTAAGTACCCGTTCTCGCCCCATGTTGTACCCCATGAATTCTTCAATAACCAATATTTTGTGCCATCACTCGTCATTCCATAACCAATAGCTGCAATGCCATGGTCTAGGTCAGTGCCGCAAGAACCAGTCATCACTCCACCTTTGTAAAATTGGAACGTCATGTCACCACCATCCACAGCCACTGAAATTGGTTGGTTCACGACAGCCGCCATGAGGGCACCTTCATTGTTGGCTGGCACATCCTCATAGCTCTTGATGGTGGCAGCACCTTTGGATCCACTCTTGCACTTGCCATCTTCTGCCGTATATGGGTAGCTAGACTCACCAGTAAGGCCACCGTTTGAAATGATGAACTTGAAGGCATCATCCATGAGCCCACCCTCACAGCCTTGGTCCACACCGTGGACATCACAATCTACCAACTCTTGTTACGATAAAGAGATAAGCTTGCCAGTTTTTAGCTTGACGATGCCCTCGGTAGCAGCAACAGCGGACAATGCCCAACAACAACCTACAAATAATTGTATTGTGGGAAATACATGATCACATAATTTTTTAACAAAAAACATCTAGATACATATATGACATACATCATTACACTATGTACTTACAACATTGGCCCTGATCCTTGATTGGAGTGACCGCACCCTTCGTCCTCCAATCTACTGTTGCCGAAAGTGCATCCAAGCTCACGTTCTCGTACCTGAATCCCGTGGGAGTCCTCTCCAAGCTCGCTTTGTATCCTTTGTTAGCCTTTGTCATCTGAAACTCCTCGTTGGTGAGGTCAGCGAATTGATTGACACCCAAATAGAACTTGTGGTTCTCAGTGTTGAAGGACTCAATGAACTCGACATTGGCCTTGAACACCTTCAACTTATGAGCCTTCTCCGTGGCATCCTTGTACACACGGCCATACTGGGCCATCCAACTCTCGTGCCATGCTACGATGGACAAGTCATCACTGAGCTTGCGAGCTGCTAGAACTGAACTACAGAGGCAGAGGCAACCGAAGATGGCAAGGAGCAGAACCTTTGGTGGGTTGGCCATGTTGACTAGATGATGTGTGTGTCTTGCTAGCAACTAACTGTAGTATGCGGTATGTCTGTGGTTTGCTTTGGTTTAACAAATGGAACTAGGTAGCATATATAGTCACCTTTACATAATTAAGTATTGGGGATAGTGAGATACGGTGCTTGCACGATGTAATGAGTAGAAAGAGGCTCCTGCGTAGCGGTAAAGTACTTCTGGTATAAAATTCTTGTTGCTTGTACGTGCGCTTGCTGCACATGTGAGAATGACCGGCCAACGTTTGATTATGTGTCTGCTTTAGTTAACTATAAGTTGATTAGCTGTTCTAGAGATAGCCATTACTTCTGGTCCATCTTGTTAGGCTATTCTTGTGTACCAGGTTTTCTTTGGGTATAACCGGTTAATTAATTGGCCTTTAACGATTGCAACTTCTTCTCTAGTCAGGAGAATTCTTCTTACAACTTCTTAGCTCCGAGTGCGCCAACGTCTTGCATAGATAGAGGAACACGAGAACTTCCTTTTTTGGGGGGGAAGACAACAATTATGACCTTTTTTTAGAAAAGGGGTATTACCCCAGCCTCTGCATCAGAAAGATGCATACGGCTCATATTATTAAAAAACAAAACCAGTCTCAAAGTCTCCAGTATCTGAAAGTATGAAAAGAAAATAGGATGCTCAAGCGAGCCTAATCAAGAAGCCAGAACCGGCTGGCAAATAAAATAGGAGCACTACATGCCTATCATATTACATGACTGCCATCCAAACCGGTTGAAAATAACCCAAGCTACCATCTCCCATCGGGTAGACGCAGTAGCCAAACGCCCCCTGGCCTCCGTCGGAGTGAGTAGCGACCACATATGGATGAATGTTGTGGCCCTGAAGATAACCTGCAAAAAGTGAAAGTTCATTGCTCTGTTAAAAACCAAATCATTTCTGCAGTTCCATACTGCCCATAACAAGGCACAAACTCCAACACGAATGTGTCTTGCTATATCCAAGTTAACCCCATCAAGCCATGTTCCAAAGAACATATTGATAGAGGTAGGTGGAGTAATATTAAAAGCAATATGAATCGAACGCCAAAGAATATTAGCCAGCGGACAATCTAGAAAGAGGTGCCTGATAGTTTTGTTACGATCACAAAAACTACACCTAGCAGAACCCATCCAATTGCGTTTTGCCAGATTATCCTTTGTCAAAATGACTTGTTTATGCACAAACCACATAAACACTTTGATTCGCAAAGGTACCTTAACTTTCCAGACGTGCTTCGAGCAAGGAATGACACTAGTGTTTATGACATCCAGATACATGGATTTAACCGAGAACCTGCCGTCCTTAGTCAGTTTCCAAAACAATCTATCTGGCTGCTGAGACAGCTGGACATCCATCAGCCTTCGTACAAGATGAAGCCAGGCCTCCCAACGATCGCCTACCAGCGTCCTCCGAAAGCTAATATTTTGAGGCGTGGACTGTAAGACAGTTGCAACGTAGGCTTCTCGACGTTGAACAATGTTATACAGAGTAGGATATTGAAGTGCCAGAGGCGTCTCCCCAAGCCACGTATCCTCCCAGAACCTCGTGTTAGCCCCATCACCGACTAAGATTTTTGCCCTGTTAAAGAAGAGGGGCTTGACTCTCATCAACCCTTTCCAAAACGGTGAATCAGTCGGGCGCACAGTCACCTGAGCCAATGTTTTAGACTGAAGATACTTATTTCGTAGAATTTGAGCCCAAGTAGCCTCTGTCTCGGACGAAAGTTTAAATAGCCACTTGCTAAGGAGACATCTATTCTTGATCTCTAGATTTTCAATGCCTAGACCGCCTTGGTCCTTCGGCCTACAGATGATGTCCCATTTTGCAAGCCTATACTTTTGTTTCAACTCATCATTCTGCCAAAAGAATCGAGATCGATAAAAGTCTAACCTCTTCCTGACCCCAACCGGGACCTCAAAAAAGGATAAAAGAAACATGGGCATACTGGTGAGGACCGAATTAATCAGAATTAATTGACCTCCATATGACATGAGCTTGCCTTTCCAACAGCTCAGTTTCTTTTCAAAACGATCCTCGATGCACTTCCACTCCTTGTTCGTCAGTTTACGATGATGAATGGGTATACCTAAGTATGTAAACGGTAGCAAACCCAACTCACATCTGAACAATTGCTTATACGCCTCCTAGTCCTCATTAGCTCTTCCAAAGCAAAACAGTTCGCTCTTATGGAAGTTAATCTTGAGTCCAGACAATTGTTCAAATAAGAACAACACAAGCTTCATGTTTCTTGCTTTTGCCAAGTCATGCTCCATAAAGATGATAGTATCATCAGCATACTACAATATGGATATACCACCATCAACTAGGTGCAGAACCAAGCCAGAAACCTGCCCCGCATCCTTAGCCCAGCCTATTAAAATAGATAACATATCAACCACTATGTTGAATAGAATCGGTGACATGGGATCTCCTTGCCTTAGTCCTTTGTGTGTCTGGAAATAGTGACCTATATCATCATTCACTTTAATCCCTACACTCCCTTTTTGCGTAAAGGACTCAATCTGGTCTCGCCAGGCCTTGTCAAATCCTTTCATACGCAAAGCTTGTTGAAGGAAAGGCCATTTAACTTTATCGTATGCTTTTTCAAAATCCACTTTAAAAACCACACCATCTAGTTTTTTTGAGTGGATCTCATGGAGCATTTCATGCAAGACGACCACCCCTGGGTATATGTTTACTCTTGGAGGTGGCGCTGTTTCCTGGAAGTCTTGCAAGCAAACGATCTTAACGAGATCGACAATGGAAGCAGAATTAACGGCATTAGACACATCTGGTGTTGAAGCGAGATGGCTTCGAGATCTTTTGATGGACTTGCCATTGGTTGATAAACCGGTTCCGGCTATCCTTATGAACTGTGACAATCAGACTGTCATCACCAAGGTGAAGAGTTCAAAGGACAACATGAAGTCCACCAAACACATAAGAATGAGATTAAAAGCTGTCAGAAAATTAAGAAACTCCGGAGTGATAGCGTTGGACTATGTCCATACGGCTAAGAATCTGGCAGATCCCTTTACAAAAGGGCTATCACGTGTTGTGATAGATAATGCATCGAGGGAGATGGGTATGAGACCCACATGAGTTGCCATGGTGGTAACCCAACCTATATGATCGGATATCCCGTGAACTAGGACCTGGGAAAACAAGCCAATGGTGAACTGTGGAGGGTAACTATACTAACCCACTCCGTTGGAGATGCAATACTCTCGATATTGTATGGTAGGATGACTACGGTCTCAATGTGTTCCAAAGCTTATAAAAGCAAGATGCTATCCTACAGAGCGATCTTTGGAGGAACACACCTATATGAGCCCGACTGCTGGTCACAGTCTATGAGATTGGGGTGATCTCTAGTAAGCTCATGAATAGGCCAGGAGTGTGACTTATATGCTCCACCCGAGGGGTCAGCCTTCGGCAGCCTAGTACTAGTAAGACATGTAGTGAAACTTCTTTACGCCAAACTGACAATTCAAGGCATAGTCCATTGTTCAGTTGTGAAGGAGTGTAGCCACTTGTTCTAGGTGAAGTTCAACCTTAACAGGTCTTTACTGAAACACTGGTATATCGAAACAGCAATTGGAACAGAGGACACAATGGGCCCTCGAGATCTGGTGGGGGATTGCTGAAATCTGAGATGGGCTCTAGGCCCATATTGCAATTTCTAAAAAATCTCTAAGGGCCCATGTGGGTTATATGGCACTAGGTGTGGTGGGAAGTTTAGTCCCACCCCGGAAGTGGAAGGAGAGTTGGAGTGGTTTATAAGGGTTTCTCTTCTACATGCTATTGGAGCTTGAGAAGAGAAGCGGCCCTCGTGCACTCCTCCTCCGCCGCCCGCCTCGCCACGCCACGCCTCGTCACGACGCGCCGCGGGTTGCGGGATTGAGCCGAGCCGAGCTCACACCTACGCGCTTATTTTTGCCAGTCACTAACGGAGAGTTTTCTGACAGCTGGGCCACGATCTGAGACGTCGGATCGTGGGCTGTCACGGACTCGGACGTGGGTCGAGCCCACGTCTCTCCACGCGGCTGCGCCTATAAGTATGCGGTGTCTCCTAACCCTAGCCGCCACGAACAGATCACATCTGCTCACGCGCACGCCCACCGTCGTTCCTTTGCTGCTGCTGCCGCCGGTGACTCCATCCCGTCCGCCACGTACACGGTCGACGGGAGAGCAGGTCTCCGAAACCACGCCCTTCTGGTTCCTGTACGGGGTGAGGGGCGAATAGGTTTTTGGGCAGCGATTACGCGACTGCTCGCTTCCGATCGTCTACTTCCTCTACGTCCGCGTCGCCTTAGTCATCACCATGTCCACCGACGCCGACCGTGCCGCCGCCGAGAAAGCTGAAGCCGACAAGAAGGTCGCCGAGGACGCCGCTGCTGCCACCAAAGCCGCGGCCTCTGCGTGGCCTACTGGAGGGTATAACTCGTTTATCCCGCTCCTGATTATTTTCATACTAGCGGTACTAGCAGTATGTGTAGATTTGTCTACTGTTTGCTTAGTACGTGCATGTTTAGATCAGAGTGAGTACGTCATCAACTTAGTCAATGCCATGCTAGTGATTTACTCATGGATTAATTTAATCGAGAAATTGCCTATTTACTCAACAATCCAAAAACCTATTATGTGTAGGAATTTCTCGGCAAGTGGCTTTGCCGCTGCACTGAAACCGGATAAGTTTACCGGTACATACTTCAAGTGTTGGCAGACTAAGACCACGTTATGGCTCACGGCTATGAACGTGTTCTGGGTCACCGGTGTCTCCACGGGAACGATTGCTCCTGAACAGGAGAAGGCGTTCAAGGAGGCTACCGTTGTGTTTCTCGGAGCAGTTCTTAGCGTGATCGGAGATAAACTGGTCGACGCATATTTACATGTGCATGTCGCCAAGGACTTGTGGGAGGCGCTCGAATCTAAATTCGGGGCCGCCGATGCAGGGAGCGAGATGTATATTATAGAGCAGTTCCACGATTACAAGATGGTTGAAAACCGTCCTGTATTGGAGCAGGCTCATGAGATAATATGCATTGTTAAGGAACTTGAGCTTCTCAAGTGCGAGTTACCGGGCAAGTTTGTCGCGGGCTGCATAATCGCTAAGCTCCCTAATTCCTGGAGGAACTTTGCCACCAATCTGAAGTTTACTTCGGGAAGGATCGTGCAGCTGAAGAACGTGCAGCATGTCCCCGCCATCAAGAAGAACCTCGTTAGTGGCTCCCTTCTATGTAGAGAAGGGTTTAAGTTGGTTTTCGAGTCTAATAAATTAGTTGTTACAAAATATGGACTCTTTGTTGGAAAAGGTTATGAGAGCGGAGGGATGTTCCGCCTTTCCCTCGCAGATTTTTGTAATAAAGTCGTGAACCATATTCATTCAAATGTTAATGAATCTGAAGTTTGGCATTCACGTCTTTGTCACATTAGTTTTGGTGTTATGACGCGGCTAGCCAAGTTGGATTTAATCCCGAGTTTCACTTTAGCCAAAGGTTCTAAGTGCCTTTCATGTGTGCAAGCTAAGCAACCTCGCAAGCCTCATAAGGCCGCGGAGGAGAGACACCTGGCACCATTAGAACTCATACATTCTGATCTTTGTGAGATGAATGGTGTGTTGACTAAAGGTGGAAAGAGATACTTCATGACATTGATAGATGATTCCACTAGATATTGCTATGTGTATCTGTTAAATACTAAAGATGAGGCTCTACACTACTTTAAAATCTATAAGGCAGAAGTTGAAAATCAACTTGAAAAGAAAATTAAACGAGTCCGGTCAGATCGTGGTGGAGAGTACTTCTCGAGTGAGTTTGATTCCTTCTGTGCGGAACACGGCATTATTCATGAGAGGACGCCTCCCTATTCACCCCAGTCAAACGGGGTTGCCGAGCGGAAAAACCGTCCTCTAACTGATTTGGTTAACGCCATGTTAGATACATCGGGTTTATCCAAGGCATGGTGGGGGGAGGCTATATTGACGGCATGTCATGTCCTGAATAAAGTTCCGACAAAGGATAGTGAGATCACTCCCTATGAGAAATGGGCAAAGAGAAGGACGACACTCTCGTACTTGCGCACTTGGGGCTGTTTGGCGAAAGTCAACGTGCCGATCCCCAAAAAGCGTAAGCTTGGACATAAGACCGTGGACTGCATTAATTTGGGCTACGCTAAGAACAGCGTTGGCTATAGATTTCTAGTAGTGAAATCTTAGGTACCTGACCAGAAGATCGGTACAATTATGGAGTCTAAGGATGCTACATTCTTTGAGGATATTTTTCCTATGAGAGATATGCAAAGCACTTCTAGACAGGAATCTGAGGAGACTCCTGAACCTGCCATCCTTATGGAATATTATGAACAAACACATGATGAAAATCCCGAGGAGGATGACGAGGAAACCCTTGGTAGGGGCAAGAGACAAAGGACTGCAAAGACCTTTGGTGATGATTTCTTCGTGTACCTCGTGGATGATACTCCCACTTCTATTTCAGAAGCGTATGCCTCTCCAGAAGCTGACTACTGGAAGGATGCGGTCCGTAGCGAGATGGATTCCATCATGGCTAACGGGACATGGGAGATCACTGACCGTCCCTATGGTTGCAAACCACTGGGATGTAAGTGGGTGTTCAAAAAGAAGCTTAGGCCCGATGGTACGATTGAAAAGTACAAGGCTAGGCTTGTGGCCAAGGGCTATGACCAGCAAGAAGAGGAAGATTTCTTTGATACTTATTCACCTGTGGCTAGACTGACCACCATTCGAGTATTACTCTCGCTGGCGGCCTCACATGGTCTTCTCGTCCATCAGATGGATGTTAAGACGACTTTTCTAAATGGAGAGCTAAAGGAGGAAATCTACATGCAACAGCCTGATGGCTTTGTGATAGATGGTCAGGAAAGAAAGGTGTGTAGGTTGATAAAATCTTTATATGGCCTGAAACAAGCACCTAAGCAATGGCATGATAAGTTTAATACAACCCTGACATCTGTTGGTTTCGTTGTTAATGAGGCTGACAAATGTGTATACTATCGCCATGGTGGGGGCGAAGGAGTTATACTGTGCTTGTATGTTGATGACATACTGATATTCGGAACAAACCTCAAAGTCATTGAGGAGGTCAAATCGTTTCTATCTCAGAACTTTGAGATGAAAGACCTTGGTGTGGCTGATGTTATCTTGAACATCAAGCTACTGAGAGATAATGAGGGTGGGATCACACTTCTGCAATCCCATTACGTTGAGAAGGTGTTGAGTCGTTTTGGATATTCGGACTGCACACCATCTCAAACACCATATGATCCTAGCGTATTGATTCGAAAGTCCAAAGGCATGGCTAAAGATCAATTGAGATACTCTCAAATCATTGGTTCACTGATGTACCTAGCGAGCGCAACGAGGCCTGACATCGCGTTTGCTGTGAGCAAACTAAGCCGGTTTGTTTCCAAACCGGGTGATGTACATTGGCATGCTGTTGAGAGAGTTATGCGCTATCTGAAAGGTACTATGAACTATGGACTTCACTATACCGGATACCCGTCGGTACTTGAAGGGTATAGTGATGCGAATTGGATCTCTGATGCTGATGAGATGAAGGCCACAACTGGGTATATGTTTACTCTTGGAGGTGGCGCTGTTTCCTGGAAGTCTTGCAAGCAAACGATCTTAACGAGATCGACAATGGAAGCAGAATTAACGGCATTAGACACATCTGGTGTTGAAGCGAGATGGCTTCGAGATCTTTTGATGGACTTGCCATTGGTTGATAAACCGGTTCCGGCTATCCTTATGAACTGTGACAATCAGACTCTCATCACCAAGGTGAAGAGTTCAAAGGACAACATGAAGTCCACCAAACACATAAGAATGAGATTAAAAGCTGTCAGAAAATTAAGAAACTCCGGAGTGATAGCGTTGGACTATGTCCATACGGCTAAGAATCTGGCAGATCCCTTTACAAAAGGGCTATCACGTGTTGTGATAGATAATGCATCGAGGGAGATGGGTATGAGACCCACATGAGTTGCCATGGTGGTAACCCAACCTATATGATCGGAGATCCCGTGAACTAGGACCTGGGAAAACAAGCCAATGGTGAACTGAGGAGAGTAACTATACTAACCCACTCCGTTGGAGATGCAATACTCTCGATATTGTATGGTAGGATGACTACGGTCTCAATGTGTTCCAAAGCTTATAAAAGCAAGATGCTATCCTACAGAGCGATCTTTGGAGGAACACACCTATATGAGCCCGACTGCTGGTCACAGTCTATGAGATTGGGGTGATCTCTAGTAAGCTCATGAATAGGCCAGGAGTGTGACTTATATGCTCCACCCGAGGGGTCAGCCTTCGGTAGCCTAGTACTAGTAAGACATGTAGTGAAACTTCTTTACGCCAAACTGACAATTCAAGGCATAGTCCATTGTTCAGTTGTGAAGGAGTGTAGCCACTTGTTCTAGGTGAAGTTCAACCTTAACAGGTCTTCACTGAAACACTGGTATATTGAAACATCAATTGGAACAGAGGACACAATGGGCCCTCGAGATCTGGTGGGGGATTGCTGAAATCTGAGATGGGCTCTAGGCCCATATTGCAATTTCTGAAAAATCTCTAAGGGCCCATGTGGGTTATATGGCACTAGGTGTGGTGGGAAGTTTAGTCCCACCCCGGAAGTGGAAGGAGAGTTGGAGTGGTTTATAAGGGTTTCTCTTCTACATGCTATTGGAGCTTGAGAAGAGAAGAGGCCCTCGCGCACTCCTCCTCCACCGCCCGCCTCGCCACGCCACGCCTCGTCACGACGCGCCGCGGGTTGCGGGATTGAGCCGAGCCGAGCTCACACCTACGCGCTTATTTTTGCCAGTCACTAACGGAGAGTTTTCTGACAGCTGGGCCACGATCTGAGACGTCGGATCATGGGCTGTCACAGACTCGGACGTGGGTCGAGCCCACGTCTCTCCACGCGGCTGCGCCTATAAGTATGCGGTGTCTCCTAACCCTAGCCACCACGAACAGATCACATCTTCTCACGCGCACGCCCACCGTCGTTCCTTTGCTGCTGCTGCCGCCGGTGACTCCATCCCGTCCGCCACGTACACGGTCAACGGGAGAGCAGGTCTCTGAAACCACGCCCTTCTGGTTCCTGTACGGGGTGAGGGGCGAATAGGTTTTTGGGCAGCGATTACGCGACTGCTCGCTTCCGATCGTCTACTTCGTCTACGTCCGCGTCGCCTTCGTCATCACCATGTCCACCGACGCTGACCGTGCCGCCGCCGAGAAAGCTGAAGCCGACAAGAAGGTCGCCGAGGACGCCGCTGCTGCCACCAAAGCCGCGGCCTCTGCGTGGCCTACTGGAGGATATAACTCGTTTATCCCGCTCCTGATTATTTTCATATTAGCAGTACTAGCAGTATGTGTAGATTTGTCTACTGTTTGCTTAGTACGTGCATGTTTAGATCAGAGTCAGTACGTCATCAACTTAGTCAATGCCATGCTACTGATTTACTCATGGATTAATTTAATCGAGAAATTGCCTATTTACTCAACAATCCAAAAACCTATTATGTGTAGGAATTTCTCGGCAAGTGGCTTTGCCGCTGCACTGAAACCGGATAAGTTTACCAGTACATACTTCAAGCGTTGGCAGACTAAGACCACGTTATGGCTCATGGCTATGAACGTGTTCTGGGTCACCGGTGTCTCCACGGGAACGATTGCTCCTGAACAGGAGAAGGCGTTCAAGGAGGCTACCGTTGTGTTTCTCGGAGCAGTTCTTAGCGTGATCGGAGATAAACTGGTCGACGCATATTTACATGTGCATGTCGCCAAGGACTTGTGGGAGGCGCTCGAATCTAAATTCGGGGCCGCCGATGCAGGGAGCGAGATGTATATTATAGAGCAGTTCCACGATTACAAGATGGTTGAAAATCGTCCTGTATTGGAGCAGGCTCATGAGATAATATGCATTGTTAAGGAACTTGAGCTTCTCAAGTGCGAGTTACCGGGCAAGTTTGTCGCGGGCTGCATAATCTCTAAGCTCCCTAATTCCTGGAGGAACTTTGCCACCACTCTGAAACATCAGAGGCGTGAATTCTCTGTGGAGGATGTCATTGGCCATCTGAGTGTTGAGCAGAATTCGAGGGCAAAAGACTCGCACGGAAAAGGGGCCGAAGGGACTTCTGTTGCCAACATGGTGAACCAGAAGAACTTCAACTCCCACAAGCCCAAGGGAAAGAACGGTGTCCAACACAATACCGACTTTAAGAAGAAGGGTAAGAAGACCTTCAAGAAGAACAAGAAGGATGAGGGCTGCTTTACTTGTGGTTCGGTTGAACATTGGGCCAACAAGTGCCCAAACAAGTACAAGAAGTCAGGACAGGACTCCAAGTCTGTCAACATGATTGTGGGCAACAATGAGAATGGTGCATCTGGGTACGGTAATTTATTTACTGTTTTTTCAGTGTTTCAACCCAACGATTGGTGGGTGGACACAGGTGCAGGTGTTCATGTGTGTGCTGACATTTCATTGTTCACTTCTTACCAGGTCACAGGTCACGGGTCCGTATTGATGGGGAATGGCGCGAGTGCTTCCGTTCATGGTGTTGGCACGGTCGATCTGAAGTTTACTTCGGGAAGGATCGTGCAGCTGAAGAACGTGCAGCATGTCCCCGCCATCAAGAAGAACCTCGTTAGTGGCTCCCTTCTATGTAGAGAAGGGTTTAAGTTGGTTTTCGAGTCTAATAAATTAGTTGTTACAAAATATGGACTCTTTGTTGGAAAAGGTTATGAGAGCGGAGGGATGTTCCGCCTTTCCCTCGCAGATTTTTGTAATAAAGTCGTGAACCATATTCATTCGAATGTTAATGAATCTGAAGTTTGGCATTCACGTCTTTGTCACATTAGTTTTGGTGTTATGACGCGGCTAGCCAAGTTGGATTTAATCCCGAGTTTCACTTTAGCCAAAGGTTCTAAGTGCCTTTCATGTGTGCAAGCTAAGCAACCTCGCAAGCCTCATAAGGCCGCGGAGGAGAGACACCTGGCACCATTAGAACTCATATATTCTGATCTTTGTGAGATGAATGGTGTGTTGACTAAAGGTGGAAAGAGATACTTCATGACATTGATAGATGATTCCACTAGATATTGCTATGTGTATCTGTTAAATACTAAAGATGAGGCTCTACACTACTTTAAAATCTACAAGGCAGAAGTTGAAAATCAACTTGAAAAGAAAATTAAACGAGTCCGGTCAGATCGTGGTGGAGAGTACTTCTCGAGTGAGTTTGATTCCTTCTGTGCGGAACACGGCATTATTCATGAGAGGACGCCTCCCTATTCACCCCAGTCAAACGGGGTTGCCGAGCGGAAAAACCGTACTCTAACTGATTTGGTTAACGCCATGTTAGATACATCGGGTTTATCCAAGGCATGGTGGGGGGAGGCTATATTGACGGCATGTCATGTCCTGAATAAAGTTCCGACAAAGGATAGTGAGATCACTCCCTATGAGAAATGGGCAAAGAGAAGGACGACACTCTCGTACTTGCGCACTTGGGGCTGTTTGGCGAAAGTCAACGTGCCGATCCCCAAAAAGCGTAAGCTTGGACATAAGACCGTGGACTGCATTAATTTGGGCTACGCTAAGAACAGCGTTGGCTATAGATTTCTAGTAGTGAAATCTGAGGTACCTGACCAGAAGATCGGTACAATTATGGAGTCTAAGGATGCTACATTCTTTAAGGATATTTTTCCTATGAGAGATATGCAAAGCACTTCTAGACAGGAATCTGAGGAGACTCCTGAACCTGCCATCCCTATGGAATATTATGAACAAACACATGATGAAAATCCCGAGGAGGATGACGAGGAAACCCTTGGTAGGGGCAAGAGACAAAGGACTGCAAAGACCTTTGGTGATGATTTCTTCGTGTACCTCGTGGATGATACTCCCACTTCTATTTCAGAAGCGTATGCCTCTCCAGAAGCTGACTACTGGAAGGATGCGGTCCGTAGCGAGATGGATTCCATCATGGCTAACGGGACATGGGAGATCACTGACCGTCCCTATGGTTGCAAACCACTGGGATGTAAGTGGGTGTTCAAAAAGAAGCTTAGGCCCGATGGTACGATTGAAAAGTACAAGGCTAGGCTTGTGGCCAAGGGCTATGACCAGCAAGAAGAGGAAGATTTCTTTGATACTTATTCACCTGTGGCTAGACTGACCACCATTCGAGTATTACTCTCGTTGGCGGCCTCACATGGTCTTCTCGTCCATCAGATGGATGTTAAGACGGCTTTTCTAAATGGAGAGCTAAAGGAGGAAATCTACATGCAATAGCCTGATGGCTTTGTGATAGATGGTCAGGAAAGAAAGGTGTGTAGGTTGATAAAATCTTTATATGGCCTGAAACAAGCACCTAAGCAATGGCATGATAAGTTTAATACAACTCTGACATCTGTTGGTTTCGTTGTTAATGAGGCTGACAAATGTGTATACTATCGCCATGGTGAGGGCGAAGGAGTTATACTATGCTTGTATGTTGATGACATACTGATATTCGGAACAAACCTCAAAGTCATTGAGGAGGTCAAATCGTTTCTATCTCAGAACTTTGAGATGAAAGACCTTGGTGTGGCTGATGTTATCTTGAACATCAAGCTACTGAGAGATAATGAGGGTGGGATCACACTTCTGCAATCCCATTACGTTGAGAAGGTGTTGAGTCGTTTTGGATATTCGGACTGCACACCATCTCAAACACCATATGATCCTAGCGTATTGATTCGAAAGTCCAAAGGCATGGCTAAAGATCAATTGAGATACTCTCAAATCATTGGTTCACTGATGTACCTAGCGAGCGCAACGAGGCCTGACATCGCGTTTGCTGTGAGCAAACTGAGCCGGTTTGTTTCCAAACCGGGTGATGTACATGGCATGCTGTTGAGAGAGTTATGCGCTATCTGAAAGGTACTATGAACTATGGACTTCACTATACCGGATACCCGTCGGTACTTGAAGGGTATAGTGATGCGAATTGGATCTCTGATGCTGATGAGATGAAGGCCACAACTGGGTATATGTTTACTCTTGGAGGTGGCGCTGTTTCCTGGAAGTCTTGCAAGCAAACGATCTTAACGAGATCGACAATGGAAGCAGAATTAACGGCATTAGACACATCTGGTGTTGAAGCGAGATGGCTTCGAGATCTTTTGATGGACTTGCCATTGGTTGATAAACCGGTTCCGGCTATCCTTATGAACTGTGACAATCAGACTGTCATCACCAAGGTGAAGAGTTCAAAGGACAACATGAAGTCCACCAAACACATAAGAATGAGATTAAAAGCTGTCAGAAAATTAAGAAACTCCGGAGTGATAGCGTTGGACTATGTCCATACGGCTAAGAATCTGGCAGATCCCTTTACAAAAGGGCTATCACGTGTTGTGATAGATAATGCATCGAGGGAGATGGGTATGAGACCCACATGAGTTGCCATGGTGGTAACCCAACCTATATGATCGGAGATCCCGTGAACTAGGACCTGGGAAAACAAGCCAATGGTGAACTGAGGAGAGTAACTATACTAACCCACTCCGTTGGAGATGCAATACTCTCGATACTGTATGGTAGGATGACTACGGTCTCAATGTGTTCCAAAGCTTATAAAAGCAAGATGCTATCCTACAGAGCGATCTTTGGAGGAACACACCTATATGAGCCCGACTGCTAGTCACAGTCTATGAGATTGGGGTGATCTCTAGTAAGCTCATGAATAGGCCAGGAGTGTGACTTATATGCTCCACCCGAGGGGTCAGCCTTCGGCAGCCTAGTACTAGTAAGACATGTAGTGAAACTTCTTTACGCCAAACTGACAATTCAAGGCATAGTCCATTGTTCAGTTGTGAAGGAGTGTAGCCACTTGTTCTAGGTGAAGTTCAACCTTAACAGGTCTTTACTGAAACACTGGTATATCGAAACAGCAATTAGAACAGAGGACACAATGGGCCCTCGAGATCTGGTGGGGGATTGCTGAAATCTGAGATGGGCTCTAGGCCCATATTGCAATTTCTGAAAAATCTCTAAGGGCCCATGTGGGTTATATGGCACTAGGTGTGGTGGGAAATTTAGTCCCACCCCGGAAGTGGAAGGAGAGTTGGAGTGGTTTATAAGGGTTTCTCTTCTACATGCTATTGGAGCTTGAGAAGAGAAGAGGCCCTCGCGCACTCCTCCTCCGCCGCCCGCCTCGCCACGCCACGCCTCGTCACGACGCGTCGCGGGTTGCGGGATTGAGCCGAGCCGAGCTCACACCTACGCGCTTATTTTTGCCAGTCACTAACGGAGAGTTTTCTGACAGCTGGGCCACGATCTGAGACGTCGGATCGTGGGCTGTCATGGACTCGGACGTGGGTCGAGCCCACGTCTCTCCACGCGGCTGCGCCTATAAGTATTCGGTGTCTCCTAACCCTAGCCGCCACGAACAGATCACATCTTCTCACGCGCACGCCCACCGTCGTTCCTTTGCTGCTGCTGCCGCCGGTGACTCCATCCCGTCCGCCACGTACACGGTCAACGGGAGAGCAGGTCTCTGAAACCACGCCCTTCTGGTTCCTGTACGGGGTGAGGGGCGAATAGGTTTTTGGGCAGCGATTACGCGACTGCTCGCTTCCGATCGTCTACTTCCTCTACGTCCGCATCGCCTTCGTCATCACCATGTCCACCGACGCTGACCGTGCCGCCGCCGAGAAAGCTGAAGCCGACAAGAAGGTCGCCGAGGACGCCGCTGCTGCCACCAAAGCCGCGGCCTCTGCGTGGCCTACTGGAGGGTATAACTCGTTTATCCCGCTCCTGATTATTTTCATATTAGCAGTACTAGCAGTATGTGTAGATTTGTCTACTGTTTGCTTAGTACGTGCATGTTTAGATCAGAGTCAGTACGTCATCAACTTAGTCAATGCCATGCTAGTGATTTACTCATGGATTAATTTAATCGAGAAATTGCCTATTTACTCAACAACGGCGTGGGTGTCGGGATGAGTAAGTGTCGTTCTTGAGTGTACCTGGTTGGGCGTGGCGACGAGCCCCAAGCTCCGAATCCTAGCATTGTAGTGCATCGACGTACCGAGGAGCGAAGAGCAGCAAGGCAGCCTCGTCCAAATATCCCATTTAGGAGTAGAAACGTGCTAGAGTTATATCTCGCCTATTGCAAGATGTAGCTCTGGCTCACCTCTGGCGTCCGCACGTATGGGCCGGCTCATTAGCACATTTTCTCGCTTGCTCCTCTGGCGTCCGAATTTATCGGATTTTTTCTTCTGTTTTTCGTTTCTTTCTCTATTTTTAACGATTTTCTTTTGGTTTTCATAGTGTTCCACTATTTTGCATATTTTATTCAATTTCCTTTGTTTTTATCAGTTTTCATCTATTTTATACGTTTTCACTGTGTTCCGCTATTCTGCGTTGGTTTCTTTATTTATTTTTTGCGAGGATTTCTATACCGTTTTTCGTGTTTCTTTTATATTTTATTTTTATTTCGTTTCTTCTTTGGTTTTCATCATTTTTTTATTTTTCTATTTCCTTTTTTTGCAATACGTATCTACAGTATCTCCATAAACATTTCACATTTTTGTATACAACAGAAACCTTTTTATGCACTTTTAAATATTTTTCCAATGGATGATTAATACTTTTTCAATTATATTTTTTTGATATCTAATTTTTCAAACATATTGGATATTTACAATACAACATGAACATTTTTATATACATATTGTATATTTTCGAATACATATTTTTTTCAAATATATGGTTTGAGGTCTAGTTTACTTTTCATACACATTATATACGTTTTGGTATACAATTGAACATTTTTTATGCATATTAAATGTTTTCAAATACCTGAAATACATTTTAAAATATAAGTTTGAGTTCTACTTTTTTTTCTTACACATTGTAGATTTTTGTATACACCACAATTTTTTTCTGCAGGTTAATAGTTTTTCATATACATCATTAACATTTTTGCCACACATATGCTTTTGAACTGTTTTTGGACATGTTTTAACATTTTTCAAATACAACTTAGAACAATTGTTAATGACATCAATTTTTTTACACTCCATTAACATTTTTTCCAATATATGTTTCGATGTCTAATTTTCTTCATACTCATTGTACTTTTCTTATACACTAGAAACATTTTCCTATACATGTTTAACATTTGTCTAATAGATTATCAATGTTTTTTTGAATATATGTTTTTTAATTTTTGTAAATATGCATTACACATTTTTCAAATTTGATTTTTTAAGTAATTGTAATTTTAGAAAATAAGACCAAAGAAAATAAAAAACTCACACGCTCGAGAATTCACGGCTACTTTTATTTTTTGAGAAAAACTCACGGCTGCTACTGCTCGCGAGTGACGGGCCCCCAGGGGCCATGTACGAGGAAAGAAAAAAAGAAAGGAGCGAGCGACAACTTTGTGGGCTGGCCATTTCTCAAACAACACTACGACGAGGATATGCATGGACTGGACGCTCTACTCTCTTTACTGGGCTGACATGCCACGTATCCTAATGCTGCGCTAGAATTACATGAGCTCGGAGGCCTTCATGGCCTAGTCGGGCCGAGAGGAGAAGCCCAAAATGCCGGGCGACTTATCCACCCTTAACCATAAGCCCTTTAGCAACATAAAGTGTTACAATGACTTGAACGTAGACACTGATGTTCAGGTCATTGTCACACTTTATGTAGCTTTCTCTTCAAAAAAATTAGTGTGTATAGCGCATCATACTATGTCTGAGTGGGAAATATCCTTATGCATGATGTGAATTGGTTTATTTACCTGGTCGTCATTTCTAGAATAAAAAGGCTTTCAAGTAAACCCATACCAACAATACAATCATGGAAATATAGGGTGGTAAGCCTTTTAGTAAGTGGATTTGCAAGAATATTTTTCATACTTTTATGCTTAACACTGTTTGTTTGATTAAGCATCATATCTTTTAGAATAAAAAAATTATGTCAGTGGTACTGGTTGTACCTGTTAAATTGATTTTTTTAATAGACAACTATGTTTTCATTATCACATTATAATACAAGTGGTTTATAAATGTTTTCAACCACTCGAAACCTGACAATGGACATACAACCAAAACTGTAGCGACTTGACATGACACACACTTAGATTGCATCACCAATGATGCTATGATTGTATGTTTGGATCTTTTCCACGATATAGCTCTTTGAGTGAGGGTAAAATTATGACCTGGTTCATAATTTTAATGCTCCTCATGAAATATATTTCCGACAAACTCACAATTTCGAGGTTACTAGGCCCCTTATTATTGAGAATGTAATCTTTATTGCCTTTCATATGGCAGAAGACTTATAACGGCTTTTTGGTTGTTTAATTCTACATTAAACAAACATTTACCAAGTATATCGGTCATAAGTCATGTTGTGCACACACTGGAGCATACATGATGCTCGTGATAGCCAAAAGATAATAAACTAGCATATATGATCAATTTCAAAGTGGCTCCTTATACACTGTCTTGTGAGGATTTCGTAGCAATACTCTGATTTGGGGTTTTTGAGAAGGCAAGGCACACCTGGATGATCTAGGACGTGATTTCACATAGTGGAGGTTTTATGTAGGTTCGGGCCCACCTATTCTAGAAGCCTCATCCTACTCCTATGATATGTCTCCAACATATCTATCAAAATTTTTATTGTTCCTTGTTGTTATATTATCAATTTTGGATGTTTTATATTCATTTTATGGCAACTTTATATCATTTTTTGGGACTAACCCATTGACATAGTACCCAGTGCCAGTTGCTGTTTTTTACTTTGCAAAATATTAGTACCAAGCAAAGTCCAAATGCCACGAAACTTTTTGGTGATTTTTTTCTGGACAGAAGACAACTTGGGAGCCAAGAAAGTGTCCAAGGGGAGGCCCATGGGGCCCACAAGGCACTAGGGTGAGGCAAAGGTCCCTGGCGCGCCCTGGTGGGTAGTGGGGCCCACAGGCCCCCTCTCCACCGCCTATCAGCTCTATAAATACTCTAAAATCCCCAAAACCCTAGGGGTGGAGAGATCAGAGTTTCCACCGAAGTTCCAGAACCACGAGATCCAATCTAGAGGCCTTTTCCGGCACCTTGCCGGAAGGTTCAACGACCACGGAGGGATTCTTCATCATCACCCTTGCCCCTCCGATGATGCGTGAGTAGTTTACCACACACCTACGGGTTCGTAGGCAGTTGCTAGATGGCTTCTTCTCTCTTTTTGATCTTCAATACAATGTTCTCCTCGATGTTCTTGGAGATCTATTTGATGTAACTCTTTTTTTTGCAGTGTGTTTGTCGGGATCCGATTAATTGCGAGTTTATGATCAGATCTATCTATGAATATTATTTGAGTCTTTGTTGAACTCTCTTATGCATGGTTATTATAGCCTCGTATTTCTTCTCCGAATTTTGGTTTGGTTTGGCCAACTAGATTGATCTTTCTTGTAATGGGAAGAGGTGCTTTGTGATGGGTTCGATCTTGCGGTGTCCTCACCCAGTGACAAAAGGGGTAGCAAGGCACGCATGTATCGTTGCCATTAAGGATAAAAATATGGGGTCTATTCCTACATGAATAGATCTTGTCTACATCATGTCATCGTTCTTATTGCATTACCCCGTTTCTCCATGAACTTAATACACTAGATGCATACTGGATAGCGGCCGATCCGTGGAGTAATAGTAGTAGATGCAGGCAGGAGTCGGTTTATTAATCTTGGACGTGATGCCTATGTACATGATCACTGCCTTGGATATCATCGTAATTATTTGCACTTCTATCAATTGTCCAACAGTAATTTGTTTACCCACTGTATGCTATTTTCTTGAGAGAAGCCTCCAGTGAAATCTACGGTCCCGGGTCTATTTCCTATCATATTATTTTCACATATATTAATCCAAAAATCCAAAAATACCTGGCTACACATTTTATTTACTTCTTTTGTTTTGTGTTCTTGTTGGATATATTTATTCAATCTCATACAATTTAATCTATCTCAATACCGAAGAGGGATTGACAACCCCTCTTACGCATTGGGTTGTAAGTTTTTGTTATTTGTGTGAAGGTGCTGCGTACATAGTGTGGTGGATCCTCCTACTTGATTGATACCTTGGTTTCATAACTGAGGGAAATACTTACTGTTGTTGTGTTGCATCATCCTCTCCTCTCCGCGGAAATACAAACGCGGTTTGCAGCAATCAAAAAAGAATTTCTAGCGTCGTTGCCGGGGAGGATCAAGTCCAGATCTAGCAGGTACACAATCACAAATCTCATCTCCTTGCAATTTACTTTATTTGCGATTTGCCTCTCGTTTTCATCTCCCCCACTTCTAAAACGTTTTTACAAACAAAATTTTTTTTTTGCCTTTTCCTCGTCCGATCTTTTGTTTGGTTGTGATCTTGCTTGCCTACCTTATTGCTATGACTAGTTCTTCTACTACTACGTGTACCCCTAAGAATGAAGTTCTCAATTCTAAGCAAAGGGGAGGAGAGAGTTTAAAAGATGCTTGGTATAGAATTTGTGATGCTCATAATAGATCTACTCGAAAGCAATCTGCTACTATTCTTCTTTTCAATTTCTATGTGGGCATTACTACTTGTTATAGATTTGTTCTTGATACTATCACCGAAGGGAATTTCTTGATGTGCCCTCTTTTGGATGCTTTTAATGCTATGGGGAATTTAGTGGGATCACCTCCTATCATTATCAATGAAACAATTTTAACTCTTGAGAATGTTATGCAAAGGTTAGATGCTATTGAAAATAAAAATCATCGAAGAACATATTGAAAACTTGCATAAAAGAATTCATAATCTTGCTAATAAAATTGGTTCAAAGGTAGGAGATACCCTTAAAAATCTAAAAGAGAAAAAACCCATAGCTAACGAAAGGTTAGAAGAGAGTCCTCCTCGGATTGATAAATTGGAAGAAATTATTAGTAATTTGGGCTCAACTTTTTCTTCCATTAAAACTATTGAAAAACTCCTATAAAAAATAGCAAGTCTACACATGCTACTAAGAACAAGGGTGCCACCTCTAGCAGTAACAATCAAGAACTTAAAATGATTAGTGTTCATCCCGATTTTGTTGAAGTGCTAAAAGCCCCTACTTTCAAAAGTGAACTACTTAATTGTATTCCCAGGAGCTTGAATATTGATAATATAATGTTATATATAAGAATAATGATGGATGTGTGATTGAGGAGTTGGAAAGCAAAGATGACAATACTTGAATCTATGCATTATGCCTAGCTAGGGGCATAAAACAATAGCGCTTGTTGGGAGGCAACCCAATGAATAAAATTTATTTTTCACTTTTTCTTTCTATTCTGGAGTGTTTACACAATTATTCTACTGTTATGATTGTGTTTTTATGTTTTAGTTAGTATTTGTGCCATGTTGGGTGATAGTAGATTTGATGTTGTTGGAAAACAGAAACTTTTGCGTCCAGTAGAAGAATTGTTAAAATTCACATAAGAGATGAAAGCTTTTGAATTTTTCTAAGAAGAAGAGAAATTCAGAGAAACACAATGAAATATTTCTGGAGTTTTTGGTTTTCTTGAACTAGCTAAATAAAAAGGGAAAAGCAAAAATGAGAAAAACTATTTACACGGGAAGTTCCCAACAAGCAAAAAAAAAAGAACAAAGAAATCTTTTTGGGTTTTCTTTTAGTGCGACAGCTAACTACTCTAGAAAGAAAATCAAAAAGAAGCAGGAAATATTTTTGTATTTTCTCTCAGTTTTTCAAACACACAAGAAGAAAGCGAGAAAATAAATTTAGCATGGATAATACAATGAGAAAGTGTGAACACCGATAACTGAAATCTGTGAACATGGATGTAAAGTCGGTGAGAAACACGTACTCCCCCAAGCTTAGGCTTTTGGCCTAACTTGGTAAGCAATCAGTAGTCAAACTGTTGAGGAGCGGGCATCCATGGATCCCACTGCTAAGGTTCCTCCTTCGCTATAGCATGGTTGTTCCGGCAGGCGATGATGTCTGCAGGTATAATCCTATATCCGCCCCTGGCAATAGGATCAATAAAAACAGGTGCAGGCAGTGGAATAATATCATGAGTTCTCACACTAAAAACCAGGTTATAAGGAATAGGAATGTTAGGATAATCGATAGCAGTAAACTGGTGGCAATCCATAGCCGCACGATCTAGGTAAACCTTGGGCAAAGGATAATCATGCAGGCGTGTCTGAACATTAAAGCGAGCCGCCAAACGAGTGGCGTAAATACCTCCATGTATTTTTCCCTGATGACCCACAAGTGTAGGGGATCAATCGTAGTCCTTTCGATAAGTAAGAGTGTCGAACCCAACGAGGAGCAAAAGGAAATGATAAGCAGTTTTCGGTAAGGTTTTCTCTGCAAGCACTGAAATTGTAGGTAATAGATAGTTTTGTGATAAGATAAATAGTAACGAGTAACAAGTAAATAAAGTAAGTAAAGTGCAGCAAGGTGGGTCAATCCTTTATGTAGCAAAGGATAAGCCTAGACAATTTCTAATAATGAGAAAGGAGCTCCCGAGGACACATGGGAATTATCGTCAAGCTAGTTTTCATCACGTTCATATGATTCGCGTTCAGTACTTTGATAATTTGATATGTGGGTGGACCGGTGCTTGGGTACTACCCTTACTTGGACAAGCATCCCACTTATGATTAACCCCTATTGCAAGCGTCCGCAACTACAAAAGTAGTATTAAGGTAAACCTAACCACAACATTAAACATATGGATCCAAATCAGCCCCTGACGAAGCAACGCATAAACTAGGGTTTAAGCTTCTGCCACTCTAGCAACCCATCATCTACTTATTACTTCCCAATGCCTTCCTCTAGGCCCAAATAATGGTGAAGTGTCATGTAGTTGAAGTTCACATAACACCACTAGAGGAAAAGATAACATACATCTCATCAAAATATCGAACGAATACCAAATTCACATGACTACTAATAGCAAGACTTCACCCATGTCCTCAGGAACAAACGTAACTACTCACAAAGCATATTCATGTTCATAATCATAGGGGTAATAATATGCATAAAGGATCTGAACATATGATCTTCCACCAAGTAAACCAATTAGCATCAACTACAAGGAGTAATCAACACTACTAGCAACCCACAGGTACCAATTTGTGGTTTTGATACAAGATTGGATACAAGAGATGAACTAGGGTTTTGAGAGGAGATGGTTCTGGTGAAGATGTTGATGGAGATTGACCCCCTCCCAATGAGAGGATCGTTGGTGATGACGTTGATGATGATTTCCCCCTCCCGGAGGGAAGTGTCCCCGGCAGAACAGCTCCGCCAGAGCCCTAGATTGGTTCCGCCAAGGTTCCGCCTCGTGGCAGTGGAGTTTCGTCCCGTAAGCTTGCCCACGAATTTTTCCAGGGTAAAAGCTCTGATATAGCAGAAGATAGACACCGGAGGCCCACCAGGGGGCCCAGGAGATAGGGGCACGCCCAGTAGGGGGGGGGGCGCCCTCCACTCTCCTGTACAGGGTGTGGGCCCCCTGGCGTATTTCTTCTGCACAATAATTCTTATTAATTCCAAAAAGATGTTTTGTGGAGTTTCAGGATTTTTGGAGCAGTGCAGAATAGGTTTCCAATGTTTGCTCCTTTTCCAGCCAGAATTCCAGCTGCCGGCATTCCCCCTCTTCATGGTAAACCTTTCAAAATAAGAGAGAATAGCCATAAGTATTGAGATATAATATGTAATAGCAGCCCATAATGCAATAAATATTGATATAAAAGCATGATGCAAAATGGACGTATCAACTCCCCCAAGCTTAGACCTCGCTTGTCCTCAAGCGGAAGCCGATATCGAAAAATATGTCCACATGTTCAGAGATAGAGGTGTCGATAAAAAATAAAATACGAACATGGGGCATCATGATCATTCTTATAACAGAAACATATGTAAATTTTATCATATGATTTCTTATGCTCAAGTGACAATCAATTCACAATGTCAAGTATGGTTCAAAAACTTCATTGGGAACTAACAAACTACAATCTCAGTCATTGAAGCAATTGCAATTTATCATAACATCAGAAAGAGTCAACAATAGAGCTTTTCAGCAAGTTCACATACTCAACTATCTTGTAATCTTCTATAATTGCTAACACTCACGCAATACTTGTGGTTATGGAGTTTCAGCCGGACACTGAGAAAGATAGGGGCTTATTGTGTTGCCTCCCAACATATTCACCTTTAGGTGATGTCAACAATAATAGCCCATGCTAACTTACATCCAATTGGATATATGTATCATGATCTTTCAAACATGAGGAGCTTGCCAAAGGATAAAATGAAAAAGGGAAAGGTGTGGATCACCTTGACTCAAGCAAAATGTAAAAGATAGGCCCTTCGCAGAGGGAAGCAGAGGTTGTCATGTGCGTTTAGGATTGATGCACAAAATCTTAATGCAAAAGAACGTCACTTTATATTGCCCCTTGTGTGTGGACCTTTATTATGCAGTCCGTCGTTTTTATTACTTCCACAACAAGATCGTACAAAGCTTATTTTCTCTGCACTAATAAGTCATACATATTCAGATAGCAATTTTTATTGCTTGCAACATGACAACTTACTTGAAGGATCTTACTCAATCCATAGGTAGGATGGTGGACTCTCATGGCAAAACTAGGTTTAAGGGTGTTTGGAAGCACAAGTAGTATCTCTACTTGGTGCAAGGAATTTGGCTAGCATGAGGGGGGAAAGGCAAGCTCAACATGTTTGGAAGGTCAATGACAATATACTTTAACTGAGATGTCGGAAAACATAAACCATTATGTTGTCTTCCTTGTCCAATGCCAACTCTTTTAGCATGTCATACTTAATGAGTGCTCCCAATTATAAAAGGTGTCCAAGATAATATATTTATATGTGAACCCCTCTTTCCTTATCACTTCCTATTAATTGCAACGATGACCAAGACTATGTTTATCAACTCTCAACAACTTGTATGCCTCATACTTTCTATATGTGAAGTCATCACTATCCATAAGATGAATATGAACTCTTCTTTTTCTTCCTACTTTCTCAAGATCATGGTAACATAGCAAAGCCCTTGACTCAACACTAATCTTTATTATAGATAGCTCACGGACTCGATTACAAAAAGAGATCACAAAGCAAAGCTCAAAACTACTTGATATCAAAACTTCAATCTACTGATCAAGATACTACTAAAAGGATCGAACTAAATAAAATGGTAAAGATAGGAGTGTGATGGTGATACAATACCGGGGCACCTCCCCCAAGCTTGGCAGTTGCCAAGGGGAGTGCCCATACCCATGTGATTATGTCCTCGGAGGTGGTGAAGTAGGAGTTGTTGATGACGTAGGCTTGTTTCTCAATTTACGCTTGAGTATAATATTTTGCTCCTTTAGGTCCTCGATCTCCTGCTCAAGGCTTAATACTCTTTTGCATAATTCCTGTTTATTTTCCTGCAAGAGACGGAAAGGGATAAACTCGATCTTTGGGTTCTTTGCTCTATCAGGGAGGCTTGACTTTTTAAACTCCACGTGCATGTCCTCGGGTTGAGGTAATGGGGCTTCGTCTTTGTTTGAACTCGTCTCCTCCTTTACTTTAGGCTCATAGTCTTCCTCTTCTTCTGAGGTCCAACCATCATGCTACAAGTCCCCGTAGACCTTAGGGTCTGCGAGGTAATCAGCCACATAACTTTCCCCTTTCGAATCCTGAGACGACATATTGGTCTAAATCTGAAACAGAACAGCTCGAAACGAAAACAGAGGATATTTGCGTGATACGGTGGTCAAAACCTTTGGGAGTATATATAATGAATTTTTACCGACCAAAATACGTAATGTGCAAGAAAACGGAGTCCGGGAGGCACACGAGGTGCCCACGAGACAGGGGGGCGCGCCCAGTAGGAGGGGGCGCGCCCTCCACTCTCGTGGGGGCCTCGTGTCCCTTTCGGACTACTTATTTCTTCCTAAAATTCTTAAATATTCCAAAACTGATAAAAATTGCCATTGGAGTCGGTTTACTTACCGTACCACATACCTATTCCTTTTCGGAGTCTGGAATGTTCTGGAAAGTGTCCCTTATGTATTCCTCAGGGGTTACGGTTTCAATAATATTAGTTTCAACATTGATAGGATTACCTGAAATATAATGTTTAATTCTTTGACCGTTTGCTACCCTTGGACTTGTGCCTTCGAAGTTGTTGATTTTTATGGCACCAGAACGGTAGACCTCCTCGACGACGTAAGGACCTTCCCATTTTGAGAGAAGTTTTCCTGTAAAAAACCTTAAACAAGAGTTGAATAATAATACATAGTCTCCTACATTAAACTCACGCTTTTGTATCCTCTTATCATGCCAGCGTTTGACTTTTTCTTTGAATAGCTTGGCATTCTCATATGCTTCGGTTCTCCATTCATCAAGTGAGCTAATATCAAACAACCTCTTCTCACCGGCAAGTTTGAAGTCATAGTCGAGCTCTTTAATAGCCCAATATGCTTTATGTTCAAGTTCAAGATGTAAATGACACGCTTTTCCATAAACCATCTTATAAGGAGACATACCCATAGGATTTTTGTATGCAGTTCTATAGGCCCATAATGCATCATCAAGTTTTTTGGACCAATTCTTTCTAGATTATTCACAGTCTTTTGCAAAATTAATTTGAGCTCTCTATTGCTCAACTCTACTTGATCACTAGACTGCGGATGATAAGGAGATGCGATTCTATGATTGACATCATACTTAGCAAGCATCTTACGGAAAGCACCATGAATAAAATCTGAACCACCATCAGTCATAAGATATCTAAGGACTCCAAACCTTGGAAAAATAACTTCCTTCATCATTTTAATAGAAGTGTTATGATCAGCACTACTAGTTGGAATAGCTTCTACCCACTTAGTAACATAATCAACAGCAACTAAAATATGTGTATAACCATTGGAGGCAGGAAAAGGTCCCATATAATCAAAGCCCCAAACATCAAACGGTTCAATAACAAGAGAATAATTCATAGGCATTTCTTGACGTCTACTAATGTTACCTACTCTTTGGCATTCATCACAAGATAAGACAAACTTACGAGCATCTTTGAAGAGAGTAGGCCAATAAAAACCAGATTGTAGTACCTTGTGTGCAGTTCTATCTCCAGCGTGGTGTCCTCCATAAGATTCGGAGTGACACTTGCGTAGAATCTGTTCATGTTCATGCTCAGGCACACAACGTCTAATAACACCATCTACTCCTTCTTTATAAAGCTGTGGGTCATCCCAGAAGTAATGTCTTAAATCATAAAAGAACTTTTTCTTTTGCTGGTATGTGAAACTAGGCGGTATAAATTTAGCAACAATGTAATTAGCATAATCAGCATACCAAGGAGCAGTACGAGAAGCATTAACGACCGCTAATTGTTCATCAGGAAAACTATCATCAATAGGCAGTGGGTCATCAAGAACATTCTCTAACCTAGACAAGTTGTCTGCAACGGGGTTCTCAGCTCCCTTTCTATCAATAATATGTAAATCAAATTCTTGGAGCAAGAGAACCCATCTACTGAGCCTAGGCTTAGCATCCTTCTTTTCCATAAGATATTTAATAGCAGCATGATCAGTGTGAATAGTAACTTTGGAATCAACAATATAAGGTCTAAACTTATCACATGCAAACACAACTGCTAAGAACTCTTTTTTAGTAGTAGCATAATTTCTCTGGGCAGTATCAAGAGTCTTACTAGCATACTGGATAACATTCAATTTCTTATCAACTCTTTGCCCTAGAATAGCACCTACAACATAATCACTAGCATCGCACATAATTCAAAAGGTAAATTCCAATCAGGTGGTTGGACAATAGGTGCAGTGATCAAAGCTTTTTTAAGTATTTCAAATGCTTCCACACAATCATCATCAAAGACAAAAGGAATATCTTTTTGCAATAAATTAGTTAGAGGCCTAGAGATTTTAGAAAAGTCCTTAATGAACCTCGTATAAAAACCGGCATGACCAAGGAAACTTATTATACCTTTTATGTCCTTGGGGCATGGATCTTTTCAATAGCATCAACTTTGGCTTTATCAACTTCAATATCTCTCTCGGAGATCTTATGCCCCAAGACAATGCCTTTGTTAACCATAAAGTGACACTTTTCCCAATTCAAGACGAGACTAGTGTCTTCGCATCTCTGCAAAACTCGATCAAGGTTGCTCAAACAATCATCAAAAGAGGATCCATAAACGGAGAAATCATCCATGAATACCTCACAAATATTTTCACAAAAATCAGAGAATATAGCCATCATGCATCTTTGAAAGGTAGCAGGTGCATTACATAAACCAAAAGGCATACGTCTATAATCAAAAGTACCAAAAGGGCAAGTAAAAGTAGTTTTAGATTGATCCTTTGCTGACACAGGTATTTGAGAGAAGCCAGAATAACCATCTAGAAAGCAAAAATGAGTGTGTTTGGATAGTCTTTCTAGCATTTAATCAATAAAAGGTAAAGGGTAATGATCGTTCTTAGTAGCTTTATTTAACTTACGGAAATCAATTACCATCATATAACCTGTAATAATTCTTTGCGGGATCAATTCATCTTTATCATTAGGAACAACGGTAATACCTCCCTTTTTAGGAACACAATGGACAAGGCTTACCCATTCAATATCAGCAATGGGATAAATAATACCTGCCTCAAGGAGCTTTAGTATCTCCTTTCTTACCACTTCTTTCATCTTGGGATTTAGTCGTCGTTGAGGATCTCTAACTGGTTTGGCATCGTCCTCCATATTAATTTTGTGTTGGCATAACGTGGGACTAACGCCCTTAAGATCATCCAGAGTATATCCAATAGCAGCTCGGCGCTTCTTCGGAGTTTTCAATAATCTTTCTTCTTCTTGCTCTGAAAGGTTAGCACTAATAATAACATGATATATTTTCTTTTCATCAAGATAAGCATACTTAAGATTATCAGGTAAAGGTTTGAGTTCAAACACGGGATCACCCTTGGGTGGAGGGGGATCCCCAAGAATTTCAACGGGAAGGTTATGTTTCAGCATAGGTTCCTGTTTAAGGAACACTTCGTCTATTTCCCTTCTTTCCTTCATAAACATATCGTTCTCATGGTCTAGCAAGTATTATTCTAACGGATCAGTAGGAGGCACGGCAATGGAAGCAAGACCAATAATCTCATGCTTAATAGGTGGTTCCCTATCACGAGGTTGTCTACAAAACTTAGCAAAATAAAACTCATGAGACATACCATCTATGCCAACAGTGACAGCATCTTTTTCACAATTAGTTACAGCACTAGCTGTATTCAAGAAGGGTCTACCAAAAATAATGGGACAAAAATCATCTTGTGGGGAACCAAGAACAAAATCAGCAGGGTATTTAACCTTCCCACACAAGACTTCAACATCTCTAACAACCCCAATAGGTTTAATTATATCCCTATTAGCAAGCTTAATAGTAACATCAATGCCTTCTAATTCAACGGGTGCAATGTCGTGCATAATTTCTTTATATAGATCATAAGGTATCGCACTAGCACTAGCACCCATTTCACATAAGCCATGATAATAATGATCTCCTATTAATAGAAATAACAGGCATGCCTACGACAGGTCTATGTATCTTAGTATCTGGTGTAGCAATATTAGCAATCTCACCAAGGAAATAAATAACATGCCCATCTAAATCATCATCCAAGAGATCTTTAACCATAGCAACACTAGGTTCAACATTGATTTGCTCAGGAGGTGTATAAGTCTTAGTATTACTCTTACGAACAACAGTCGAAGCTTTAGCATGATCCTTTATCCTAACAGGAAAAGGAGGTTTCTCAACATAAGTAGTAGGAACAATAGGATCACTATAAGTGACAGTCTTTTCTTCAACTGTAATAGGTGCAACTACTTTCACTTCAACAGGAGGATTATATTCAAACCACTTCTCTTTAGGGAGATCAACATGAGTAGCAAAAGATTCACAGAAAGAAGCTACTATCTCAGAGTCAAGTCCATACTTAGCGCTAAATCCACGAAAAGCATCGGTATCCATAAAAGATTTAACAAAATCGAACTTAGGTGTCATACCTGACTCCTTACTGTCGTCGAAACCCCAATCTTCAGAGTTGCGTTTAATTCTTTCCAATAAGTCCCATTTGAAATCAATAGTCTTCAGCATATAAGAACCAGCACAGGAAGTATCGAGCAGGTTGCGATTATCAAGAGAAAGCCGAGCATAAAAGTTTTGAATAATCATTTCCCGGGAGAGCTCATGATTGGGGCATGAATATAACATTGACTTAAGACTCCCCCAAGCTTGAGCGATGCTTTCTCCTTCACGAGGCCAGAAATTATATATGTAATTACGATCACGATGAACAAGATGCATAGGATAGAACTTCTGGTGAAATTCCAACTTCAATCGCTTATAATTCCAAGATCTCGTATCATCACATAGCCTATACCATGTCAATGCATCTCCCTTCAAAGATAAAGGGAAGACCTTCCTTTTGACAACATCATCGGGAATACCTGCAAGCTTAAATAATCCACAAACTTCATCCACAAAGATAAGGTGTAAATTGGGATGCAATGTTCCATCTCCTGCAAATGGATTAGCTAGCAGTTTCTCTATCATACCCGAAGGAATCTTAAAGTAAATATTTTCATAAAGTTCAGTAGGTTGAGGAGCAACTCTCTACTCTTCTGGTTGGGGTGAAGATACCCCGAACAAGCCCCTTAGTTTCCATAGTGACAAGTAACAGAAAATTTCAGCACACTATATAAATGTTTCCTTACCAAGTTCCACTCACCAAAAGCGCTACACTCCCCGGCAACGGCGCCAGAAAAGAGTCTTGATGACCCACAAGTGTAGGGGATCAATCATAGTCCTTTCGATAATTAAGAGTGTCGAACCCAACAAGGAGCAGAAGGAAATGATAAGCGGTTTTCGGTAAGGTTTTCTCTGCAAGCACTGAAATTGTGGGTAATAGATAGTTTTGTGATAAGATAAATAGTAATGAGTAACAAGTAAATAAAGTAAGTAAAGTGCAGCAAGGTGGCCCAATCCATTATGTAGCAAAGGATAAGCTTGGACTATTTCTAATAATGAGAAAGGAGCTCCCGAGGACACATGGGAATTATCATCAAGCTAGTTTTCATCACGTTCATATGATTCGCGTTCGGTACTTTGATAATTTGATATGTGGGTGGACCGGTGCTTGGGTACTGCCCTTACTTGGACAAGCATCCCACTTATGATTAACCCCTATTGCAAGCATCCTCAACTACAAAATAAGTATTGAGGTAAACCTAACCACATCATTAAACATATGGATCCAAATCAGCCCCTAATGAAGCAACGCATAAACTAGGGTTTAAGCTTCTGTCACTCTAGCAACCCATCATCTACTTATTACTTCCCAATGCCTTCCTCTAGGCCCAAATAATGGTGAAGTGTCATGTAGTCGACGTTCACATAACACCACTAGAGGAAAAAGACAACATACATCTCATCAAAATATCGAACGAATACCAAATTCACATGACTAGTAACACTACAAAAAAAGACAAATACGTGACATTTTGGGCCGAACAAAAAAAATTTCTGTCATACATATGACACTTCTATGACGATAATTGTGACAAAACCCGGTATCGTCATAGATGTGGTGGGCTCCTACTTCTATGACAAAAAATCATGACAGAAAATGGGCTTTTCGTCCTGGGCGGGCCGGAGACGCAGCTGAATGACATTCTTTGGATCGTCCATGACGGAAAAAAGCGTGGTAGAAGCGAGCGGGAGGAAAATTTCGAGGAGTTGCCGGTTACGGTGGGAGGTCGGGGCGGAGCGATGCGCGTTTCTCTCGTACACGTACGCGCGTGTGTGCGAGGCATTGGCTCTAACTGAACCCGAGCGAGGCATTGGGCTCTAACTGAACCCGAGCGATTGCACTGCAGGCTACGCGTTACTGAACCCGAGCGATCGATCGATGGCTGTTAACTGAAGCCGATGGAGCGATTCCTTCGCTACTTCTGCTAACTGAAGCCGATCGATGCTGCCTCTGGGATGAACAGTGAGTGTTGCGAGGGGTTTGGATGAACAGTGAGCGGTGGCGTTGCCTCTGGATGAACAGGACCACGTGGTGTGGAGGGCTGGATGAACAGTAGACGGTGGAGGGCTGGATGACCAGTAGATGTTGGAGTAGCGCCCGGTAGAGGCTGGATGAACAAGAGCCCGTGGAGGTTGGAGGAGGTCGACGGTAGCCCGTGGAGGCTGGAGGAGGTCGACGGTGGAGATGAACAGTATCCCGTGGAGTCCCATTTTGCGGTACGCCACACCCTCCCGATGAACAGGACCCCCATTTCGACCGTAGGAGGTCCGTTTCATCCGTTTTACGGTACGCCACACCCCTCCCGATCAACAGGACCCCCGTTTCGACCGTAGGAGGTCCATTTCCTCCGTTTTGTGGTACGCCACACCCCTCCCGATCAACAGGACCCCCGTTTCGACCGTACGAGGTCTGTTTCGTCCGTTTTGTGGTACGCCACACCCCTCCCGATCAACAGAATCCCCGTTTCGACCGTAGGAGGTCCGTTTCGTCCGTTTTGCGGTACGCCACACCCCTCCCGATCAATAGGACCCCGTTCCGAATGTGGGAGGTCCGTTTCCTCCGTTCTGCGGTATGCCAGGCCTCGTTTCCATCGCCTGTTCTGTCCAAGCCCTCCCGATGAACACGACCACGCATCCCGTTCCGACCCAGTCGGTTGGCTCCCCATGAACACGACGACGACGTTGTTTCTCCGTTCCGACCCAACCATGTACGTATGCGCGAGTAGGTGTTCGAGACCCCGCCCGTATGTACACATACATGGCCATATTTTCTTTCTTGCACCCTGGCCTTTGTACGTACGTGTACATGCTACGTGCGTGCCTCTACTACGACACGTGCGCGCCTCTACAACGACCAGTATGTACGTACACGTTCGCGACCAGAATGACAATGCTACGTACGCTTTGACCAGGTGGATCCTGACTGTCAGGCACTTCCTTGCGTGCAAAAATGTAGCTGGTGGGTCCTAGCAGTCAGAGGGGCGAATCGTTTTTTTGGCCCGGACGCACTTCCTTGCGTGTGAAGGTGTAGCTGGTGGGTCCCAGCAGTCAGGGGGAAACGTTTTTTTCGCGAAATACGGTGGCCCGTCCGGTGGGTCCCCGCTGTCAGGTGGAGGAATAATTATTTTCCACGTAATAAGGAGGCACTTCCTTGCTGCGGCTGTGGACCCAGCTGTCAGCCTCTCCACATACAGTCCACGTCCGATGGAAATCGTTCCTTGACCATGTTGACCACGCCGCGCCGAGAGCACCAGGGCAGTGGACGACGGCGAGGCCTAGGAAGGGGACGACGGGGAGCTGGGGAAGACGCGGCAGTGGAAGCCCGCACCAAGAGGAGTATGAGGGTTCACTGGTTAGGCTGCGGTGTGAGGCTGCCGTCGCCGCAGGGCCTGGCCAGCGGTGGGAATAGTAGGGGGCGGTGAGGCCTCCACGGCAGCACATCCGTCCACGGGAGGCAGGAGCATGCGGCACGACCGGCGCTGCTTTGGGCGGCTGGAGCAAGAAGACCAGAGGTTGAAGAAGCACTACAGTCGCTGGATGGACATCGTACGGTCACTGGATCTAGAATCGTTTATATTGACTAAGTTGACAAAGCCCTCCGTCCCCGTTAACTTAGTAGACCCACAAGTTAGCCTCCCACCAAGGTGGGTCCCAGCTAGCTGGGGGGTATTCATTTTTTTGTGCGTAATAAGGAGGCACTTCCAGTGGGTCCGAGCTGACAGCAGGGGGAACATTTTTTTGCGAAATACGGTGGCCTGTCGGGTGGGTCCCAGCAGTTAGGGGCAAACGTTTTTTTCGCGAAATACTAGTGGCTCATCCGGTGGGTCCCTGCTGTCAGGTGGAGGAATAATTATTTTCCACGTAATAAGGAGGCACTTCCTTGCGGCTGCCGTGGACCCATCTATCAGCCTCTCCACGTACAGTATTCTTTCGATGGAATTCGGTCATTGACCACATTGACCACGCCACGCCGAGAGCACCACGGCAGTGGACGACGGCGAGGCCTAGGAAGGGGACGACGCGGAGCCGGGGAAGACGCGGCAGTGGATGCCCACGCGGAGAGGAGTACGAGGGTTCACTGGTTCGGCTGCGCTGCCGTCACCGCAGAATAACAGGGGGTGTGGGTGAGTGGAGTGGAGGGATGGCCTGGCCAGCGGTGGGAGTAGTATGGGGGCAGTGAGGCCTCCGCGGCAGCACAGCCGGCCACGGGAGGCAGGAGCAGGCGGCACGACCGGCGCTGCTTTGGGCGGCTGGAGCAAGAAGACCAGAGGTTGAAGAAGCACTACGGCCGTTGGATGGACGTCGTACGATCAGTCAAGCTAGAATCGTGCATATTGACTAAGTTGACAAAGCCCTTCATCCCCGTCAACTTAGTAGGCCCACTATATTGGGTCCCAGCTAGCAGGGGGAGTATTCTTTTTTTTGGGCGTAATAAGGAGGCACTTCCTTGCATGCGAAGATATAGCTGGTGGGTCCGAGCTGTCAGCGGCGGTAACATTTTTTCGTGAAATACAGAGGCCCTTTCAGTGGGTCCCAGATGTCAGGTGGAGGAATCATTATTTTGCGCGTAATAAGGAGGCATTTCCTTGCGTGCGGCCATGGACCCAGCTGTCAGCCTCTCCATGTACAGTCCACTTCTGATGGATGTCGTTCATTGACCACGTTGACCAGGCCACGCTGAGAGCACCAGGGCAGTGGACGACGGCGAGGCCTAGGAAGGGAACGACACGGAGCCAGGGAATACTCGGCAGTTATTTCCCACGCGGAGGAGTATGAGGGTTTATTGGTTCGTCTGCCGTCACCGGAGAATAACAGCATGTGTGGGACTGAGGGTGAGTAGAGGGATAGCTAGGCCAGCGATGGAAGTACGATGGGGCGGTGAGGCCTGCGCGGCAGCACAGCCGGCCATGGGGAGGAGGGAGGAGGCAGTCCCGCCGGCGCTTGTTTGAGCGGCTGGAGCAGGAAGAGCAGAGATTGAAGAAGCACGACGGCCGTTGGATGGACATCCAACAGTATACAGGCCATTTGTGGAAAGCCTCAAATCTGTGGAAAGCAGCATACAGCCCATCTGCCATTATTTCAAATAGTTTACAGCCCATTTGCTAATTCTTACGGGTTTTTTGGATCCCATATTCTTTTTGTTAGCATTACACGCCATATTGTGGCAATGGTTAAAAAAGTATACGAAATTTTGCATATGTTGGTGCGGTCTGAACTGTTTTTAATCCCGAAATTTCGAGTCACATTCAGACTGATTTTAAAAATAAATGTATATCAATATAAAATCCAATAAATTGTCCATGCATAAAAATCAATGCAATTTAAGATCTCGAAATGAAAAAAAGATATTTGAAACTAATTGCCGGTTTGATGTGTTTTAAAAATGTACAACCCATTTCTCATTACTGATAGGCCATTTTCTCGGCCAGCCGAATGAAGCTCTCCTCGTCTAGCCCAACAGGCCTGATAAAGTGACTTACTTGACAAATCACAAAAAAACTAGGCTAGCCATTTTCAAAAAGAAAAAAAACTACTAGGCTGGTCTGTGGTAAACATAAAAGAAAAGGCTGTCTAGACAGGCCAGAGTGTCCCGCACAGCCCAGTTGACACCCTGCTTCCGTCTCAAAAATAAATTAGATAAATGCCACTCCAATTATGGTGATTCATAAAAATGCCACTGCAATTTCCAAACTTTGAAAAAATGCTACTGCAATTTTTGCAAACTTTGAAAAACGCCACTGTAGTTTGCAAACTTTGAAAAACGCCACTCCCGAATTCAAAAAATGCCACTAAAAATGGCATGAAATGGCATTTTTCAAAGTTTGGAAATTGCAGTGGCATTTCTCAGAGGCATTTATCAAATTAACCCAAAACAAAAATAACTTGGCGAGCTGCTGGGTCCCTGGTGTCAGCCGCTCGTTGTGCAATTCTCACGTTTATTAACTACGTTGACAATGGCATGGGACCCAGATGTCAGAAATCCACTAGGAGGAGCCATTTTTTTATTGGCTTGAAATAAGGAGGCACTTGCTTGCGTACTGCCATGACCTTGGCGGGTCCCTGCTGTCATCCTCTCCACATACAATCATCTCCTGATTGTGTACGCGTCAACTTGCTAGGCCCACAAGTCAGCCTCTAAACCCGTGGAGGACAAATACAACCCATTTAAAAAAAATAACAACCCATTCCATACGTTCAAACGGAAAGTTCAACAGTCAGAGCAAAGTAACATGTTTGATCCACATATAGAGTACTGAACTTCCACGTTGACAACCATCATAGCCAAGTTAACTATCTACTCCCACTAGACAAGTACTAACTTACTCTTAGCTAACTAGACGATGCCGACGGTACACGCTAAACGCCGGCACCGGCGTCCTGCGCCACGCCTCAGACTTTCCAGATGTGCGATAGGGCGCGTTGCTCGCGCGCGTTGGCCCTTTCCATGCCGGCGTGGTCCACCGAAGCTTCGGCTTCCAAGCAGGAAACCCACTTGACGAGCTGGTAGTAAAAATCAGCGTCGCGAACGCGTGCGTGCCCGACGGCCTCCAGGGCTATTTGCCGGGCGCCGGCCTCCATGTAGTTGGCCCAGTTGCGGGCGCTCTAATCGCGACTCAGAGTGTCGGTGCACTGCTGCTCCATGTCCTGCTGGCAGCGCAAATCGGCAATACACAGCTCCTCCGCCAGGCGGTCGCGCTCCAACAACTCCTGCTCCTCCGCCATGCGGTCGCACTCCAACAACTCCTCGATCTGTGCATTGCCATCTAAAGACAGATAGAATGCCTCCTCCCTCCGTCTGCCTTCCAGTGAAAAACCGAACACTAGTTCCGGCGGTGACCGCCTCCGGCGTCGCCTACCGCGGACGGGCGGGGGCATGGCGGACATGGCGAGCGACGTCAGGCTGGTGGGGGCTTATGAGGATATGGCGAGTTGGGTCACGGTGGCACTGGAGAAGGCCGGGAAACAGTACTTATAGGGGAAAGGTAGCGCGACGGTCATCAAAATTCAATGCATAATGGCTTAGAGCGCCAGCTTGCCGTGGAAAACTAGGGAAACTGAAACTATGACTGTGCCGTCCCGTCCCGTCTGGGTCGCACGCCGGCATGGCAGTCAAACGAGTGCACTCGAATCATCTCCCTCCTTGTCAATAATGATTTCATGGATTTAAAAAGCCCGCAACAATTAAAGCATATCTTTTTTCGCATCAGTTAGCTGCCTTAATTACGGCCGGCTGCATGCAAGCACTCAGAATCGCTCGCAGCCGAGGGCACGCATGCAGCCACTTAAATCGCTGGAATTAATTAGGCTTAAACTTCTGCATGCCGTTAATTATTCCCATGCCTTGGTCTTGCTGCTTTGCTCACGGGACTAATAAACCCAGACAGAGGGAGTACCTTGGTTGGTGAGAGGTTTGAATTAAGCCCTGCAAACCGGAAAGGAGGTACTAGTACGTGCGTGATCCGCTATTTATTCGTGTAGGATCGAGTAGGTCGTTTCTTGAATTGAGCCCTACAAACCGGAAAGGAGGTAGTACGTGCGTGATATGCTATTTATCCGTGTAGGATCGATAGTGTAGCTTGTCAGTTTCTTCATAGGTAGGCATTTTATCTGTGTAGGATCGATAGTGTAGCTTGTCAGTGTCTTCAGAGGTAGGCATTTTTATTCAAAAAACTGCCACTTCGCATCTTGCGTCGCAAATAAAACTTCCTGGAGCGCATTTGTAGGCTAGCTAGTGATCGATCAGTAACTGTTAATGCATCTCAATGATTCACAGATCATATACAAATATCTAGCTCCAAAAGCAAAGATCAGCCACTTCGGATCTTGCGTTGCAACTAAAAGTAACTAGTATGATTCCCATACATAAGATCAACATGTTAATGCATCTCAATGATTCACAGATCATATACAAATATGTAGATCCAAAAGCAAAGATCTAGAAAAACATCTGTTCTTCCTACTAACATGGATGCTTCTCTTGGCCAACATTCAGTACAGACTAAAAGAAAAATTGGTTTGTGAAGTCTACAATTCCTCTTGCAAACGTAAGTGGTTTCACCAATAGCTGGAACCATGAGAATGAACCACACATGATGGAGGAACATCCACTGCAATATGATTTGGTCTTCTCTCGATCACACCGCGAGACTATTTTCGGAATACAAATTTTAACTTAGGGAAAATGATGCCCATTGTATAATCAGACCAAAGCAATGAAGCACCAAGTGTTGGCCAGTAAATAGTATAGTACTACTTTTCTGCAGTCCATGAAGTGACTATCCAATCTTTGTGTCTATTTTCAAATGGCACTACATGCAGTGACTATACTATTCTCTTGTGCAGTTCAACCAAAATTGCGAACACTTTGTTTGTTTGCCAAATAGCAACGGGCAGACATCTCTGTCTGCACAAATATCAAGCAGCTAGTAAACATATACCACACCATGTTCGCAGTGATGGAAGAGGTGAAATCGATACAACCGAAATTGAGCATCCAATCATTGAATCTTGTCCTGCACCTCCAATGTAGGTCCACCCTGCCAATAAATTCACATGCAAACCATTAGTATTACTATCTAATGACAGTACAAAAAGAGTAGCAAGATAGTAGCAAACCATGTACCTTCGTAATGAACAGCTCATAGTGCCACCAATTGGATATAAAGGTTTGGAAAAAAAACATGCTCCTAATGTTGAACCAGTTGGACTTTTTGTGCAGCTCCACTAAAATCGAGCATCCCTGTTTGCATAGATATTGAAAGTGTGATTACTATAAAAGTGGCACTAGTTGAAGCATAGACTCACAAATATAAGCATTCCAATTTCTTATGGGAAAAGGTAGCAAGACTGTTTCTAACCACCTGTTTGAAGAAATAAATAAAGCAACATCGGCTGATGTCAGGAAGGCATACATAGTTTTTTTCTGAAAAACTAAGCCATTCCTGACCTTTACTCTTCTTTTAAGAAAATTTTGTGCAGGTCTACTAAAATAAAATGTCATCACCGCCTTGACAATTTAGTTACATTGTACAAAAGGAAATGACTTAACATTACATCATGATGTCGGGTATGTAGTAGACAGGCATTAGAGACAAACATACATACCTCCTCCGATAACATAATGAACATTAATTTTAACAAAGGTGTGACTAGCTTTACCGGGATAATTTGAGTGAACTCTACACCCTCTGTTCCTTAATATAAGACGTTTTCACGGTTCAATTTAAAGTACCCAAACATCTAGTATTTAGAAAAACAGGTAGTAGTTTTCTTGAGCACATATCTGGGAAAGCTTGCCACACTTTATTTATGTCCATACGCTAATGCAACACCATTCGAATACTACAAATATACACTAATCTAGTGGCTAGTGCAACAGTAGAGTAGTTAGTTTATTACAGGGTACAATACAATGGTTTTACTGAACAGATTTCAATAAACTCTAGCACTGGAAGGTTTCTATAAGAATTAACAATACAAAATGTAAAGGTAACAAGTTTCAGCATTGGTATACTAGCTGTGCATGAGCATTAAACCAAATATAGAAGTCTGAAGGTAACTAGCATTATTAACTAATGACAGTATAAAAAATTTGCAAACCATGTACCTCCAAGGTAAATATCATTTCGAACTCGGGGGGACCTTAAAAATTGCTATCCCAATCTTGATTATCGATCAAACATAAAAACTTGATCGAACGAATCAAGAGAACAGCCGGAGGAGGAGGTGCCCACTCTTGACCTTTCCTCTTGTCTTCATAATTGTCTGTGCAGTTTAACCAAAATAAAATGACATCAGCGCCTTGGCATTTTGGTGACACTGTACAAAAAAATTAGCTTATTCCATCTGTGCCCCCAATTCCTTAGTTGTGCTCAGTTTTCCCCACTCGCTCATTTTGCCATGGTTTTGAGCACTTTTTCAGGGGCAAAAGTGAGGAAAATGTGAAGGCAAAAATTTTGAGTCACGGGGAAAAGTGAGTAAAAAGTTAACGAATGGGGAAAAGTGAGCACAACTAAGAGACGAGGGGCATAGATTTAAATAACCCAAAAAATTAACTTATCTCATGAAAGTGAGGTATGTAATCTATAAGCATTAACAGTGCAAAAAATCTGAAGGTAGTAACAAGTTTCATCGTTGGTATACTGGCTGTGCAACAGCATTAGAATGCCTTAGCTGAAAAATCTTTAATACATCCACAATCAAGAGCTAACCCTGAAATGATCTAGTGACATTAAATGGCACTGCTTAAATTTATCTGTGGCATTAGACTGAGAGAGGCATTAGTTAAATGTGGCATCACTTTAGCAGTAGCATTGCTTGACTTGACTGCTGGCGTTATACTAACAGCAAAAAAAGTGGCAATAAGAGCATGGGAGGCCCATTCGGACAGTGGGCGCACCGGTACAATGTACCTCCACGGACGCAGAGTGGTGAGGGAGGTATGGTTGCCCAGAGCAACAAATATCCAGGCAGCATATGTGGATTACATCCCATTTTTGTTCTCTTTAGCCACCTTTTTCCTATGTGAGGATAACAAACCGATCGACCTGGTCATTCTCTATTGCGTTGTCATGCCTTTATACCCTTCTTCAACCAAGGGACATGAGACTCGTTCCTTAGCTACTGATTTTCCCCTTTTCAACCTAGATGCGGGTTCGATGCCTACTCTCTTGGACAGTAGAGTCTCCCTTCCTTTCCTTATTCAACCCAGACATGCATTAGTCTGCATGAAGTAGGGTTTCCTTTAATAGTGCAAATTATGGTTTTCGTCTGCGTGGCCAGCAGAGCAGAGGATAGAAAATTGGGAAGATGGTGGAGTGAAAAAAGATCCACATGCAACGACGTGCCAGATGGGGCAACAGAACAAGGGTATAGTTCGAAAAGAGGTAGCATACCTGAGGGTCGGTGAGAAGTGGCTTCGCTCGTGGTCGTCGTCCTCCGCACACACTACGGCAGCGATCCCGCGCGGGCGCTAGGTCTAAGAGGACGGCCTTGTCGTTAGTGCGTGACCTCGCTCGCCGACGACGAGTGCGTCAACGCTACACGTCCTTTTCTTCCCCGGCGGATCTGTGACCACCGGTGGGAGGGAGAGAGGGGTCGTCTTTTTTAGATCTGGAGAGAGGGTGGTAGTGTGAGAAGCAAGTGGGCAGCCCTTGGCAAGAAAGCGCTGAAGCTCCAGCCTATATATCTTCTTTATACTACTAGTACTAGAGGTGGAGTAGTAGTAGAGTAGTTTATATTTTCTCTACGTACAGTACAAGTTAGTCGTGCTTCAAAACTGAACGGCACGCCATTAAAAAAATAAAGGCCGATAACTAATGCGGCACCTCGGGCCAATGCGGCCAGATCGCATTTTGCACGAGAAATTACACACCATGTTTCATTGACATGTGGTCCCATTCCACATATCAGTGAGACGATGACGAGTAGTAGGAGTATTTTTGAACGGACGTGTAGGCTGGGGCGCCCCTTCGTGAACCATCGCAAACTGGCAACCGTCCACCGACTGTTCGCCTTTCCCTCTCGATTTGGAACTGCTGTCGCACGCTCTTCCTCTCCCTCCTCCATTTTCCTTCAGCCCTTCACCCTTTCTTCTGCCATTATTCGATCGTCTTCTCCATGGAGGGAACAGGACAGAAACAACCCCGTTATTCTTGCCCCGATCTGAAAGATGACGTGGTGGAGGAACTCATTGATCGGTGCGACATCATCACCTCGGCTAGCATTGCAGGTTCGTTCAAGCCCATTCTCGACTCAACTAATAACATCATTACAAGGAACCCAAGAGTCAAGGAGCGGTTTGATCTCCCCTATCTTCTTCGCCGTGACCGTGATGACTAGCGCCGTCGCGATGGAGGCCTCGCCCTGTGCAAGTTGATGCCGCTTGATAATGATACATATGATGTTAAGATGCCATCACTTGAGGGCAAGGCTTGGGCAGGCGCAAATGGAGATTGGGTTGTTTACATTGGGTCCAACTGCGAGTGGGAACTTGTGAATGTGTACACTCGTGACCGGGTTCCACTTCCAAAAATCTCAGCAGACTGCCCAGAGGTTGATCACACCAGTATTGTACGCACGTTCAAATACAATCATGGTGACTGTCTTCTATGGAAGATAGCAATTTATCGAGTCCCCAACCGCTCTTGGAATTACAACAACTATGAAGTTGTTGCTATCTTCGACAAGCTTGTTGCCGTCGTCAGTGGTTTGACTGGATGGATATTGCTCAAAAATCAGTTTCTGTACATGGATGAGTACTGTGATGCAATTCAATACGAGGGCCTTGTGTTTGCTGCCACCACTCGTGGCACTGTTTTTGCATGGCATCCTCGTTGTTTCGGTACGTTTGTCTTCCACTGTAATTATAATTGTTTCATCCACATGCATGTGGGTTAGCAAGTTTCCCTTTAGGCTGGTCATAGTGGGGAGTAACTTAGACTAGTAACATGCATATGTTACTAGTTTATGTTACTACCTCTATAGTGCATAGTATCTTAGATTAGTATCATAGGTGGTCTCATTTATTGCCATGCATGACACATAGTAGCATCACATTTATTATGTTACGGTATCTACCTATGTTACTATAACCATCTCTCTCTTCCTTAATTGCCTGCCACATAAGCATGTTTGCGAGTCCCAAGTGCATGATACTACTTATGTTACCCCCACTATGGCCAGCCTTACTAATAAACCTTCTTCTTGTGTTTCCAAGGTCTTGTGAACATTCCACCACCTATACTTGAAGATTTTTATAACCAAGGGGGAGATGATGATGGTGATGATCACGAGCATGAGGACGAGAAGCGCCCATATACTATTTGGCGCCTGGCAACTAATTTCGATGGATCACCTCTTCCCATGTGTATACAGCCCATTGATGATGTAACTGCTAAGGAAGCAGGTGTAGTCTCCCATGGTCGCACTCTCCGGACCTATTCCAACACCCGTTGCATGGTATTCGGGATGGATACTAGTGTGCTAGCGCCAACTCCTTCTCCCTAGTACGGAATTGATAGTCTTGGAGAAAACTCGCTCTTCCTTGGACAAAACTATCCAATGGTGGTGAAAGGCGATCCAACTACTGTTGACACAATGTTACTACCATTTATGAGAAGCAACTGTGTCTATACCTCGGACATTTGGGTGGTTCTCTACCCTGGTAGTGATATAGTAGGCCACTTCAGCCTGGATGATCAGTCCTGCGTTGGTCTCCAGATCGACAATGGATGGCCCGTCCTAGAGAATCACTTGTGGTTCAAAGCAAGCGTTTCCAACACCGAGGAATGGTTGAGTTGAAGTTCATTTCATTGCTTGTTATTTGTTGTGTGGTGAAACTTTAGTATTTATAATGTATCCTCGTTGTCGATGTGGGTTGATGACCTGTTGTATGTAATAAAATGATATGCCTATGATAAACTTACTAAATTTATGAATGGCTTTCGAGTTGCTTCTGTGAGTGAGTGGTGCGACGAGGCAAAAAATATATTTTCCGAATACATAATTGTACGTGCATTGCAACAGGTTATCGAATGAGGCCAATCAACAATAGTAGTACACTATTTGTACTAGCTTCACATGCTTCGCGCGTCGTGCGGGTGTTTTTACTGTAGCCATACTGTACTACGTAACCAGCACCTTGAATCGTCGATACTAGTAGTACTACTATATACTAGTAAGTAGTAGTAGTACTAGGGTGGCATGGGCCAGAACAAGCATTCACGTCCAGGAGTACGACACACGCCACCAGCACGACTTCCATCTGACACCATATTTCTTGGAGTCCGTGCTAGAGCAATCTCTTCAACCTCATCGTTTCTCTAACTCAGCCATCGCGCGGCGGGAGAGGTGGGGGTTTGCCGATAGTCGGTTTCCTTAACTGCGGTCCCACTTGTAAGGCCAACTACAACGCACGACCCCAAACAGACCTCCGTTTTGCACGAACTCCAACGATAATTTTGACTAGAAAAGCAAGACCAAAGAAAACAAGAATCACAAGAATACATTTTACTACTCATGTAAGTTGGATTAGTGATTTCTCGATGCATTCATTGTTGATCTGCGGAGGCTCGATCTTGCGTGCTTCTTTCTTCTTCGAGTGTAAAGAAGTAGACGTTGCTTCCTCGCATCTAGTCTCATGTCTAGCCTCTATTCTAGTACTCCCTCCGGTCCGTTTTTCTCTGCGTCTAAGCAGCAACACGCATACCAAGTAGGAGTATCAACAAGTGCACTAATCTCATCTATAGCCTTTGTGCTAGCTAAAAGTGATAGAACATCTACTAAATTGCGCTCTATCAATATATGGATGTACTCTTCTTCCCAATACAGAAACTTGCATACATTCTACTCCCTCCGTTGCACAATACATGCCTTCTATTTGTCAAAATATATATGTATCTAGACATGTTTTAGTATATAGGCACATCCATTTTTGGACAAATGGAAGTCAAGTATTGTGGAACGGAGGGAGTACACAATAAAAAATTTAAGTTAGCACAACTAGTCTAATCCGAGAGCACAACCGAAGATTTGGTCGGGTTCTTCCTCCTTTTGCCGACATGTGGGACATCCAGCATCTAGGTCGTGTCATGAAAGAAAATAGAGTGGCTGTTGAAGCCATGAGATGTGCATCTTGGGTTAAACTGTAAATAGAATCTTACTACTCTTGAGTAACTCCAAAAGCGGCCACCGAAGATCTTTCTTGGATTTGTTTTTCATCACCAGCACGTCGAGGTGAAAGATGTGCAGGTTCAGTGGGTCCGCTTGCATTTTCACTGACATGTGGGACTGCATGTGAGCAAACAGACGATGGGCTCCGTGCGTTCACTGGCTGGCTGAGAAGAGAGATATAGAGGAGTGTTGAGCATGGACTGCAGGAAATTTGTTCTACGTACTGTACCTCGATATAGGCTCGATATAGTGGGGTGGCATGGGCCATAACTAGCATTCACGTCTAGGAGTACGACACACGCCACCTACATTGCAACGTCCGACACCAATTTTCTTGGAGTCCGTGCTACAGCCATCTCTTCTCCCTCCTGTTTTCTCAGCCATCGCGCGGTGGGCGGGGTGGGGGTTTGCCGATAGTCGGTTTGCTCAACTACGGTCCCACTTGTAAGTGAAAATGCAACACCGCACGCATTCCCGCTTGAGCGGTGTGGCAAACCAACCTTGTGGGGGTGCGACATGAACACGGCAGGCTTTTCCTTTTGAACCCGTAACTTGTAAAATTTGGTCCTGCTCCATGGCGCGATCAATATATAGAAAATAATGATTTTGCCTAGAGTAATGAGAAGTTTGGTTCTGGCGCCGTTCATGCATGGAGTACGTACGAAAATTATGAAGTTGATGCAGAAGGTAAGATAATTACTGTAGTATCATATACTACTACATGGATTTCACGGAAAGATAAAAATACAAACGGATCCATCAATTACATCCTCACGCCCTAGTGCGCCAGGTCACCAACCGACGTGTGAGGAGCAGCGGTGTTGGCGGCGAGCTCAACGTGCTTCTGAACAGTGTCGTCCAAGGTTGCCCTGCGGTCCAAGAAGGCCAGCGTCCTATCGTCCTCCTCTTGCATGCGCGTAGACGTGGGTGATTATGTTGATGGTGTCTTGCTGTGCCAGGCGCTGCGCGGCGAGGGGCGACCTCGACGTGGACATTCTCCGGCGCGACGGCGGGCAGTCGCAGGGCCACCAGTGCGTCGAAGAGGATGTCACCATAGTGGCCGTTGAGGGTGGCGGGCATCGCAGAGCCTAGGCGCGTCGGCTGGAGGCTTACGTCAAATTCGTCCGCGAGCTTCTTGACAACGGTGAACTTGTCGAGGAAACCAACGAGGACCTCGTCGAACAAGGAGACGAAGCTGTCGTCCAAGCGGCCCCTCGCCCTGCCGGCCTCAAGCAATACTACCTGGAGACGTTCCTTGTTGTCGGGCCGCAGGCCGGCGTCGTGGACCATCTGGCACAGCCGGCTGATGCTCGCGCTCATCGCCTCCATCGGTCTAGCTTAGCTTCTACTACCTCCGTCCTGGTTTATTGGTCCCCATTGTAATCCGTGTCAAATTTTGACCACAGATTTAACTAACAAAATGTTTACGCATGTTACTAAAAAATTATATCACTGAAAACTATGTTCAAATACAAATCCAAAAATATATTTTTTGTTGACATGCATCAACATTTTGTTAGTTAAATCTTTGGTCAAAATTTAGCACAAATTACAAAGGAGACTAATAAACCAGGACGGAGGTAGTAGTAGTCAACTGATCTTGCGATTCGAGTGATCACTCTTGCCCTTGGTTAGCGTGCGTAGGTGCGTAGGATTTCGTACTACTCCTTGGCCCTCTACTGCACCTACCTTTGGCCGTATGATAGGTGGGCCAGCCACCCCCTGGGCCCACGTGTCATTCACCCAAAGGCAGTTGTTGTAAGTCAATGAAGTTGCGCCCCACTCCGTGCCGGTGCAGTATAGTCATCTCACCGGACCTCTAGTTGGGGCCAAACGAGAGAAGTTTGATGTTTACTGGTTTATTGGTCCCCTTTGCATTTTGTGCCAACTTTTGACCTTTGATTTAACTAATAAAATGTTAATGCATGTAAACAAAAATGTTGTGCAAGTCACATTACGAAAACCAAATAATCCCAAAACACTTAGGCACGGTGCATTAACTCCCTCCTTGTTTCTTATTTCATGACATATCAACCAATGAGAGATGTGGGCCGTGCATGCTTTCAATGACTTGAGACTACCAAACATGACATGCAGTGTTTAGTTCATTGCATGTAATCCTATTAAGACTCTAGTTAGCAAGAAAACATTAAGTTCTCTCGCCGATAGGAATAAAACACCATGTATTTATTTACAGAGGGAGTAGTACATTTTTTGTGACATGCATTACTAGATATTGCTAGTCAAATACTAAAATCCAGATGGACGTGGTAGTACTCCTAAATCCAGACGGTGGTGCTACTAGTACTAGTAGTAGTACTACCAATGTAGTACTCCTAGGAGTACTAGCACTATACTACCCGTTGGTCAAATTATTACGTGTTGCTCCTCACAGTGAAGTGACAAGACCTTGCGCCGGAGATGACACCTGAGTATAGGCGCCGTGGTCAGCATACCATAGTCAGCCTCACCGTCTGCAGTTACTATCATCATGGCTGTAGAGCTAGCCTGCTTACAACTAGCCCTGTTCGACATAATTTCCCGTGCGTAGATGCCCGTGCATTGCACGGAACACCAAGATTGGGGGTGGACGGCTCCGGCATCGGCCATCGCACCAGATTTTTCCACGGCCTTCTAGATGTGGTGGGGAGGAGATAAGGCTGATTGTGAGAGACAAGGAGTTGTTTGTAAATAGGGAACAAGTGCGGGCATCTTTTTGCAAAAATGGAGAAGCTTGGTTTGTATGCGTCAGATCTAGATCCGACGACTGTTGGTGAAAGATGGGAGGCACAACATCATCGCCAACTCAGGACCTGTTTGATTCGCAGGATTTTGAAAACGCGGGAATAGGACACGGCAATATTACAAGTTTCAAACTGATATTACAAATTTTAGGAGTAATGCTGCACCTAGGAAGAGGGAATTACTAGGAAGTTCACGTAAGAACTTTCGTTACTTTAGGTGGATGAAGCGTTATCGTACAAACTAAAATCCACCGCCCTAACAAGTCACTAATGGGCAAATAAGTTTTCGAGTCTCTGGCCACTTGATGTTTCAAAAACAAATTCAGCTTCTGCGGAGACTTTGTCATTTAGGCTTAGACGCTTGCGGTGATCAGCACACCATGCATTATTGCGCCAGAGAACGCCAAACCTCATTACTTGAGCACACTTGCCTCCAGAACAAAGAACCTGGCCAATTTAATCTCAAATGTGCTACCTCGGTAGTCGATCAAATCAATTTCTGTAACATGGAGATCAAGGCATTCGATGAGATTGTTATAGTGCAGCACATTTTTCACTTTCGGGTCTTTTTTTATCTGCAAAAGAAGAGAACATATTAGAGCAGCTGGTTGCATAAGATTGTCGTGTCATCAAGAGGTACCAATATCATTCGCTCATACAATAGGGTTGGCTGGCTAGTGATATTTTTTCACTCTCTCTCTCTCCCTCTCTCTCTCTCTCTGTTTCTGTTTCCTCTCATTTAACTAGGAGCACGTGAGGAGCTTGGGCATTTGTTGCCTTCCACTATGTGGCCGATGCCATATTTCGCAAAAGTATGCCACATAATATGCATCAATGTCAAATCAAAAGATTTTGGCACCGCTCTCGCGATGTGAGAGAGTTGGCACCGCTGTGCACACAGACCCACATGTATAAACAAATCAATCAAACCAACTACACGAGCCTCTCACTCTCCCAAACAAGTGTTTTTTTATTGCCTCAGTCCTCTCTCTCTCTCCCACGCAGTGTTTTTTCATTGCGTGAGTTAATTTGGCACCGGAGCAAAGTAGGTGATCCAGATTGGGGCACCAGGTGAGCAATGGAGGGGTGTCGATGCCAAATGCATCAAAAGTGAATTTGGCACATGTTTTGGCCTACATAGCCCAGTTTTGTACTCCCTCCGTCCCAAAATTCTTGTCTTAAATTTGTCTAAATATGGATGTATCTAGTTACATTTTAGTGTTAGATACATCTGTATCTAAACAAATGTAAGACAAGAATTTTGGGACAGAGGGAATACTACCTCGTATTTAGTATAAAAGTTTGACCATAGATTTACCTAAGAAAATGCCAATGCATGTCACTAAAAATTACACCATTTGAAATTATGTTCAAATACGAATCCAACGATATAGTTCTTAGTGACATGCATTAACATTTTGTCAGTTAAATCTATGGTCAAATTTTGATACTACAAAATTGGAAGAGTAAACCAGGACGGAGGTAGTACTTGCCCTTAGGGTAACCATAGAGTTACTAGAGTAGTCTAAGTTACTTTCCACTATGACTAGCCTAGGCTACTATAGTAGTACAGCATAAAAATGATGCAGGTGATCACGTGAGAAAAAAAACTAAAAACATTACTTTCAGTGCAGTGCGTAGATGTAGTTTTGAACACTACACTTGTCGTCATAATTTGGGAAAATTATGAAAAAATTGAGCTATGTTGTGATTACCGTTTACTAATAGGAAAGAAGTTTCACCTCGATGAGTAGCTTCTCCGTGCATGGAAAGCATGTAAGGAATCCAACAACTTGATCCAGATTGGGGTCGATAGATTTTAGTGCTAAGATCTTCATTGTGCGCGTGGACTGGGTCAAGCTTGTGGGAATCATTTTCTGGAAGACGGTCGTAAATACATCAAGAAGAAATTTAAAAATGTGAATTTCAAGAAGACGGAGAAGAAGATGAGTGTTGTACCTGAATGATTACGGATCCAATAAAGAGTTCGGAGAATTTGGCAGATGGGTACACCAACGCTGTTAATTTCGGCGCGTCAATGACCCTGATTTTTGTTGGACCTTCTAGATCCGATACAAGCAATCTCTCAAGGAAAGGCGCATTCTCAATGACCATAACATGGAACAGCTGGAGTGATCTCTTCCCAATTGATGTCTTGTTGCGGGGCCAACAAGACACATAAATCCATCGGAGATTCGTCGATGCGATGTGGAGGCTAATGAACCCGTGGATCTGCTCAAGACGAAGGTACTCAAGCGCAGTACAGCTGTGGAGCAGTTGCTCCATAGCCTTCTTTGAGATGACAACGTCGAAGAGGTCGAGCTGCTTGAGTTGAGGGAGAATAAGGGCAGGCGCGGCATTAATCTGGGGAAGATAGTAGGCGCTGAAGCTGGTGCGGCGCAGCATTGGCGTGAGGCGGAGCGCGGACGGCGGCAGAGAGCGACATCGTCCAGCTTCAAAGCTGAGCTCCTCGAGCTGATCTAGGGCGGGGGATAAGAACCACTCGTCGAACTTGGGTTGGATCTTGCAGTTGGTACTGAACATGCGGATGTCAAGGCGTCTGGCTGGCCCAGGGTGCGATGAAAGGATCTTGGAGACTGCGGCCATGCGTTTGCAATCCCCGTCGCAGAGGCAGCTGTCGACGGTGAGTTTGAGGAGGACGCAGCGCCAGAGGGGGTGCCACCGCCGGGAGAGCAGGGCGGTCCGCACGGCAGATTTGGTGGGGAGGAGGCCGATGATGACGAGCAGCATGTCATCGGGGAGGCTGCTGATGAAGTCCAGGCTCGCCGAATGCGGTTTTGGCTCGAGCGGCCTCCGCTTGTTGGCTGCCTCGCCGTCCATCTCAACCGGCGGCGACGCCGCTGTACACGTGTGCTGGTGTGTGTTGTGTGCTGGGTGTGCGCGAGTGCGTCCTTCTGTGCATGCTGCCGCGCAGTGGTGAATTGTGCGTGAGTGCGTCCTTCGCGCGCAAGAAGTTTGTCCTCAATGCACCCTCAATTTACTAGCATGCGGGGTGCTACCCCGAGTGGTTTCAACTTTGTTTCCTTCACCGCGTGTCAGATGGGCCTCTAGTTTACTTATTTTCACCCACTGCCACATGGGCCAGCACACCAAGATACAGAACACGAGCTGACAACGCAGCATGTAGATTGGTTGACCGGTCAACTAAACAATATATAGAGCTATACGCTGACACAGTGAGCATATAATCCGTCTATATAGAGAGTTCGAGTGAGAGGGGAGGCCCGTGAGAGATAGCAGAGAGAGAGAAAGAGCTACTCCCTACGTTTGATAATGTAGTTACAACATTTTTTGAAGTCAAACTTTTGAAACTTTGACCAAGTTTATAAAGAAATTACTTATATCTGCAATACCAAAGATAAATGATAGTATGAAGTAAGTACATGTTGTGATGAATCTAATGATCGTTCCAGATGTAAATGTTTTTCTCCACATATACCTAGTCAAACTTTTCTGAGGTTTTACTTTTCAAAACATCCATATGCTTATGGACGTGACAGAGTCCCTAACGAGAGAGAGAGAGAGAGAGTGAGTGAGTGAAAAAAGTGTGTGTGCGTGTGTGAAAGAGACATGGACAACACACGATAAAAGTGGAGAAAAAGCGTGCATGTCTTATGCAAACATATCACACATGCATCTTTGACAACGGAGGCAAGGTGAGGAGATAGTGTGTGGTTGTTTGGAACCGAGAGAGGAAGACCCCTAGCACGTGGCCAAGAGGGGTCTGACAAACAAGGGAGAGAGGTCGAGAGAGACGTACGGAGAAAATGCAGACATGGGGAGGAGAGAGTGTATGTTTGTCATAGAGAGATCCCCTGGAGATCGTGATGGGACTACATGGGTGGGAGATCGAGTGACAAGGTGTGTGCGCGATAGAAGATGCCCCGAGAGATATCGAGATAGACGTATGGATGGAAGGAGACAATACTTAGGAGGGGGGAGTGCTTGCGCCTATGGCCCTGTTTGGATACTCTAACTCAGTTAGAGGTTAGAGTTAGATTCTAACCCTGAACTAACTCTAAGTAAAGAGGTGTTTGGATGGCAGGGTTAGATGGAGCGCGGATACGGCGAGGCACCTTCACGGGCAGTGCGAGAGGGAGGGAGGGAGAGGACGAGAAGCTACGAGGAAGTGGGGAGGGATCTGCTGCGGGGAGAGCGAGAGAAAAAAGTGTTTATTGGTGGTCCCGAGAAGAACTAACCCAAATAAGCACCTCTTGGACGGGTTAGTTTTTTTGGATGGCTTAGATGCATCTAACCTAAACTAACCCTCCTGTTTGGATCTTTTTGGGTTAGTTGACTCCAAACTAACCCAAACTAACTCTAACCCATGGATCCAAACAGAGCCTATGATGGAGTGAGGGATTATGGTACTTAGGGCGGTGCGTGTCACATGGAGAGAGAACAAGGGCGGAGAGTGTTGGATGGGTCTATATGTATAGCATGAGCGAGACATGTGTATGTGTGAACCAGGGAGATATAAGGCCCGTTTGGCTTGCATCGTGAGCATCTTTTGAGTGGTCTGGGGTTGTGGCTGGATTTCATGCACGCTTGTTTGGTTGCTACCCTGTGAAAAAGAAAGCCCGCCTGGGCTGGGTTCCCTTGCACTTTAATTAGCCTGACTGAACTCCAGACACTGCAAGTAGCCTAGCCCAAGCAACCGATTTCGAATGCCTGGCTGTGCCTGGTCGTGCGGCCACGAGGCTAACAACAACATGGATGGATATTAGCATTAAATAATTGATGCATGGATTGATTGATGGGACGTTGATGCTTTGCCTGGCCCAGGCATGAACCAAATGCTTCAGCACCACACAAGCCTGGCCAGGCAGAAATATTTTACATCTCACGTCCACACCAGGCAGTACCGACCATCAAGGCATGAGGGTCAGGTCACAAACCAAAATGACCAATAAAGTTTGAGAGAGATTAAGGAGCCCCGATAAGGCTGAGTGGTGCGTCAGATAGCTGAGAGGGCGAAAGAGATATTCCATCCGCTCGATAATGCAGTGCATGTAAATTTTTTAGAAGTCAAACTTTGATCAGGTTTACGCAAATGTTATTTATATCTACAATACCAAAGATACGTCATACAAAACTACATCTCATGGTGAATCTAATGGTATATGTTTGTCGTACTAGATGTAATTCTTTTTCTCCACATACATGGTCAAACTTTGTGATGTTTGACTTTTCAATAAATCTATGTGCTATGGACGGAGGTGAGTGCCTCAGTCGAGACAGATCAAGTGCGTGTGAAGGAGAATGAGTAAGTGTGCAAAAAGAGTATGTGTGTGAAAGAGAAAGTGACAACAAATGATAAATTAGAGAGAGTGTGTGTTTTTTGGTTTCTTATGCGAACATATCATGCATGCATCTCCGAGATGGAAAAGCGAGGCGAGGAGATACACGAAGATAGCTAGTGTGTGATTGTTTGCAACGGAGAGAGACACCCCTGTAGCACATGTCCAATAGAGGTCTGGCCAACAAGGAAAAAAGGTCGAGAGGGACGCATGGGGAGGGAGAGAGGGTGTGTTTGTGATAGAGAGATCCCCTCGAGATCGTGAGGGTACCATATGGGTGGGAGATCGAGGGAGTGCGTGCGCGATAGAAAGATGCCCCGAGAGAAATCGAGATAGACCATGCACATGTTTGTGATGGAGACTAAGATTAGCTAGTCATATACATATAGGGGGGACTGCGTGTGCCTACAATTGAGTGAGAGACCATCATACTTGGCTAGCTGGTCATGAGATTGTGTGTGTGTGTGTGTGCGTGTGAGATGGAGAGAGAACGATGGAGAGAGATAGAGTTTTAGATGGGCCTATCGAGTGCGAGTGAGATATGCATGTGTATGTGTGACCCAGGTGGATGGAGAGTTTGAGAGAGGGGGGGAAGAGCTCCGAGACGACATAGTGGTGCGTGAGAGAGTTACGTGCAAAGATCCAAGGAATTTGTGTGTGTGCGATGAGTGCACCCAAGATATCTAGCTTGGACTAGCTAGAGTATCATACATAGTGTGCGAGAGAGACCTATAGATGGTGTATATATGAATGCGAACTAGAAAGACCCCCCCCCCCACACACACACACAGAGAGAGAGAGAAAGGGAGAGGGACCAACAAGGTTTTTGTGTCGGATGCGTGCGACAAAATTGAAGATTGTCGGCGAGAGAGTGAGTGAGAGAGAGAGAACGGGAGTCCGGGAGAGGGGGAGGTCGCGTTTTATGCATCAAAGACTGATATAAACCATGTTTCGATATAAACTTGCATTCAAATATTTAAATTGGAGAACATGTTGTCTGCAATCCACACATGAACGGATATATGTGTATATCAAACAAGTTCATTAATTTGACTTTCAACATGTTCATGCAGTACTATAATACTGTACAACATGCTACTCCATTGAGGTGTTCACTTTTGGATTTAGTTCACTATTTTGACCTACTGAACGAGCTAGTTCATTGAATCGAGATATTTCATTTTGGGTTTGATTCGCGTTTTTGAGTGGGTCCACTATTTGTCATATAGTAAATCGCTAGCAACGAGCATGTAAAAACACATTACTCCCGAGCATCATCTCTCCATCTAAAAAAGAAGTGGCAAGCTAATATTTCAAAATTTGATTCGAATCGACTTGGTAAGGTAGACATGGATGCTCGTTCTCCAAAAATTTGAACGAACCGTTAAACATCCTCTCTGCTCGGTGGAATTCGCCCGAGCAAATAAATGGGAGACGCGAAATACCGTCCTATGTGGGACACACATCAATTGGCCCGTTGTACATCGAGGGTAGGTTCGTAACTTCATCCAAGCGTGCCTTCTCCTCGGCCGAAATGACATGTGCCGAATAATTCATAAATCATGGTCGGCAAAACACGCTCTCCTCGCCCGAAATAGCTCGCGCCCACTATTTCAAAACACGCTCTCCTCGCCCGAATTCGCTCGCACCCACTATAGTTCAAAACACGCTCTCCTCGCCCGAATTCGCTCGCACCCACTATAGTTCAAAACACGCCCACCTCGCCCGAAATCGCTCCCACCCACTATTTGGGGAGAAGCAAAGTTACTCTACTATCCCCGACCCTCAGTACACAGACCCAAGCCGAGAAGCCTATAGGCAAGGGTAGAACT
>NC_041393.1:157671783-157738568 GCF_002162155.2 Triticum dicoccoides | reverse complement strand
CATGGGCGCCAAATCACCTTCTCCCCGGGAAGCTCCCTTCTCCGGAGCCGCGAAACCTCAGCCCCACCTCCATGGCGTCCCCCACTGCACCAATTTCACAGCCGCCCTAATGCCGAAGACACTGTCCAATTGCCGTCGTGCACTGGGTCGTGTGCCTCTTACTCCGTGCTGCTGGTGCTGCCTCGACAATGGCCGCGTGAACCGTACCGGAGTCGATTCACCCCCGCTGTTGTTCACGGCGCCGGAGCGGCTCCAACTTCAGATCCGTCCAGAGTCCTGGCGCTGCTTCCGCGTAGCCGTCGACCGTGGCGACATCGCTCTTTCCCTGCCGCCGGTCGCCACCGCAACCGCGCCGGCCTCACCGACTCGACAGCTGGACCTGCCTACTTCACCATGCCGCCAGATAGGTCGCACCCTCATCTGAAATCACTTTATTTAGGCGTCAATTGTCTGAATTTTTATTTAGGCGGAGCTCCTAGGCTGCCGGTTGGCTGGTGTCTAACGTAAGGGTGCGGGGCCGCAAGTTCACCGCGGAAGCAGCGCTTAGATGGCTATCTTTTAGAGTTGCGTGCGTTGAAGGTACTGTCGCCGCTAGATCTGGATGACAGGGAGTCTTTGTGGATTGTCCCGGGGGCGGCGCAACCACGGCAGTGCGGTGGGGCGGGGAGCGGGGTTTTGGCCGGGGCCACGGACGGCGAAGGCAGGCTGCTCTGCTGTTGGTTGCTGGCTCTTCGGGGAAGATTCCAAACAGTGTCAGCCGGGAGGCACAAGACGGCCATCAAGCCATCCGGCGTAGATCAGACAGTACCAAAATAAAATAAAATCGTGTGACCCCAATTTGGTCTTCAGTCAACAGACGTGTGACCACTCTCGTACCTTGCTGTTGATCTCTTAGTGTATTTCTTTGGATCAAAGAGATATGTCATTCTTAACATTATGCGTTATCTGCATCTTCAGACACACCGTCTTCCGACTCACCGTAGCTGCTCCAACAAGGGAAGCATACACCAGAAGGGAGCTACAATCCCCACTCAACAGTTCCCTGCATCGAATGCGCGTGCTCGACATGGACAGCCACAACAACAGCAGGGCCATCGACAAGTCAACACATGATGCTCACTCCTATGGATGGCAGCCAGATAGGTTGTACCCTCATTTTACTTGTGTGCAATATTTATGGCTTTGTTATTCATCTAAGCACGGAAAATAGATCATCACATTTCACTGTATATTCATGCTGATCTCTTACAGGTCTTGTTCAGGAGTTCACGCTATTCCATAGTTCAGCTAAGATACTTGTTCTTTAGGTAACGTTGTTCCATAGTTATCATCCATCAGCCAATGATATCCCACAGGCTGGTGATTATTGTATTATACCACTTCTAGTATTACCTATGTTGTTCTTTAATACTTTTGTGTGCCATCTAGTTAATCTCGAGTACAAACGATACATATTCTGTAGCTTTCATCTGTCTTCTCCCTTTAGTTTATGAGACCTGTTGCTGCTAGTTAACCCTAGTCCTACTATTTATGTCGTCTCCTACAGGCACTCATTTACATAAATCTAACTACTAGTTGTCTTCCATGCATGTCACATATAATTGCACACACTGATATATCCACAAGAACTTCACGGAGCAATGTAAAGGCCAATAAACTTGATGTCAATGATACCCAATATGATGGAACATGTAAAGGCAGTTCTTCAGAAGACTTGCAGAAAGATGATGAATCCTCTTCACCCCACAAGGTCCTTGCTCTAACTTGGCCTGTGATATGGGTACAACATGCATATAATGTCCTGGAGTGTATCTACTCTGTTGCAATGCCATGTGCTTAGCATGCTGATCATGCATGCAAATATGTCATGCCTTCCTGTTTTTCAGCACCTATTCCATTCATGATAACATGTTTTCAAATTCAAGTACTGTCATTCTACTCTATCGCAATGCCATCTGCTTAATTTGGACATCATGCTTCTGAATATCTTATGCATTGTTATTCATCAGTATGTACTTCATCTGTCTGCCATACCATGTTTTTTTATATTGAAGTGTTGTTCTAGTGCTCTATTGCAATGCCATCTTATTTTCCCAATCATACACGTGTATGTTGCCTTAGTTATTTTTGTACATATTCCGCTAGCATATAGTTTTACGTTCAACTAGTTTTTTTTTGCTATGTTGTCCTGTCGTATCCCTAGCTCTTACACCATACTCCCTCCGTCCGGATTACATGTTGCCGAAATGGATAAAAAAGGATGCATCTAGAACTGAAATACGCCTAGACCCATCCATTTTTTTCCGGATGGAGGGAATACATGTCAATATGTCCTTCATTTCTATTCTTCAGTACCTATTCCATCTCTCTGCAGTCGCATGTTTTATAATTAAAGCACCATTCTTCTATACAAGGCATGCAAGGGGAAGACGACTATGTTAGAATTTGAAGGGTTACAAACAAGGCCTTTCCAAAAGATCCAAACGCCAGGAGATAATAAACCAACTCCAGTTTTTTATGGATACTGCTCCAGCACAGAGAAACCCAACTCCTACTGATAATAAGGAGATTCCAGTGGCCAAAGAACTAGTCCGCTCCAGTCCAGCAAAAATATGTCAACTCAATTGTAAGAAGCGTGTGCGTATCCTTGCATCATGAAATTTTATAGCATGCTGATCATATTTTCTACATGTTTCTTACCCATCTCTCTTTTAGAAAATAAGCTTAACAGGAAGAAGAATTTCTGCAATGGTATCATTTATGAGGAAAGATTCTTGCAGGAATTCCCTCTGCTCCAATGTAGATATAAGTACATGTTGTATATCACTATATTTTTACATCTGCGTGTATTTTCTTAATCAGCGTGAATCCAACCTTTGTCTGATCTAAATTTAGTTGTAGCAAAATGTATGATTAAAGGCCACAATGTTGATTTTTGTAAGGAAAACTGCTTGGTAGTTTTGCATCCTGAGCTGCATGAGTGTACTATCTCATACCAGTGGGTTTGAACTTTGGTTCTGCAGTGGGTTTTTCAGTGTTTTTTTACTGTGTTGTCCTGTCGTATCCCTAGGTCTTACATCATACTCCCTCCGTCCAGATTAAATGTCGCAGAAATGGATAAAACTGGATGTATCTAGAACTAAAATACGCCTAGACCCCTCCATTTATTTCTGGATGGAGGGAATACATGTCAATATGTCATGCCTTTCTATTCTTCAGTACCTATTCCATCTCTGGTGTAGCATGTTTTATAACTGAATCACCATTCTTCTATATAAGGCATGCAAGGGGAAGACGGCTCTGTTATGTCAGGACCGGATTTCGGGATATTAATTTCCCAGAAAATAGCCATTATGCTCACCAGCCCCAGGATTACTGTTAGCTGGCGAGACACAAACTTGATACAATAACTCCAAGCAAAATACATAATATGTAGTACAAGACCATTCTGGCCTATGAGTACAACACAAGGTTTCTAGTGGCTGATGGCGGAAGCGGTTTATGGATCATCAGCGTCTATGGGACTCCAATTCCCACAGGAACAGCTGACCTGGATAACTCCTATCTTCGCGAGGCTGCTATCACCATTGATTGGGTTTTCGGGGCTGTCATCGCAATGCTCCTCTCCGGGCAAGAAATTTGGCCAAGACAATAGCTAGGGACAAGCCAGTGAGTACTTTGAATGTACTCGCAAACATTATGAACTCAGGTATAATTATAACAAACTATAATCATGCTCTGAAATATTCTATGATCACAACGTCAGTCACAGAAATAAAATCCATGATGCACGCAAACAAGTTATTCACGTAACACATGAACAATGCAATTAGAGAGTAGAAATAGAATGCCTCAGTTGGGCGTCTAAGCGACACCACAGAAAGGGCTCATAAGTGAAATAAGTAACAAACGTGCCGCAGTCGAGCGTCTGTGCGACGCCACATAAAGGGCTTATAAAGTAAATACATAACAAGCATACCACAGTCGGGCGTCTCAGCGACACCACATAAAGGGCTTATATGGTAAATAAATAACAAACATGCCACAGTCGGGCGTCTGTGCGACACCACATAAAGGGTTTATATGGTAAATAAATAACAAGCATGCCACAGTCGGGCGTCTATGCGACACCACATAAAGGGCTTATAATAGAATAATCACAGTGAATATCCAGGAGGTAGAACCGTCCCAGGGATACTCAATAAATCAAGTAATGAAAATAGTTAGTCCATAATAATAATAATCATAATCATCATATGTCACCGGTCATAATCAATGTTCTGACTTAGTAGTTTTTCCTCCGAAGACCGACACTAAGACCGACACTTGACCCAACCCAGACTGTAGTCCTTAACCATGGACACGGCTATTCGAATAGATATAATCTCTGCAGAGGGTGTACTCTTTACCCACGAGTAACGGATTCCATTAGTCCATCCGGACTAATTCCGCCTACGGTCTTTTAATTGAAAACACACCTAACCGCACACACCAGCCTAACTTACCGTTGTCTGGAATCACCCACAACACCCATTAAGCAAAACTCTAAGTGGGGAGGCTACAACCTCGACTTAGCATGGGATCACAAAATTTATAACGTGCGCAAACTAGGGGAGCTACCCCCTTCGGCTACAACTGAAAACACCCATGCCCCCGAACCAGGTGGCATGCCTACCGGATGCCTCCGGTATCTTCCACCATGGCCTCTCTGTACGGTGTGTGCTAGGAAAGGGGTTGACAACTTACTAAATCGTACCCTACCGATGGCAGGGACAAGTGGTAGTACGAAACAAGTATGGGGGTTACCGGAACAAGACTCGATCTATGGTCGACTCAGGAGGCTTAAGTATTCCCTGCATGATTAGCATAACAATTTATACTTCAACCAACAGACAGAATCACCACTCGACATACCTCCTCATGCCGTACCAGACACAACCGTCTCGACGGAGGACTAGGGACAAGCCCGTGTCTACCCAAGACAGAGGCTTTCCCGGATTTCCTTTCGGTATGCATGAAAGGCATATGATGGTGACTACTATCACAAACATTTCAAACTCCAATAGCATGAAATCATCAATATGCACTCATGAGAAGGAACATATTATCACATAAAATGACGTATACTCCGTGTCGAGGTGGTGTTGTAACCGTGTCAAATAACACACACAATATTATGCCAGGGTTCAGAATGCTTTCCTTCAAGTTGTGGGGAGGCAGGGTGCACTCCAAAACTTTTGAAAGCTTTCTTCTCTCTTCAAAATCCTATTTAAATTTTTTTGAATTAATACATATTTTCAAAAACAGTAGAAAAACATTGTCTGATTTTTTTCAAATAAATCCGAAAATAAACTAGACAATATTTGAGAGAGGTAGGAAAAAGAATCAACTCATTTGGAGCTATATTTAAAAAGTTATAGCCAGTCAAAGTTTTGGTCAAATTCTGTTTTTAAAATAAAACAGGAAAAAAAAACGTTTCGAAACTAACCACGTCGAAGGCGTATTCTGGAAGTACGTCTTCACTTACTCCAGCGGGGACGGCGCGTGGGTCACTGACAGTGGGTCCAGGGGGCCCACTGGTCAGGTTTGACCAGTCGCCTCTCCCTCCTCTTCCTCTGTCCGAGCGGGGGCGGAACTCCGGCGATCGTCGCCGGCGTTTGGCGGCTCCTCGTGGGGCTCTGAGGGCGGGGATGGATCCGCCAGTCCAGGGCGGTCCTCCCGGTGGTTGCTAGGCAGGTGGGGACGGAGGGAGTCGCCGGCGGTGAGCTCCGCGGCGGAGGTAGCTTTGGGATGAATTGGGGGTTTGAGCTATGGTGGCCTCCGATCGTGTTTGAGCGGCTGGGCAGCTCCGCAAGGTCAAGGGGAGAAGGTTGGTGGTGCTGGATGGACGGGGAAAGGCCTGGTTGCGATGAAATGGACCGGAGGGTGACGGCGGCCGAACCGGCTGGAGACGAGGAAGACGGCCTCCTGTCGCCTTCTGCTGGCTGTGGGGACTTCGAGGGGATGGCACGAGGCTGCCTGAGGTTTGAACGTGCTCGGGGGTCCCCTTTATAGCGCGGTTAGGTCGGTCCCGAGGCGGCCGGAGATAAGAACAACGGCGAACCGCCATTCTGTGCTGCAGGGCGACGTGGCGGTGACGCGAGCTAGAGGACGGGCTTGCGGATAGGATCGCGCTGTCCCAGAGGGCAGCTGGCGCGCTGGGGTGGCTCAGGTGGCGCCGTCCGGGGCAGAAACCCACGGTGGCCGGCCGCTAGCCGCTGTGGCCGACCTGGCGGCTGTGCTGTGTGGCCCCAGGGATGGGTTGGCGTGTTCTGGTGAGTGGCTGAGGCCGGGGTGGCTCTGCAGGCGAGCAAAGGCCAGGGGCGCGGGCGAGCGAACACGGCGGCTCGGTTGTGCGCGCGTGCAAAACGTGCGCTCTGGGCGCGCCCAGAGCACGCGCGCGACATGTTCGACAGAATGCCAGGGTGGCCTAGAGTGCTTGAGCGAGGCTGGCAACTAAGTATACTAGGTTAGGGCTAGCAAGAAGGTTAAAGGACATGGGGGTTAGGTCAGGGAACCAAGCTTACAATGCCAACTAAAAACCATGCCAAAACTGGTCATGCACACAAGGTGTTTGACATAATGCTAGAGGCATCTAGGCAGTTCTTGGAGTGGCCAAAATCTCCAGATTGGGGTCTCTTTAGGTGTAGGTGATGGTGGCCAGGTTAGTTTGTCAAACATAGGAACTTGTTAGTGCAAAAATTTGAGAAAATCAATTTTGGGCAAAAACTAAAGGCTATCATTTCATGTACCAAAAATATTCCAATGGGTTCATGCTCCTGGACTTAAGGGTTTTGTAGGAAGGACTACAAGCAGGAAAAGGAATCATGGGTAAAGGAGCAAGTTAAAATATGGTTGCAGTACAAATCATCAAGTTGGACCAGAATGAAAATGAGGTTGATTCACTCAAATTTTTGAAAGGACATAATTGTGTTTTTGCATAAAGATGGATAATATACTCCTACTGACCTCCCCTAATTTTGGTGGAAGTTTTAAAGAAGTATTTAAATAGGCTGTAGTGCAAAAGTGCAACTGGGCCAGATTTAAAAACTTGTGGTAAAACTCAAAATCTCCAAATGACTAAGGAATATTTTTGCATAAAAGTGATTTAGGGACATCATATGTCATCCCCAAGTTTTGGTGAAAAATTTTAGATGCATTTATCAAATGGTTGCAGTGCAAAAGAGGCTCCAAAACTTATGAAAATCACTTTAAAGGAATAAAGCTCAGGAAAAACAATTATGCAAATAAAACCACTGATTAAGAATTATTTTATTGAGAGAGTGTAGAAGTCCAATAATATTTTTGGAAAGTTTCCACTTGGGGTAAAAACTCCTCAATATTAAAGAAAAGGGGTTCTGAGATCAAAAGAAAATCCAGAAAGCAGAATTTTTAAACTCCTGGCAAAATTTTAATAATTCAAAACATGGTTAAATTTTTGGGGTGTTACATGTTAGAATCTGAAGGGTTACAAACCAGGTCTTTGCAAAAGATCCAAACGCCAGGGGATAATAAACCAACTCCATTTTTCATAGATACTGCTCCAGCACAAAGAAACCCAACTCCCACTGATAATAAGCAGATTCCAGTGGCCAAAGAACTAGTCCGCTCCAGTCCAGCAAAAGAATGTCAACTCCATTCTAAGAAGCGTGTGCGTATCCTCGCATCATGAAATTTTATAGCATTCTGATCATATTTTCTACATGTTTATTACCCATATCTCTTTTAGAAAATAAGGTTAAACAATAGAAGACTTCCTCCATTGGGATCGTATTCGAGGAAAATATCTTGCGGGAATTCTCTGTGCTCCAATGCTGATGTAAGTACCTGTTGTATATCACTATATTTTTACATCAACATGTATTTTGTTAATCGGCGTGAATATCTGATCTAAAATTAGTTGTAGCAAAATGTTAAAGGCGCCAATGTTGATTTTTGTAAGGAAAACTGCCTGGTAGTTTTGCATACTGAGCTGCATGAATGTACTATCTCATATCACGCACATTACTAAATTGCAGTGCTTCTCTGGTTGCCCATTCATTCATTGTGACAATGTTGCTTTCGTACTACCTTACTTGGCTGATGATAGCTGTGCCATATTGTGTTAATTTGGTGTAGGCTACTTGCCCAAACGTTCGTTGTGTCAATGTTGCTTTCCTATTATCTGACTTGGCCAATGATAGCAATGCTAGTGTGTTAATTTTGTGCAGGCTGCTGAAGATAAGAAGACAAACTCTAAAAACAGCAAGGCAACCCCATTGTTTCTTTCCAGTAAATCTAGGCCAGGTAATATGGCAATAACTCATGATTAATCTGTTTGGTTCCCGTCCTAATTTATGTTATGATGTAGTGGTCGAGACACTCTCCACTATCAATAATACAAGCCTGCCAAAATCGCCATCTGAATCTGTTCAGTATCCTCTGTCTCGAATGCAATGGAATAAATGTATGTTTGTGAACCAATTAATGGCTGAAGCAATGATGGAAATGGTGGATGAATCAGAGGTGCAGAGTCGTGCGACACAACAACTGATCAATGTTTTCAGAGACTGTGTAGCAAAGCAGAAAGAAATTGCCCACATGCTTATGGGCGTCATCTGTGTTGAGGTTGCAGATTGTGACGTTGTAGATGGTTAGGTTCTACTCATTTATTTGCACTGGCATCAATCTTTGATTGCCTAGTGGATGTAATTTCCTGTAATATATGTTGGATGTGCAACGTTATTCCCTGTATGCCGTACCTTTGCGTGATCGGTTTTGATCCTGTGCATAATTTCTTGTCGTAATGGGCTCAAATTATCTAATTTGGCCTAAAGACATGTACGAAGTTTAGTGGGCCCATTAAGTTAATGGGTCGTTCCTAGGCCGAAAGTTAATGGTCGGCCCTCTTACCTCCTGGGTCGTTAACAGGCCGACATCGAAGCGGGCAATAGGTGACCCCAGTTTATTTCATGGGCCGTTAACAGGCCGTTACTAAGTTTGGGCTACATATGGCCCAACTATACTGTAGGACTTTAGCAGGCCGAAAGAGACAGCGGGCTTGTACTGGACCATGAAGATCATGGGCCGCTAAGAGGCCGAAAGTCAGGTCGTATTGTAAATGGCCCAACTGTGTTGTGGGCCTTTAGCAGGCCGAAAGAGAAACCGGGCTGGTATTGGACCATGAAGGGCATGGGCCGTTAAAAGGCCAAAACTAAGGTCCGACTACAAATGGCCCAACTAATTTATGGTCCGTTAACAAGCCGAAAGGCACACAGGGCCGGGAATTGGCCCAACACTTAAATGGGTCGCTAAAAGGCCAAAACTCAGGTCCGACTACAAATGACCCAACTGATTTATGGGCCATCAACAGGCTAAAACTGACACCGGGCCAGAAAATTGGCCCAACACTTAAATGGGCCGCTAAAAGGCCGAAACTCGGGTCCGACAACAAATGGCCCATCAGATTTATGGGCCATCAACAGGCTGAAAGACACACCGGGCCGGAAACTAGCCCAACATTTAAAAGGGTCGCTAAAAGGCCGAAAGATGTACATCCTGAAAATTGGCCCATCCATTAAACGGGCCATTAACAGACCAAAATCTCATCGGGCCGATATTGAGCCCAGATATATAGCGGGCTGTTAACGGGCTCGAACTGACGATGGGCTGCAATGGTGTCAAATCTTTAACGGGCCATTGACGGGCCGAATTGGCACATCTCGTATGGGCCGTGGGCTTAAATGGACCTGACACAAGTAGGCCTTATATGGGCTGGCCTACTGATTTTTACCGGGCCAGCCTTTTCACAAGAATGGGCCTCTGTTGGGACGTGCCACGTGTCGACGTATCATAGGCGTCTTCCGTCCAATGAGTGGATGACATCTGTCCCAACGGTGAGCCGACATGTGTTTCCTCCAGCCAATGATGATTTTACACGTGGAAAATCTCCATTGGTCGGGGCTGTTAACGGGTTATCGGATCCAAAACCTGACCCGATAGCTTAACGGCGTTCCGTTACAATGGATGCCACGTGTCGGTCACCCTTGACGAAAGCACTTCTGTGACGCGCGATTTATCGTCATGGAAGTGGACACTTCCGTGATGATAATTTTGGTAATGTCATGGAACACTTCTACGATAGCACAGGTATGACTATCTTGATTCTGTCATAAATTTGTCATGGATGTACATGCATGACAAAAAACGCGACCTACTGTGACAAACACGTATCATCACGGAAGTGTATTTTTTTGTAGTGTAATAGCAAGACTTCACCCATGTCCTCAAGAACAAACATAACTACTCACAAAGCATATTCATGTTCATAATCAGAGGGGTAATAATATGCATAAAGGATCTGAACATATGATCTTCCACCAAGTAAACCAATTAGCATCAACTACAAGGAGTAATCAACACTACTAGCAACCCACAGGTACCAATTTGTGGTTTTGATACAGGATTGGATACAAGAGATGAACTAGGGTTTTGAGAGGAGATGGTGCTGGTGAAGATGTTGATGGAGATTGACCCCCTCCCAATGAGAGGATCATTGGTGATGACGTTGATGATGATTTCCCCCTCCCGGAAGGAAGTGTCCTCTGCAGAACAGCTCCGCCAGAGCCCTAGATTGGTTCCGCCAAGGTTCCGCCTCGTGGCGGCGGAGTTTCGTCCCGTAAGCTTGCCCACGAATTTTTTCAGGGTAAAAGCTCTGATATAGCAGAAGATGGACACCGGAGGCCCACCAGGGGGCCTAGGAGATAGGGGGCGCCCAGTAGGGGGGGCGCCCTCCACTCTCCTAGACAGGGTGTGGGCACCCTGGTGTATTTCTTCCGCCCAATAATTCTTATTAATTCCAAAAATATGTTTCGTGGAGTTTCAGGATTTTTGGAGCAGTGCAGAATAGGTTTCCAATGTTTGCTCCTTTTCCAGCCAGAATTCCAGCTGCCGGCATTCCCCCTCTTCATGGTAAACCTTGTAAAATAAGAGAGAATAGCCATAAGTATTGAGATATAATATGTAATAACAGCCCATAATGCAATAAATATTGATATAAAAGCATGATGCAAAATGGACGTATCATGCCCTTGGACTTATTAATGTGGAGGCAACGTGCCACAATAGCTCCCAAGCTATAAGTGTTGTCACCTTTGAGTGCATGACGTAAAACAGCAAGGTCTAGGGCACTGAGTGCACCCACCTTCTCTCTATCAAGCAGACACTTTGCAACGAAAAGAGCAAAATAATGAACAGCAGGAAAGTGTAAGCTAGTAGCGGTGACACTTGACACCCCTCTCTCATCCCCCACAGACTGAGTACGGTAAAAGCTTTCAAAGTTTGTGGGCCTAGGTTCTACCAAACTACCATCAGAAGGAAGCAAGCATATTTCACAAAATTCAGAAAGAGGTATCTGATGGGGTTCAGCATATAAACTAAATTGCACCTCAGGGGGATTATTCCTAGGAAGAAAATTAAAACTTTGCATAAAGGTGTTTGTGAGGAGATGATACTGTTGGCATTCAGCTGCGATGAAGTCGGTGAGGCCGGTATTAGCAGCATATTGTGCAAACTCTTGAAGGATTCCAACCCCTTCCATGAACGGGGTATGGGGCCATTCGCATGGCCGTACTTCCGCCAATCTCCGGGTATGGAGATCACTGTCAGACGACTCCCCAATAACTCCCTTGGAGTTCTTCTTGGAAGCAAACTTCCTAAAGATATTCATCTTTTTCCTATGAACAAAAATTCTAAAAAAATAGTCCACAAATTTTTCTCAACAAACCTCTACAAAATTGATAGCATCTACACATAGGGATGTATAGAAGCCATAGCAAGCATTCAAACTACTTAGAACTCTAAGAATTCAACATGCAAGCTCATCACAGCAACACCAAGAGTAGCTAATTATTCAAACTATAAACCACTAAAGCAAAAACTGATTGGACAAACGGAGGAGTCACATACCAAGCAACAATCCCCCGAAATAATTTCGGAAATGGAGATTCGAGCAAAGAGATCGAAATCCGTGGGTTTGAGAGCAAGAGCACGAGAGAGAGAGAGAGAGAGAGAGAGAGCAATGGTGAATTTTTTCTGGAGGTAGGTGATGATGTGGTGTGAAAGGATAAGTGAGGGGCCCACGAGGGGACCACAACCCACCAGGGCGTGCCTGGGGGTCCTGGCACGCCCAGGTGGGTTGTGCCCACCTGGTGCACCTCCCTTTGATATTATTTGCACCAGAAATTCTTAAATATTCAGAAAAAAATCGTATTAAATTTTCAGAGCATTCTGAGAACTTTTATTTTTGGGTCACTTTTTATTGCACGGGAAATTCAGAAAATAGACAAAACATGGCATTTTATTTTTTTTTAACTAATAGGAACAGAAAATAAAAGGTAGGGACAGAAAGTAGTGCTTACTAAATTCATCAACTTCATACTTCTCAAAAATGATCCATTAATAAGGTTGATCAGGTCTTATTAACAACCACTTTTGATTAGCATGAAACCGAAGAACTTTTGTAAATCACTAAGTTACCTCAATGGGGATATGAATGTCCCCAACAATAAGCATTTCATATTTCTTTTTAACAGTAGGTAGAGGTAGTTGAAAAGTTCCAATAGTGATTGTCAAAGATTTTTCAATAACATTAATATCATTCACTTGGAATTGTTTCTTCGGAAAATGCACCGTATGCTCATTACCATTGATATGAAAAGTGACCTTGCTTTTATTGCAATCAATAATAGCCCCTACAGTATTCAAGAAGGGTCTACCAAGGATAATCGACATGTTGTCATCCTCAGGCATCTCAAGTATAACAAAGTCAGTCAAAATAGTAGCGTTAGCAACAACAACGGGCACATCCTCACAGATACCGATAGGTATGGCAGTTGATTTGTCAGCCATTTCCAAAGATATTTCAGTAGGTGTGAGTTTATTCAAATCAAGTCTTTTATATAAAGAGAAAGGCATAACACTACCACTAGCTCCTAAATCACAGAAAGCAGTTTTCACATAGTTACTTTTGATGGAGCAAGGAATAGTTGGTATTCCCGGATCTCCAAGTTTTTTAGGTACTCCATCTTTAAAAGTATAATTAGCAAGCATGGTGGAGATTTGAGCTTCCGGTATTTTTCTGTTATTAGTGATGATGTCTTTCATGTACTTTGCATAAGGAGGCATTTTCAAGATATCAGTCAAGCGAGTATGCAAAAAGACTGGCCTCAGCATTTCAGCAAAGTGTTCAAATACTTCATCATCTTTATTTTTAGTTGACTTAGGTGGAAAAGGCATAGGTTTTTGAACCCATGGTTCTCTTTCCTTACCGTGTTTTCTAGCCACAAAGTCTCTTTTATCGTATCTTTTATTTTTAGATTGTGGGTTATCAAGATCAACAGTTGGTTCTATTTCAACATCATTATCTGGTTCTTTTTCATTGTTTGGTTGAGAATCTTCATGAACATCAACATTATCTTTTTCATTATCACTAGGTGAATGTTCATTACCAGATTAAGTTTCAGCATCAGAAATAGAAACATCATTATCATTATCAGGAGGTTTTTCTACTTCAGGTTCACTAGTAGCATGCAAAGTCCTGTCATTTTTCTTTTTCTTCTTCTTTTTAGAAGGACTAGGTGCACTGGTGTTGTTCCTTTGTGAATCATGTTCTATTCTTTTTGGGTGTCCCTCAGGATAAAGTGGTTCCTGAATCATTTTACCTCCTCTATAGTTGCAACTCTAACAGCAAAGTCATGTATGTTGTTATTCATTTCATCAAACAATTCTCTTTGAGATTTAGCAACTTGTTCTAACTGGGTTTGAACCATAGAAGCATGCTTTCCCACACCTCTAACATCATTTGAGATTCTAAATATCAAGTCACTCAAGCGAGCAATCATATCAGAATTGTATTTCAATTGTTTCATAACATTTGCATTGAAGTGATCTTGCTTTCCAATATAATTCTCAAACTCATAAAGGCATTGGCTAGGGTGCATATTATGAGGATTATCATTATCACTGAATTTCATTAGAGATTTTACCTTTACCACCTTAGGCAGTGGTGGTGTATCAAGCCCATGTATTTCTTCAATAGGAGGTAAATTTTTGGCATCCTCGGCTTTAATACCTTTTTCCTTCATAGATTTCTTTGCCTCTTGCATATCTTCAGGACTGAGATATAATATACCTCTCTTCTTCGGAATGGGCTTAGGCGGTGGTTCGGGAAGAGTCCAATCATCATAATTTTTCAATATGTTATTCAATAATTTTTCAGCTTGCCCAATAGTTTGTTCCCTAAAAACACAACCAACCCAACTATCTAGGAAGTCCTTAGATGCATCAGTTAATCCATTGTAGAAGATATCAAGTATTTCATTTTTCTTAAGAGGATGATCAGGCAAAGCATTAAGCAATTGGAGAAGCCTCCCCCAAGCTTGTGGGAGACTCTCTTCTTCAATTTGCACAAAGTTAAATATTTCCTGTAAGGCAGCTTGTTTCCTATGAGCAGGGAAATATTTTTCAGAGAAGTAATAAATCATATCCTGGGGACTATGCACACAACCAGGAGCAACAGTATTGTACCAAGCTATAGCATCACCCTTTAATGAGAATGAAAATAATTTGATAATATAGTAATAGCGAGTTTTTTCATTATGAGTAAAAAGGGTGGCTATGTCATTCAACTTAGTAAGATGTGCCACAACAGTTTTAGTTTCATAACCATGGAAAGGATCATATTCAACCAAAGTAATTAACTCTTGGTCGATAGAGAATTCATAATCCTTATCATCAATAAAGATAGGTGAGGTAGCAAACATAGGATCATATTGCATTCTAGCATTCAGAGATTTTTCTTTATACTTGCATAATAATTTCTCTAAATCATCTCTATCCTTACAAGCAAGAATATCTCTAGTTGTCTCCTCATTCATAACATAACCTTCCGGTACCTTAGGCATTTCATATCTAGGAAGGCTAGTTCTAGCAGGTGTTTCAAGATTTTTAGTTTCAAGCTCATCATCAGATTCAACAATATCATGTTGTCTTACTCTAGCAATTTGTTCATCAAGAAATTCACCTAGTGGTACATCATCATCATGCAAGGTACTAGCATCATCATAAGCATCATTCATAGCAGAAGTAGTATCATCAATAACTTGCGACATATCAGCATTGATAGCATGTGGTGTTGTTGCATGATTGCTTATAACAAAAGGTGAATCTAAAGCAGAGCTAGATGGCAGTTCCTTACCTCCCCTCGTCTTAGAGGGAAAAATAGTAGTCTTAGCATCCTTTAGATTATTCATAGTGAATAACTGATAATAATCCCAAGTGACTTAACAAATATAGCTATGCTCCCCGACAACGGCGCCAGAAAAAGGTCTTGATAACCCACAAGTATAGGGGATCGCAACAGTTTTTGAGGGTAGAGTATTCAACCTTTATAGATTCGACACAAGGGGAGCCAAAGAATATTTGTAAGTATTAGCAGCTGAGTTGTCAATTTAACCACACCTAGAGATTAGTTATCTGAAGCAACACGATCAGTAGCAAAGTAATATGATAGTTTTGATAATGGTAGCAATAGCGATAGTAACGGTAACAATGATAACAGTGATTTTGTAGCAAGTGCAACGATAACAATACTAGTAGTAACTTAGCAGGAACAATATAAGATAAATTCATAGGCATTGGATCGGTGATTTGTTGGATGATACTCATCATGTGATAGTCATAACCTAGGGTGATACGGCACTAGCTCCAGTTCATAAATATAATGTAGGCATGTATTCCATAAATAGTCATACGTGCTTATGGAAAGAACTTGCATGACATCTTTTGTCCTACCCTCCCATGGCAGCGGGGTCCTATTGGAAACTAAGGGATATTAAGGCCTCCTTTTAATAGAGAACCGGAACAAAGCATTAACACACGGTGAATACATGAACTCCTCAAACTACGTTCATCGTCGGGAGTGGTCCCGACTATTGTCACTCCGGGGTTGCCGGATCATAACACGTAGTAGGTGACTATAACTTGCAAGATCGAATCTAGAACATGGATATAATGGTGATAACATAAACGGTTCGGGTCTCAAATCATGGCACTCGGGCCCAAAGTGACAAGCATTAAGCATGGCAAAGTCATAGCAACATCAATCCCAAAACATAGTGGATACTAGGGATCAAGCCCTAACAAAACTAACTCGATTACATGATGAATCTCATCCAACTCCTCACCGACCAGCGAGCCTACGAAGGAATTACTCACTCCTGGTGGGGTGCATCATGGAATTGTCAATGGAGAAGGGTTGGTGATGACAAAGAATGAAGATCCCCTCTCCAGAGCCCCGAACGGACTCCAGATCTGGCCTCTCGATGAAGAACAGGAGGTGATGGCGGCTCTGTCTCGTGGAACGCGATAATTCTTTCTCCTTTGATTTTTTTCTGGAAAAATGTGATTTTATAGCGTAGGTTTCAGGGTCTACAGGGCCACTAGGTGGGGACAACCCACTTGGACGTGCCTGGGGGGCAGGCGTACCCTGGTGGGTTGTGCCCACCTAGGTGCCTCCCTTAGGTGACTCTTGGCTCTAGAAATTCTCTTTTATTGTATAAAAAATCCTCGCAAAGTTTTGTTCCATTCTGAGAACTTTTATTTTTGCACAAAAACAACACCATGATAGTTCTGCTGAAAACAGCTTCAGTCCGGGGTTAGTTTCACTCAAATCATGCAAATTAGAGTCCAAAACAAGAGGAAGAGCGTTAGGAAAAGTAGATACGTTGGAGATGTATCACACCTCCCCAAGGTTGGCACAAGCCTAGGGTGGTGCCCATACCCGTGTACTCAAGTGTCTTTCTTAGGGGATGGTGGTGATGATGAAGTAGTAGGCTTGTGCTTCATAATATTCATCAAGATCTCCTTTAAACTCTGAATTTCTCGGAGCACACGACGAATGATCTCAACATTCTTTTGCACTTTGACCATAATGTGTTTATTTTCTGGACCCCAAGAATTCCTTCCTGCATTTTCAGAATTATAAAATCACACATTTGTGTGCAATTTAGACATCTCTCCTTCCAATTCTTTCCTACAAATTGGAAGGTATGTGCACACAAGGAGTATTTTCAATCCCATACTTGTAAACCAAATTATGAAAATTGTTCCGATGTAACCTGTGCAAGAGCCTCCTAGGGGCAAGCCCTTCTTGTACCTCTTGGCTTCCTTGGTTGCTCGTCGTTCTCATGGCCTGACAGGGATTAGGAGTAGTGGAGATGCCAGCTAGAGTGCCCCTCTCTGAAGCCGGAGGGTGGACCTCAAGCGAATCTCCTTCATCTTCTTCCATGGTGACCTCCTCGGCCTCCTCTCTCATGAGTTCCATCTGCATCAACCAAGCATTGTCGCCCACATTATTGGAGGAGGAGGAAGACATGATGCCTGGCCTTGGAAGTGTGGCAGAAAATAGCACGAAATAAGAACAAAGGATAAACTTGTGATACGGTGGTCAAAACATCTGGGAGTATATATAAAGAATTATCATCTTGTGAAACAAGTATACATGAAGAAAACGGAGTTGGGAAGGCACACGAGGGGCCCACAAGGCAACCAGGTGCGCCCAGGGGTAGGGAACGCCCTGTTGCCTTGTGACCTCCTCGTGGATCCTTTTTTTTATAATATTCCAAAAAAGGCAGAAATAATTTTTATGAAATTTTTGGAGTTGGTTTACTTACCGTATCGCATACCTACTCATTTTCAGGGTTCTGGAGTGTTCCAGAAGGTATGTTTTATGTGTTCCTCTAGTGTCATAGTTTGAACATGTAGTTTCAACATTAATAGGTGTACCCGAGATATAATGCTTAATTCTTTGTCCATTAACCAATCTCGGATAAGTGCCCTTGGCATTGTTGATCTTGATAGCTCCGGAGCGATAAACTTCTTTGATGACATAGGATCCTTACCATTTGGAGAGAAGTTTTCCTGCAAAAAATATGATACGACAGTTGTACAATAGAACATGCTCATTGAAGGAAATATGCCCTAGAGGCAATAATAAAGTTTTTATTTTATATTTCCTTATTCATGATAAATGTTTATTATTCATGCTAGAATTGTATTAACCGAAAACTTGATACATGTATGAATACATAGACAAAACAACGTGTCCCTAGTATGCCTCTACTAGACTAGCTCGTTGATCAAAAATGGTTAAGTTTCCTAGCCATGGACATGAGTTGTCATTTGATAACAGGATCACATCATTAGTGGAATGATGTGATGGACAAGACCCATCCGTTAGCTTAGCATTATGACCGTTCAGTTTTATTGCTACTGCTTTCCTCGTGTCAAATATATATTCCTTCGACTATGAGAAATGCAACTCCCGAACACCAGAGGAATGCCTTGTGTCACTAGGGATGGCAATGGGTAGGGTATGGGTGGGTACGACCTTCTTCTACCCAAATCCATGCCCATAGAAACCTTCTATACCCACCCACTTCAATACCCATGGGTATATATTTATACCCATGTCCATACCCATCGGGTATCCTATACCCAATGGGTATCCAATGGGTACAATGTATAGCATTTAATTTTTTTAGAAGGTAGATAGATAAGTCTGAAATTCAAGTGATGACGGGCAAGCAGCATAGCGCTGATGCAGCCTCCTTCGATGGGAAGCCTCTTGGAGGAATCAAGCGAGTATGAGCATTAGCTGGTGGAAACCCGGTGCAATGGGAGCCGATGGTGGGAGTCGGCGATCGAGAGATTAATAGGAGTCTGGTGAGGATAAGTCGAGATTTTATCGTTTTGAGGAGACGTGTAGGACGTAGGAGGAGTGTCAGAGCATGTGCCTATGGGCCTATGAGCTATAGCCAGTTTAGGGAGTACGGGATTTAGGGTTGGGCCATAGGAGCTGGATGTTGACCCCACATGTCATAGGAGTTATTTTCATTTATTAACTATTTGTGGGTATTCATTGGGTTACCCATGGATGTATTTTCATACCCATGCTCTATCCATATATTTTGCGGGTATGGATACGCATTACCCATGGGTACAAAATCTCTCAAACTCTTACCCATGCCCACTGTTTTCGGGTAGGGTACCCGCGGGTACCCATACCCATGGGCAAAACTGCCATCCCTATGTGTCACTGGTACACGTCGGTGCTATACAAATGGTTTTTAACCCCTTTCCGCGATGGCATTTGGAACCGTCGCCAAGTGAGTGTGGGCGATAGGGGGGTCCTTCCCACATGACCCAGAAACCGTTGGGTATAGGCCCTCCTGGAACACAAGCTGGCTCGTGTGTGATCGAGCGAGGCACCGAAACCCAATTGTATTCATTTGTATGTACATCCCACACGGTGAATCCCAGAAAAACATTTCCGTTCGTATGTATATCACACACAGTCAATCCAAGGAGTACGTTTCCGCTTTTATGTATATCCCACACAGTGAATCCAGGGAAAACTTTTCCGTTCGTATGTACATCCCACACAGTCAATCCAGGGAAAATGTTTCCATTCGTATGTACATCCCAAACGATTAGGCCGCTATAGTCATGTGAAAAAGGTGGACATCAACATTTAATCTGCCGATATGTTTGTGATAGGTACATTATCGCACATGGTTCAAGAATGTAAAATGTCTGCGGTGCCTCTACTAACGCCAACGTGTACATTTTCGTAACTGTGTGTGATTGGTATTCCTATCACACGCGCACACTGGTTTGAAACGTTTTCTATATTACTACGAATCACACACGCATATGAGATGAAACCGTGTGTGCATCCGAAGGGCATCGCAAACATTTCACGTCAAAGAATCGTCTGTTTTCTTTTTTCATTGCACATGATGTTTTCTTTCTGACCGTGTGCACATTATTTTATTTGCTCCTGTACAAATTTTTTGGGTGTAATTTATTATTCGAATTGGAAATTTTGAAACATGAAACGTGCAATTCAAATTCTCAGCACAATGGTTCAACAACGAATCCATAAATAAAATTGTCAGTACAATGTGTTTGGTAATTACAGGATTAAACAAAAATTAACTATAATGAACCACAACATTAACATGCGGTAAAGGTGAAGAGACAAGTGTAAATCATTTTGACTGTCGATGTTGTTGAAGAAGCAGAATGCCCATAATGTGCCTTCCTGCATGCCATAGGCACGAACAACTTTTGTCCAACCCCTTGTGACGATCGCACGCTCATCCTTCATCGCCTTTAGGAATACTTCTAGAGCATTATCATGGTAGCATGAATTATATACTTTAACCTTAGTTGCTTCCACTCCGGTCATGTACTTTGCACGGTAATCATCAGTAAATAGCTTCGGAAACCACTGAAATGAGAAAAATATCAGATCATGAGGTCTAATAGAGTAACTTGTTGTGGGCAGGGGAAAAGGCAACAGATTACTTACATCTTGGACAAAGTGTAAATAAACAGCTTAATTCCCATCACCCGCTTCTTTCGCCTAACAATCTTTCTTAGTTTCCTCACTTAACGCTTGTTCATGAATATCTCATTGCCCCATACGCAAAAGGGATCGAAGCATGGATCAGTACCGCTCATATATGTACCTACAAGCAACCAGTAAATGTTAGAAGCTAAATGAGATTGCACAAATGATGTAAAATACAACTACCTACATTCCTAAGTACAAGTATTTTTAGAGATTTCAATATGAACTACATACAGATGTATATAGAATTATTGATATAGTTTAGATTAGAATCTAGATTCACTCATTTTGCTCCTTATGTAGTCTATATTGGAATCTCTAAAAATACTTACATTTAGGAATAGATGGTGTATAGGACATGGGAGGCAGCTAACCTCGATGGCAAACAACAGCATCCCCCATTGTAGCCCTGTGTAAGTACATGGAAACCAATGTTAACTACAACAGGGTTAACATCCACCAAAAATACCAAATGGTAATAAAACAGCAGCATCTGTAGTGATATCTTCATTGCGAAAGAGTAGCACGGTAGCAAAGGGACGAATTAAAAAAATGGATACAATTGTTAATTGTAACGGGCTTAACAGCATCCTAATTCATTTTTTGTAAGTTTGTAGCCATTGAAATACAACTGTTTAAAAATGGATACAACTGTTAATTACAACAGGCTTAATGGCCATTGAAACCGGTACTGATAAAAATGCAATTGGCAGAGTTAAACATCACAAGGCAGGTGCTGCCAGAGCAGATAATGGCCCAGTTGTCTATAAAAAGGTAGGGAAAATAGCTAAAATGTGTTAGGCATGTTTACTACAAGATGCTTAAGACATCGGTCGTACAAAGCCATTAATTGTAACTGGTATTGGTAAGATTGAACTAGAGAGTTCATACTTTGCAAGCCCTAAGAGGTAGTTGCTGGGGCACTTCATCTTGGCCAGAGCCTGCCCAAAGTCAGCAGCGGCGGAGGCGAGCTCTTCCTCTGGGTCGAAGCGTGGATCAGTGCCCCCGACATGTGTACCTACAAGAAGCAAGTAAATGTTAGAAGCCAAACTGCAATTGCACAAATGATGTAAAATACTGTAAGACATGGGATGCAGCTAACCTCGACGACAAACAACAGCATCACCCATTATGGCCCTGCGTAAGTACATGGATAGGCATGTTAAGTACAACAGGGTTAGCATTCACCAAAAATAGCAAATGGGCAGCATCTCTAGTATACCTTCATTGCGAAGAGTAGCATGGTAGCAAAGTTTGTTGCTGGTATTGGTGAAATTGAACTGAACAGTTAATACTTGAACATCACACAGTGTGCAGTGCTGAAATAAACAAGGCATGAACATGCTTAATACATCAACCGTACAAAACAAAGCCATTACAAGTGGTATTGGTAAGATTTAGCTGGTCAGATCATACCTGTTAAGTCCTGGGGGTTAGTCACCGGGGAACTTCTTCTGGGCTAGAGCCTACACCATGTTGGCAGTGGTGGAGGCGAGGTGTTCCTTCGGGTCAACACGCACAACGGTCATTGCACCATGGACCGCCATCAGCTCCTCGACCTCCACGTGATATGTGGTTGGGCTTGCGCGGTGATGCTCTGGAGGTAGGGACGGTGAGGATTTGGAGGCATGAGGATGTTTCGTAGGCGCCATTTAAGCAATCAAGTCGGGGCCGTGATAGAGATCGGTGGGTTACCTGACTGGATCCGAGCAGAACATAGATGTGGTTGAAGCTGTGTTGCGGCTGCGGGGGTTTGAGCTGCCGGTAGGGGGGGGCACGGGGGGAGTGGGGGAGATACTGAGGAAATTTGATGGGTGGGGATGTGGTTGGAGGAATAAATTCTAAAATCGCGCGCCTAATGAAAATTTCGCTGCGGAACTTGAAACTTGGGCGGGGGAAACACACAATGGAGACGAAGCACGTAAAATACTCGTGTGCGAGAAAACAGAAAGTTGGCAGTTCCCGTCTCCAAAAAAATGTACACGTGTAGTCGATTTTTTTAGTCAATGGTACGCCTAGTTTATTACGAACCATCGCACAGGTAACAGACTTATGGATCATTAACGCAAAAAAACGTACATGGGTACGGCATAGAAACCGTGTGTTTTGTGATCTTCTAATGATTAACTCAAAAAAGCGCACACGGTCACACATGCTAATCAACGCTCAAAGCCCTCAAAGGATGCTCTTACCGACATTGTATGTTAATACTACAAACTTAAAGTACTACTGGTAATTTGCTCTAATACTACAAACTTAAACTACTTCTCACATGCTGCCATCGGGGCATGCTGGCCAGACATCGGCATTCTCCTTCCCAGCCTTGTAGGCGGCAGCCAACCGTGCTTCAATCTCCGCCAAGCTCTCCTCATCACGGCGTCCGGCCTCTTCTTTCTTGCGGCGGAGGGACTCTCTTTTCTTGACTGCTTTCTGCCTTTTCCGATCCTCCTGTGCGGCTTTGTCTGCCTCTAGATCCACCGCCCATTCGGCCATGGCAGCCTCAAAGTCCGCCCATGTAACTGTGTGGCCACCGGCAGCGATGAACTCGGTGCGGCGAGATTCCGTCGCTTCCTTACCATGTGTGCGGTCGCGGGCAGTGAGGAACGCGGCGCCGCGGGATGCCATCGCTTCCTTACTAGTTACTGTGCACCGCGGTGCCATGAACGATGCTTGGAGAGAACTCTGGGACGGAGGGGCCAAGCAGCCATATAGTGTGGTGGTTTTTAAGAGCTCAACGACAAACGACAAAGGAAATTTGGCTTCCCTTTCAATTTTGCTCGTTCATTATTGCACACGGTTCATCTCGGTCGCTTCTGGAAACAGTGTGTGCTGAGGCTATTGTGTGTTACGTTATGATTGGTCGGAACCCCAGCCATGCAGATTGCGCATGTGCACCATAGGATGCGCCACAATCGGATGGCAATCCACGTGCCTCACATCACATCCGTGCCGCTGTAGCTGGATTGGATTTATATGCACCAAATGCCTAGAAAATGCACATAATCTCTTAAATATGGTAAATGAGCCCGGAAAAATGACAAATTTGAACACGGTGATTTGCAGGGTGTATGTCTTCGTAGAAAAAACTCCAGGGCAAAGAACAAAGAAAATTTGGATTCCCCTTCAATTTCGGTGATTTTCCTCTCGAAAGCATGGAACTTCCCCGGCGATGGTTCGATTAATGAAGGGCATGCATGACGACATAAGCCAAACCTTCTCAAGTTTTCACCAGGGCATGGTAAGGTCATATCATGGCACCATGCCAGGCATCATGTTTTTCAATCATTTATTTCATTTTTCTATAGTTGAAAACCCAATAAACAAACGTTTGTGGTTGACTATTGCCACACATTTCATTGGAATATCTGTCCATTCCTTGTAAAAGGCATGAGAATTTACTAAATGGCACGAGCATTGTTTTCCAAACCGTTCTTGTGCACCCTTTCATGCACCGATTATTTAAACTTGAATTATGTGCATTAATGCCTAGAAAATGCACATAATCCCCTAAATATGGTAAATGAACCCGGAAATGTGTCAAATTTGAACGTGGTGATTTGCAGGGTGTATGTTCATCTTAGAAAAAAACTCATGAACAAAGGACAAAGGAAATTTGGATCCCCCTTCAATCTTGGTGATTTCCCTCTCGAAACCATGAAACTTCCTCGGTGATGGTTTGATTTATGAAAGGCGTGCATGACGACATAAGGATAACATTCTCAAATTTTTACCAGGGCATGGTGAAAGCACAACTGCTCCCTGGGTGATTTTGGTAATTAATGTCAACATATCTCTTGTTGAACTAATACTTTCATCTCGTATATTTTAGATAAGTCCAACAGTGGAGTGGCATGGACAAGAGGATGTGGAACCCCTTCAAAATGTTAAGGACAAAAGATTGGCTCAAGCTTCAAAGTCGAAGACTCTACATTTTACTTTAGTAATCCAAGATCACATTGAGACTATAGGAAAGCCAATACTATTAAAAGGGGATGAGGTGTTGCTTAATGGCTTGCTTGCTCAAAATGCTTAGTGATATGCTCAAAAAGCCCTCAACCACTTTCTCATATCCACATATGTCCAAAACCAAAAGTCAAACTAGGCCCAACCGATTTGATCCATCCGGCGCCACCGAGTTCATTTGACATAGCCATTGTCAGAAACCCTAATCAGTTCGGTCACACTGATGGGATCTCGGTCTAACCAAGATGGGCTTGCAAACTCTTTGTTGTCTATTGCAATATGTTCGGTCCCACCGAGAATATGTAATCGGTCACACAGAGTTTGCCTGACCAACTCTCTGTTTTGCTTATTACCAAATCGGTCCCACCGAGTTGTGTAATCGGTCAAACCGAGATGAGGTTTTACCCTAACCCTTGCACATCGGTCCCACCGACTTGATCATATCGGTCCCACCGAAATTGCCTAACGGTCACATATGCACCGAATCGGTCCAACCGAGTTTTCTGATTCGGTCCCACCGAGTTTGGTATAATGTGTGTAACGGTTAGATTTTGTGTGGAGGCTATATATACCCCTCCACCCTCTCCTCATTCGTGAGGGAAGCCATCAAATCGTGCCTACACTTCAACTACTCATTTTTTGAGAAAGAGCCACCTACTCATGTGTTGAGACCAAGACATTCCATTCCAATCATATGAATCTTGATCTTTAGCCTTCCCCAAGTTGATTTCCACTCAAATCATCTTTCCACCAAATCCAATCCTATGAGAGTGAGTTGAGTGTTCGGGAGACTATCATTTGAAGCACAAGAGCAAGGAGTTCATCATCAACACACCATCTATTACCTTTTGGAGAGTGGTGTCTCCTAGATTGGTTAGGTGTAACTTGGGAGCCTCCGACAAGATTGTGGAGTGAACCAAGGAGTTTGTAATGGCAAGGAGATCGCCTACTTCATGAAGATCTACCCTAGTTGTTGGGAATATAACTATTTGTGTAAGCCGCCCAGGAGGGGCCGGGTTACGCAAATAAGACTTACCAGAAAGAAGCCTAAGACCAAGCATGAAGATGGCGGTTCAGTAAAGGGTCTAAGGCCCATAGGCGACTTAAGGCCCGTCGTAGTAAACCGCCATAATGGCATGACTTGTATCATAAGGTAGATTTAACTAGTCACCGAGCCGGACATTGTTTATAAGCCGGCCGGGACTCTGTAATCCGCAGGGCGTCAACCCGTGTATATAAGGGGATGACCCGCCGGTGGCTCAGGGCAAGAAACAACTCATCGAGAACCGGGCATAGCGTATCTCGCTCCCTGGTCATTGAAACATCAATACCAACCCAACTAGACGTAGGCTTTACCTTCACCGTAAGGGGCCGAACTAGTATAAACCTCTCGTTCCCTTATCCCGATTAACCCCTTCAAGCTTCCTAGTTGCGATGGCTCCACAACTAAGTCCTTTCACGAGGACATCTGACGTGACAATTCCACGACAGTTCGCGCCCACCGTGGGGCCAGCGCACGGTGGATTTGAGTTCTTGAAGGGCAACTTCGAAGGGCTCAAGGGATACGTAGTGGGCCGGATGACCAAGAGTCGTCGCGGAAAGATCTACATTGACGATGAAGGCTGGGGCCCCGACGCCGGCTCAATTGAGTACGGGTACCGGGCCCCCTTCGGCGAATCCACGTCTTCATCGGTCGGATTGGTGAACCAGGCCCTGAGCCGGACAACTGCACCGACCTCGTCGAGACGGCTCAGCGTGCGAGAAAGGCCCAAGTTCAACCCGTCATGAAGCGTGCCTTCGTAGGCTGCATCCACGGAGAGGAACTTTCTAAATGATCTGAAAATGGTGGTAAGACGGTCGTCCTCTCAGACGATGATTCGTCCGCCGGTTTAACAGATTCGCTATACCAAGTGCAAGATGGCGTGCATGGGGGCTGTTCCGATGGCACTAGTATTCCGGACCCCTGTGAGCCGCCAAGATGGGAAGGAGTCTTCATGGCTGGGACTCAACCCAGCCAAAATTCTATAGCCGCTACAGCAATAACGTCCGGGACGGGGGCAGCCGGGGAGGAGGCCCTGTGCGCCCGCCGACTCAGGTGCTGATAGATCTCATGGACAAGCTCGCGGCCCTGTTAACCGCTACGGTTATTCCTGCAAACAAAGATGAGCATGACGCGGAGGTAGCACGGGTGCGTGAGGAGATAGCTCGGGCCAAGGAGGCCTTGGCAGCTGAGGACACTAGATTAGCCACAAAGCGGGCGGCTCTAGATGCACGGGCGCAACGGCTACAGTTAGAAGCCTACCAGCTCACGATGAGCCTAAACGCGTCCAACGAGGTGATGAGGAGGAGTCATCAGAAATCCCAGTCCCGTTTACCTCCAGTTTATGATCCTCGGAATCTTTTCGCTGCACCCGGAGCCGGTCCAAGTAACCCGCCAGATGCAAATTAGTTTATGACAGTCGGAACAGGAGGACCGGCTCAGCCTCGGGAGACGGCACCTCCTCATGGGAGTATGGCTCCGCCCCGTTACGTGCCGATACCGCCAGGTCACTTTTCCAACCCCATGGAGAACTTAATCGCATCATCGGCGCGCTTGGCGGCTCTCCCCGCGGACGGTGATGACCCGACAGCGGTGGAGACCCGGAGGGTCAGAGAACTTCTCCAAACGGCCCTGGCTCAGCAAGAGACTTATTCTTACAGCCGGGACAGGATTCATTCAACTCCTCCGCCTTGGTTAGCACCACCTCATCAAAACCGGAGTCCGAGTTACAGCAGGCACATGGAGTCTGAAGCTTTGTCAAGCAACGCCCAGTGCCGTAACCAGCCCAGTGTCTATAATCCGGTGCAGGACCGAGTACGTCAGGAGAACGAGCGGGCGGCTCAGCTAGCGGCTCAACAGACGGCTCATCAGGAGTTCCCAGAGTATCCGACGACTTCCGTTGAGATGGGAGTAGCCACTAGAACCGGCGGTGTTCCTTGTTTGGTACCGGCTCTGCATAATGTGCGCCTACCCAAGGACTTCAAGGGACCTCGAAAGGTGCCGAATTACACGGCCGACTTCCAGCCCGGAGCGTGGATCGAAAGTTATGAGATGGACATGCAGTTGTTGGAGGTCAGTGATGCAGCAATGGCTAAGTACTTCACCATGATGTTAGATGGAACGGCCCGGTCTTGGTTAAAGGGTTTGCCACCCAATTCCATTGGTTCATGGGCCGAGTTAAAGGCCCGTTTCATTCAGAACTTCAAAGACACTTGTAAGCAATCTATGTCGATTGTGGACTTGACAAATTGTAAGCAGGAGGAGGCTGAATACACGACTCATTGGGTACATCGGGTCAAGGAGATAATACATTCATCTGACAAGATGGATGCGAGCTCTACAGTCCTCATGTTGGAGAAGAATTGCCGCTTTGAGCGGCTGAGGCAGAAACTGGGGCGCCTTAAGCGTGATTGCAACGATATGGGTACGCTGATGGCGGCTTTAGTCAAATATGCCGACTCTGATAGTACCAAGGATCCCGCGTCTGATGAGGAAAAGATAGGGAATGGAAAGAAGAACGGCAATGGAAAGGGTCAGCAGCATAACCCGATGAATCAATGCGGCAATAAGCGTAAGGCGGATGGTGACCCGGAGTTTGTGGCCAACGCTAATGCACAAGGTAACAATCAGAGACGTAAGGGCAAGCCGCCCCCTCGATCTAGCGGGTCAGGCCCATCTCTTGAGCAGATGCTCAATGAGCCTTGCCCGAGACACGGCACCTGGGAATGACCCGCCACCCACTTATGGAAGGATTGCATGATCATGAAGGCTTTTAAGAATTCCAACGCGTTTGGTGACAATTCTGGATCCGGCGGCAGCTCAGGAGCTGGCGGTTTTCATGGCCCGGGCGGCGGTTCAAACTCAGGCTTTCAGGGACATCAAGGCGGTTATAATCAACAGCAGTCTGGTCAAGGAGAGCAACAGCAGCAGCAGTCGGGTTATCAAAGCCATCCGAAGCAGTTGAATAGTGGGAAGTATCACGTGTTTACCACTAGCTTTGCAAACGTGACCAGAAGGTTCATAAGAGGGCTGTGAATTCTGTTGAGCCGGCAGTTCCTCGTTATTTGAGGTGGTCAGAACAGCCCATTGTATGGAGCAGAGAAGATCACCCTCCACGGGTTGATAATCTGGGTCAGTTAGCCTTGGTGGTAGCACCTCAGGTTGGTGGATATAAATTCACTAAGGTACTCATGGACGGAGGTAGCAACATCAATATCCTCTATTATGAGACCTTTCGACGCATGGGGTTGACTGATAAGAATTTGAGAACATCCAACACTGTTTTCCACGGGGTGGTTCCTGGTAAGTCGGCTTACCCAGTTGGCAAGATTGAACTGGAAGTGGCCTTTGGAGATGAATATGATTCCAGGGCTAAGAAATTGACGTTTGAAGTGGTCAAAATCAGGAGCCCATATCATGCTCTATTCGGGCGGTCGGCTTATGCTAAGTTCATGGCACGACCGTGTTACATTTATTTGCAGCTCAAGATGCCGGGTCACAAGGGCACCATCACTGTGCATGGGAGTCGAAACGTAGCCTTGGAGTGTGAAGAAGGCGACACGGCTTATGCTGAGTCTGCTTGTGCAGCAGAAGAGCTCAAATTTTATCAAGACAATGCTGACCCGGTGGATATGACCTCCCTGAATAAGCCAACTACAGAGCATGACCTAGCGTTGAAGTTTAAATCGGCCGCTGAGACAAAGCTTGTTGACTTTACCCCAAACAACTCTTCTAAGCAATTCAGCATCAGTACCAATTTGGATCCTAAATAGGAAAGCGCGCTCGTCGAGTTCATCCATGAGAACCGGGACATCTTTGCATGGAAACCTTCTGACATGCCGGGTGTACCGAGGGAACTCGCTGAGCACACTCTCAATATTGATCTGAAGTATAAACCGGTCAGGCAGTTTCTTCGACGGTTTAACGAAGAGAGACGGAAAGCTATTGGAGAAGAAGTTGCCCGGCTCTTAGCGGCCGAGTTCATTGTTGAAGTTTTCCACACGAAGTGGTTGGCTAACCCGGTGCTTGTGCTGAAAAAGAACGGCACCTGGCGGATGTGTGTGGATTACACAGACTTAAACAAGGCTTGTCCGGCTGATCCCTTTGCTCTCCCTCGTATTGATCAAATCATTGATGCTACGGTGGGTTGTGAATGTTTGAGCTTCTTGGATGCTTACTCTGGTTATCATCAGATCAAAATGGCAGTTAAGGACCCGGAGAAGACGGCTTTCATCACTCCGTTTGGAGCCTTCTATTATGTATCTATGCCGTTTGGGCTCAAGAGTGCTCAGGCGACTTATGAGCGATGTGTGCAGAACTGTTTACACGATCAAATCGGGCGTAATGTTCATGCTTACGTGGATGACATCGTGGTGAAGTCCAGAGAGAAGGAAACCTTGATATCTGACTTGAAAGAGACCTTTGATAATCTCCGGGTTTATAAGATGATGCTTAACCCGCACAAGTGTGTGTTTGGTGTACCTACAGGCAAGCTCTTGGGGTTTCTGGTCTCAAACAGAGGCATTGAAGCTAATCCGGAGAAGATCAAGGAGATTACCTCTCTGGCTAAACCGGCATGCATCAATGATGTTCAGCGACTAGCAGGTCATGTTGCTGCTTTAAGCCGGTTCATAAGCCGGTTGGGTGAGAAGGCCCTGCCACTGTATCAGATGATGAAGAAAACAGACACCTTTGTCTGGAGTGATGATGCTGATGCTGCCTTTGAAGATCTGAAGAGACAGTTGTCAGAACCACCGGTCCTTGCGGCTCCCATTGATAAGGAGCCGTTGCTGCTATATGAGGCTGCTAACTCACGAGCCGTCAGTGTTGCCATTGTGGTAGAGCGTAAGGAAGCTAGCAAGGAGCATCCGGTTCAACGGCCGGTTTACTACATCAGTGAGGTGCTCATTGAGTCTAAACAAAGGTATCCACATTGGCAGAAACTTGTTTACGGAGTGTTTATGGCAAACCAGAAGTTGAAGTAGTACTTCCAAAGTCATCCTATAACTGTGTAAGTTCTGCCCCCTTGGGAGACATCATCCAGAATAGGGAAGCCACAGGACGAGTTGCCAAGTGGGCTATTGAGCTTGGGCCTCATGGTTTGAAATATATGCCATGTACTGCTATCAAGTCTCAAGCCTTGGTAGATTTTATCAATGATTGGACAGAGTTGCAGGCACCTGAGGAGAAGCCAGATAACACGTATTGGACTATTCACTTTGACGGGTCCAGACAGTTAGAAGGCTCGGGGGCTGGAGTTGTTTTAACTTCCCCTCGAGGTGACAAATTTTGTTATGTGCTCCGGCTTATGTTTCCTTGTACTAACAATGCAGCTGAGTACGAGGCCTTACTCCATGGTCTCTGGATGGCTAAGGAGATGAACTTAAGCCAGGTAAGGTGCTTGGGCGATTCAGATCTCGTGGCCCAACAGGTATCAGGCAAGTGGGATTCCAAGGATCCTCTCATGGTGGCTTATCATCGTGAAGTAGATGTTGTGGCCGGGCACTTCAAGGGCTATCAAGTGGAGCACATTGATCAAAGGAAGAATGAGGCGGCTGATGCTTTAAGCCAGCTGGGATCTCAACGTAAACCGGTGCCGCCTAACATCTTTCTCGATGTTTTAAATAACCCTTCTGTCAAAGTGCCTACAGAGGAAGAATTAGCAGTGCCAGACCCGGAGGCACAGCTGGTGGCAGCTCTTCACGTCATCCCGGATTGGACAGTGCCATATTTGGCCTATATGACCCGGGGAGAATTGCCTGAGGATGAGACCTTGGCAAGACAAATCGTCAGGCGGTCCAAATCTATGATGATTGTTCATGGCGAGTTACATCACCGAAGCGTCGCTGGGGCATTTCAACGTTGTGTGTCGCCTGCGGAAGGCCAAGAGATACTTCGTGAGATCCATGAAGGGGATTGTGGCCATCATGCCTGGTCAAAATCTCTTGTGGCCAAGGCTTTCCGTCATGGTTTCTACTGGCTGATGGCTCATGCTGATGCGGAGGATCTGGTCAGTAAATGTGACGGTCGTCAAAAGTTCTCACGACGAGCTCATGTGCCGGCTCAAGAGTTGAGGATGATTCCAATCACTTGGCCATTCGCAGTCTGGGGGCTTGACATGGTTGGGCCTTTCAAAAGGTGTAAAGATAAAAAGACACACCTCCTGGTGGCAGTGGATAAGTTTACAAAGTGGGTTGAGGCAGAGCCAGTTAGTAAGTGTGATGCAGCCACGGCGGTTCAGTTCATGAAAAAGGTGATCTTTCATTTTGGTTTTCCACATAGCATTATAACGGATAATGGCACTAATCTCTCCAAGGGTGCCATGGAAGAGTTCTGTCAACGAGAGCATATCCGGCTTGTTGTCTCGGCTGTCGCTCATCCTCAATCCAATGGTCAAGCAGAAAGAGCTAATCAAGAGATCCTGAAGTGTATCAAGCCCCGGCTCTTTGTCCCCTTACAGCGGACTCCTGTTGGAAATATGCCCTAGAGGCAATAATGAAAGTATTATTATATTTCATTGTTCATGATAATTGTCTTTTATTCATGCTATAACTGTATTATCCGGAAATCGTAATACACGTGTGAATACTTAGACCACACTATGTCCCTGGTAAGCCTCTAGTTGACCAGCTCGTTGTGATCAACAGATAGTCATGGTTTCCTGACTATGGACATTGGATGTCGTTGATAACGGGATCACATCATTAGGAGAATGATGTGATGGACAAGACCCAATCCTAAGCATAGCATAAAAGATCGTGTAGTTCGTTTTGCTAGAGCTTTGCAAGTGTCAAGTATCTCTTCCTTCGACCATGAGATCGTGTAACTCCCGGATACCGTAAGAGTGCCTTGGGTGTATCAAACGTCACAACGTAACTGGGTGACTATAAAGGTGCATTACAGGTACCTCCGAAAGTAGCTGTTGGGTTGACACGGATCGAGACTGGGATTTGTCACTCCGTATGACGGAGAGGTATCTCTGGGCCCACTCGGTAATGCATCATCATATTGAGCTCAATGTGACCAAGGTGTTGGACATGGGATCATGCATTACGGTACGAGTAAAGTGACTTGCCGGTAACGAGACTGAACAAGGTATTGGGATACCGACGATCGAGTCTCGGGCAAGTAACGTATCGATTGACAAAGGGAATTGTATACAGGGTTTGATCGAATCCTCGACATAGTGGTTCATCCGATGACAACATCGAGGAGCATGTGGGAGCCATCATGGGTATCCAGATCCCGCTGATGGTTATTGACTGAGAGCGTCTCGGTCATGTCTGCGTGTCTCCCGAACCCGTAGGGTCTACACACTTAAGGTTCGGTGACGCTAGGGTTATGAAGATATGTATATGCAGAAACCCGAATGTTGTTCGGAGTCCCGGATGAGATCCCGGACGTCACGAGGAGTTCCGGAATGGTCCGGAGGTAAAGAATTATATATAGGAAGTGCTATTTCGGGCATCGGGACAAGTTTCGGGGTTATCGGTATTGTACCGGGACCACCGGAAGGGTCCCGGGGGTCCACCGGGTGGGGCCACCTGTCCCGGGGGGGCCACATGGGCTGTAGGGGGTGCGCCTTGGCCATCATGGGCCAAGGGCACCAGCCCCTATAGGCCCATGCGCCTAGGGTTTCCCCCTAGGAGGAGTCCTAGTGGTGGAAGGCACCCCTAGGTGCCTTGGGGGGGAGGGAAACCTCCCCTAGGCCGCCGCCCCCCCTAGTAGATCTCATCTACTAGGGCCGGCGCCCCCCTGGCACCCCTATATATAGTGGGGGAGAGGAGGGACTTCATACACCAGCCCCTGGCGCCTCCTCCTCCCCCCGTTACGTCTCTCCCTCGTAGTCTCGGCGAAGCCCTGCTGCTGTGACGCCCTGCATCCACCACCACGCCGTCGTGCTGCTGGATCTTCATCAACCTCTCCTTCCCCCTTGCTGGATCAAGAAGGAGGAGACGTCTCCCGTCCCGTACGTGTGTTGAACGCGGAGGTGCCGTCCGTTCGGCGCTGGTCATTGGTGATTTGGATCACGTCGAGTACGACTACATCATCACCTTGCAAGCTTCCGCACGCGATCTACAAGTGGTATGTAGATGCAAACTCTCTCCCTAGACTCGTTGCTTAGATGAACTCATAGATGGATCTTGGTGAAACCGTAGGAAAAATTTTAATTTTCTGCAACGTTCCCCAACAGTCTGTTGGAAATATGCCCTAAAGGCAATAATAAAAGTATTATTATATTTCATTGTTCATGATAATTGTCTTTTATTCATGCTATAACTGTATTATCCGGAAATCGTAATACACGTGTGAATACTTAGACCACACTATGTCCCTGGTAAGCCTCTAGTTGACCAGCTCGTTGTGATCAACAGATAGTCATGGTTTCCTGACTATGGACATTGGATGTCGTTGATAACGGGATCACATCATTAGGAGAATGATGTGATGGACAAGACCCAATCCTAAGCATAGCATAAAAGATCGTGTAGTTCGTTTTGCTAGAGCTTTGCAAGTGTCAAGTATCTCTTCCTTCGACCATGAGATCGTGTAACTCCCGGATACCGTAAGAGTGCCTTGGGTGTATCAAACGTCACAACGTAACTAGGTGACTATAAAGGTGCATTACAGGTATCTCCGAAAGTAGCTGTTGGGTTGACACGGATCGAGACTGGGATTTGTCACTCCGTATGACGGAGAGGTATCTCTGGGCCCACTCGGTAATGCATCATCATATTGAGCTCAATGTGACCAAGGTGTTGGACACGGGATCATGCATTACGGTACGAGTAAAGTGACTTGCCGGTAACGAGACTGAACAAGGTATTGGGATACCGACGATCGAGTCTCGGGCAAGTAACGTACCGATTGACAAAGGGAATTGCATACAGGGTTTGATCGAATCCTCGACATAGTGGTTCATCCGATGACAACATCGAGGAGCATGTGGGAGCCATCATGGGTATCCAGATCCCGCTGATGGTTATTGACTGAGAGCGTCTCGGTCATGTCTGCATGTCTCCCGAACCCGTAGGGTCTACACAATTAAGGTTCGGTGACGCTAGGGTTATGAAGATATGTATATGCAGAAACCCGAATGTTGTTCGGAGTCCCGGATGAGATCCCGGACGTCACGAGGAGTTCCGGAATGGTCCGGAGGTAAAGAATTATATATAGGAAGTGCTATTTCGGGCATCGGGACAAGTTTCGGGGTTATCGGTATTGTACCGGGACCACCGGAAGGGTCCCGGGGGTCCACCGGGTGGGGCCACCTGTCCCGGGGGGCCACATGGGCTGTAGGGGGTGCGCCTTGGCCATCATGGGCCAAGGGCACCAGCCCCTATAGGCCCATGCGCCTAGGGTTTCCCCCTAGGAGGAGTCCTAGTGGTGGAAGGCACCCCTAGGTGCCTTGGGGGGGAGGGAAACCTCCCCTAGGCCGCCGCCCCCCCTAGTAGATCTCATCTACTAGGGCCGGCGCCCCCCTGGCACCCCTATATATAGTGGGGGAGAGGAGGGACTTCATACACCAGCCCCTGGCGAAGCCCTGCTGCTGTGACGCCCTGCATCCACCACCACGCCGTCGTGCTGCTGGATCTTCATCAACCTCTCCTTCCCCCTTGCTGGATCAAGAAGGAGGAGACGTCTCCTGTCCCGTACGTGTGTTGAACGCGGAGGTGCCATCCGTTCGGCGCTGGTCATCGGTGATTTGGATCACGTCGAGTACGACTACATCATCACCTTGCAAGCTTCCGCACGCGATCTACAAGTGGTATGTAGATGCAAACTCTCTCTCTAGACTCGTTGCTTAGATGAACTCATAGATGGATCTTGGTGAAACCGTAGGAAAAATTTTAATTTTCTGCAACGTTCCCCAACAGTGGCATCATGAGCTAGGTCTATGCGTAGTTCTCTTTGCACGAGTAGAACACAACTTTGTTGTGGGCGTGGATTTTGTCATCTTACTTGCCTCTACTAGTCTTTTCTTGCTCAACGGTATTGTGGGATGAAGCGGCCCGGACCAACCTTACACGTACGCTTACGTGAGACCGGTTCCACCGATTGACATGCACTAGTTGCATAAGGTGGCTGGCGGGTGTCTGTCTCTCCCACCTTAGTTGGAGCGGAATCGATGAACAGGGCCCTTATGAAGGGTAAATAGAAGTTGACAAAATCACGTTGTGGTGATTCGTAGGTAAGAAAACATTCTTGCTAGAACCCAATTGCAGCCACGTAAAAGATGCAACAACAATTAGAGGACGTCTAACTTGTTTTTGCAGCGATTGATCATGTGATGTGATATGGCCAGAAGTTGTGATGAATGATGAATTGTGATGTATGAGATCATGTTCTTTGTAATAGGATTCACGACTTGCATGTCGATGAGTATGACAACCGGCAGGAGCCATAGGAGTTGTCATTATTTTTTGTATGACCTGCGTGTCATTGAATAACGTCATGTAAACTACTTTACTTTATTGCTAAACGTTAGTCATAGAAGTAGAAGTAGTCGTTGGCGTGACAACTTCATGAAGACACGATGATGGAGATCATGATGATGGAGATCATGGTGTCAAGCCGGTGACAAGATGATCATGGAGCCTCGAAGATGAAGATCAATGGAGCTATATGATATTGGCCATATCATGTCACAACTATATAATTGCATGTGATGTTTATTATGAATTATGCATCTTGTTTACTTAGGACGACGGTAGTAAATAAGATGATCCCTTATAAAATTTCAAGAAGTGTTCTCCCCTAACTGTGCACCGTTGCTACAGTTCGTCGCTTCTAAGCACCACGTGATGATCGGGTGTGATGGATTCTTACGTTCACATACAACGGGTGTAAGACAGTTTTACACAGCGAAAACACTTAGGGTTAATTTGACGAGCCTAGCATGTGCAGACATGGCCTCGGAACACGGAGACCGAAAGGTCGAACACGAGTCGTATGGAAGATACGATCAACATGAGAATGTTCACCGACGATGACTAGTCCGTCTCACGTGATGATCGGACACGGCCTAGTCGACTCGGATCGTGTAACACTTAGATGACTAAAGGGATGTCTAATCTAAGTGGGAGTTCATAATTTGATTAGAACTTTATTATCATGAACTTAGTCTAAAACCTTTGCAAATATGTCTTGTAGATCAATGGCCAACGCTAACGTCAACATGAATTTCAACGCGTTCCTAGAGAAAACCAAGCTGAAAGATGATGGCAGCAACTATACGGACTGGGTCCGGAACCTGAGGATCATCCTCATAGCTGCCAGGAAACAATATGTCCTAGAAGGACCGCTAGGTGACGCTCCCGTCCCAGAGAACCAAGACATTATGAATGCTTGGCAAACTCGCGTTGATGATTACTCCCTTGTTCAGTGCGGCATGCTTTACAGCTTAGAACCGGGGCTCCAAAAGCGTTTTGAGCATCACGGAGCATATGAGATGTTCGAAGAGCTAAAACTAGTTTTCCAAGCTCATGCCCGGGTCGAGAGATATGATGTCTCCGACAAGTTCTACAGTTGTAAGATGGAGGAAAACAGTTCTGTCAGTGAGCACATCCTGAAGATGTCTGGGTTGCACAACCGTATGACCCAGCTGAACATTAACCTCCCAGATGAGGCGGTCATTGACAGAATCCTCCAGTCGCTCCCACCAAGCTACAAGAGCTTTGTGATGAACTACAACATGCAGGGAATGGAAAAGACCATTCCTGAAGTGTTCTCGATGCTGAAGTCAGCAGAGGCTGAAATCAAGAAAGAACATCAAGTGTTGATGGTCAATAAGACCACTAAGTTCAAGAAGGGCAAGGGTAAGAAGAACTTCAAGAAGGACGGCAAAGATGTTGCCGCGCCTGGTAAGCCAGTTACCGGGAAGAAGTCAAAGAATGGACCCAAGCCTGAGACTGAGTGCTTTTATTGCAAGGGGAAGGGTCACTGGAAGCGGAACTGCCCCAAATACTTAGCGGATAAGAAGGCCAGCAACACCAAAGGTATATTTGATATACATGTGATTGATGTGTACCTTACCAGTAATCGTAGTAACTCCTGGGTATTTGATACCGGTGCCGTTGCTCATATTTGTAACTCACAGCAGGAGCTGCGGAATAAACGGAGACTGGCAAAGGACGAGGTGACGATGCGCGTCGGGAATGGTTCCAGAGTCGATGTGATCGCCGTCGGCACGCTGCCTCTACATTTACCTACGGGATTAGTTTTGAACCTTAATAATTGTTATTTAGTGCCAAGTTTGAGCATGAACATTGTATCAGGATCTCGTTTAATACGAGATGGCTACTCATTTAAGTCTGAGAATAATGGTTGTTCGATTTATATGAGAGATATGTTTTATGGTCATGCTTCGATGGTCAATGGTTTATTCTTAACGAATCTCGAGCGTAATATTACACATGTTCATAGTGTAGATGCCAAAAGATTTAAAGTTGATAACGATAGTCCCACATACTTGTGGCACTGCCGCCTTGGTCACATTGGTGTCAAGCGCATGAAGAAGCTCCATGCCGATGGACTTTTAGAGTCTCTTGATTATGAATCGTTTGACACGTGCGAACCATGCCTCTTGGGCAAAATGACCAAGACTCCGTTCTCCGGAACAATGGAGCGAGCAACCAACTTGTTGGAAATCATACATACCGATGTGTGCGGTCCAATGAGCGTTGAGGCTCGCGGAGGATATCGTTATGTTCTCACTCTCACAGATGACTTGAGTAGATATGGGTATGTCTACTTAATGAAACACAAGTCTGAGACCTTTGAAAAGTTCAAGGAATTTCAGAATGAGGTGGAGAATCAACGTGACCGAAAGATAAAATTCTTATGATCAGATCATGGAGGAGAATACTTAAGTCACGAATTTGGTACACACTTAAAGAAATGTGGAATCGTTTCACAGCTCACGCCGCCTGGAACACCTCAGCGAAACGGTGTGTCCGAACGTCGTAATCGCACTCTATTGGATATGGTGCGGTCTATGATGTCTCTTACCGATTTACCGCTATCATTTTGGGGATACGCTCTAGAGACAGCTACATTCACTTTAAATAGGGCACTGTCAAAATCCGTTGAGACGACACCGTATGAATAAAGGTTTGGAAAGAAACCTAAGCTGTCGTTTCTAAAAGTTTGGGGATGCGAAGCTTATGTCAAGAAACTTCAACCTGAAAAGCTCGAACCCAAGTCGGAAAAATGCGTATTCATAGGATACCCTAAGGAAACTGTAGGGTATACCTTCTACTTAAGATCCGAAGGCAAGATCTTTGTAGCCAAGAACGGATGCTTTCTGGAAAAAGAGTTTCTCTCGAAAGAAGTAAGTGGGAGGAAAGTAGAACTCGATGAAGTACTACCTCTTGAGCGGGAAAGTGGCGCAGCGCAGGAAACCGTTCCTGTGATGCCCACACCAACTGAAGAGGAAAACAATGATAATGATCAAGGTACTTCGGATCAAGTTACTGCTGAACTTCGTAGGTCCACAAGGACACGTTCCGCACCAGAGTGGTACGGCAACCCTGTCCTGGAAATCATGTTGTTAGACAACAATGAACCTTCGAACTATGAAGAAGCAATGGCGGGCCCGGATTCCAACAAATGGCTTGAAGCCATGAAATCCGAGATAGAATCCATGTATGAAAACAAAGTATGGACTTTGACAGACTTGCCCGATGATCGGCGAGCGATAGAAAACAAATGGATCTTTAAGAAGAAGACGGGCGCGGATGGTAATGTTACCATCTATAAAGCTCGACTTGTCGCTAAGGGTTATCGACAGGTTCAAGGGATTGACTACGACGAGACATTCTCTCCCGTAGCGAAGCTAAAGTCCGTCCGAATCATGTTAGCAATTGCCGCATACTATGATTATGAGATATGGCAGATGGACGTCAAAACAGCATTCCTTAACGGGCATCTTAAGGAAGAACTGTATATGATGCAGCCGGAAGGTTTTGTCGATCCTCGGAACGCTAACAAAGTATGCAAGCTCCAGCGATCCATTTATGGACTGGTGCAAGCATCTCGGAGTTGGAACATTCGCTTTGATGAGATGATCAAAGCGTTTGGGTTTATGCAGACTTATGGAGAAGCCTGCGTTTACAAGAAAGTGAGTGGGAGCTCTGTAGCATTTCTCATATTATATGTAGATGACATACTCTTGATGGGAAATAATATAGAATTTCTGGACAGCATTAAGGCCTACTTGAATAATTGTTTTTCAATGAAGGACCTTGGAGAAGCTGCTTACATATTAGGCATCAAGATCTATAGAGATAGATCGAGACGCCTCATAGGTCTTTCACAAAGCACATACCTTGATAAGATTTTGAAGAGGTTCAAAATGGATCAGTCCAAGAAGGGGTTCTTGCCTATGTTACAAGGTGTGAGACTGAGCTCAGCTCAGTCACCGACCACGGCAAAAGATAAAGAAGAGATGAGTGTCATCCCCTATGCTTCAGCCATAGGATCTATTATGTATGCCATGCTGTGTACCAGACCCGATGTAAACCTTGCCGTAAGTTTGGTAGCAAGATACCAAAGTAATCCCGGCAAGGAACACTGGACAGCGGTCAAGAATATCCTGAAGTACCTGAAAAGGACAAAGGACATGTTTCTCGTTTATGGAGGAGACGAAGAGCTCGTCGTAAAGGGTTACGTCGATGCTAGCTTCGACTCAGATCTGGATGACTCTAAGTCACAAACCGGATACGTGTATATGTTGAATGGTGGAGCAGTAAGCTGGTGCAGCTGCAAGCAGAGCGTCGTGGCGGGATCTACGTGTGAAGCGGAGTACATGGCAGCCTCGGAGGCAGCACATGTAGCGATTTGGGTGAAGGAGTTCATCACCGACCTAGGAGTCATACCCAATGCGTCGGGGCCGATCAAACTCTTCTGTGACAACACTGGAGCTATTGCCCTCGCAAAGGAGCCCAGGTTTCACAAGAAGACCAGGCACATCAAGCGTCGTTTCAACTCCATCCGTGAAAATGTTCAAGATGGAGACATAGAGATTTGCAAAGTGCACACGGATCTGAATGTCGCAAATCCGCTGATTAAACCTCTCTCGCGTGCAAAACATGATCAACACCAGAACTCTATGGGTGTTCGATTCATCACAATGTAACTAGATTGGTGACTCTAGTGCAAGTGGGAGACTGTTGGAAATATGCCCTAGAGGCAATAATAAAAGTATTATTATATTTCATTGTTCATGATAATTGTCTTTTATTCATGCTATAACTGTATTATCCGGAAATCGTAATACACGTGTGAATACTTAGACCACACTATGTCCCTGGTAAGCCTCTAGTTGACCAGCTCGTTGTGATCAACAGATAGTCATGGTTTCCTGACTATGGACATTGGATGTCGTTGATAACGGGATCACATCATTAGGAGAATGATGTGATGGACAAGACCCAATCCTAAGCATAGCATAAAAGATCGTGTAGTTCGTTTTGCTAGAGCTTTGCAAGTGTCAAGTATCTCTTCCTTCGACCATGAGATCGTGTAACTCCCGGATACCGTAAGAGTGCCTTGGGTGTATCAAACGTCACAACGTAACTGGGTGACTATAAAGGTGCATTACAGGTATCTCCGAAAGTAGTTGTTGGGTTGACACGGATCAAGACTGGGATTTGTCACTCCGTATGACGGAGAGGTATCTCTGGGCCCACTCGGTAATGCATCATCATATTGAGCTCAATGTGACCAAGGTGTTGGACACGGGATCATGCATTACGGTACGAGTAAAGTGACTTGCCGGTAACGAGACTGAACAAGGTATTGGGATACCGACGATCGAGTCTCGGGCAAGTAACGTACCGATTGACAAAGGGAATTGCATACAGGGTTTGATCGAATCCTCGACATAGTGGTTCATCCGATGACAACATCGAGGAGCATGTGGGAGCCATCATGGGTATCCAGATCCCGCTGATGGTTATTGACTGAGAGCGTCTCGGTCATGTCTGCATGTCTCCCGAACCCGTAGGGTCTACACACTTAAGGTTCGGTGACGCTAGGGTTATGAAGATATGTATATGCAGAAACCCGAATGTTGTTCGGAGTCCCGGATGAGATCCCGGACGTCACGAGGAGTTCCTGAATGGTCCGGAGGTAAAGAATTATATATAGGAAGTGCTATTTCGGGCATCGGGACAAGTTTCGGGGTTATCGGTATTGTACCGGGACCACCGGGTGGGGCCACCTGTCCCGGGGGGCCACATGGGCTGTAGGGGGTGCGCCTTGGCCATCATGGGCCAAGGGCACCAGCCCCTATAGGCCCATGCGCCTAGGGTTTCCCCCTAGGAGGAGTCCTAGTGGTGGAAGGCACCCCTAGGTGCCTTGGGGGGGAGGGAAACCTCCCCTAGGCCGCCGCCCCCCCTAGTAGATCTCATCTACTAGGGCCGGCGCCCCCCCTGGCACCCCTATATATAGTGGGGGAGAGGAGGGACTTCATACACCAGCCCCTGGCGCCTCCACCTCCCCCCGTTACGTCTCTTCCTCGTAGTCTCGGCGAAGCCCTGCTGCTGTGACGCCCTGCATCCACCACCACGCCGTCGTGCTGCTGGATCTTCATCAACCTCTCCTTCCCCCTTGCTGGATCAAGAAGGAGGAGACGTCTCCCGTCCCGTACGTGTGCTGAACGCGGAGGTGTCGTCCGTTCGGCGCTGGTCATCGGTGATTTGGATCACGTCGAGTACGACTACATCATCACCTTGCAAGCTTCCGCACGCGATCTACAAGTGGTATGTAGATGCAAACTCTCTCTCTCTAGACTCGTTGCTTAGATGAACTCATAGATGGATCTTGGTGAAACCGTAGGAAAAATTTTAATTTTCTGCAACGTTCCCCAACAACTCCGGGTTGTTGGGTGGAGGAGTTACCCTCTGTACTCTGGAGCATCAACACTACTTCTAACAGATCTACAGGCTACACCCCCTTCTTCATGGTGTATGGTGCAGAGGTAGTCCTGCCAAGTGACATCCGACATGATTCACCTCGCATGGCGTCTTACGTTGAGGCTTATGATGAAAAAGCCTATCAGGATGCGCTTGACTTGTTGGATGAGGAGCGAGACTTGGCAATAGCCCGCTCGGCGATTTATCAGCAAGACCTGCGCCGTTATCACAACCGCCGGGTTAGGAGCAGAACCTTTCAGGAAGGCGACTTAGTCATCCGGCTCATCCAAGATCAGTCTGACATGCACAAGCTATCCCCACCTTGGGAAGGACCCTTTGTGGTCAGCAAGAATCTGCACAACGGGTCATACTACCTCATCGATGTTCGAGAGCACAAAGACTCACGTAAGTCGGAAGAGGAGACCCACCGGCCATGGAATATTGCTCATCTCTGGCCTTACTATACTTAAGCTACCGGCTCTCAACATGTATATATTTTTACAGTGTATATATTATGTAAAGCAATAAAGCAGGACTTCTGTCCTTTTTATCTTCAAAAGTGTATATGTCTTCTTTATCAGGTGGTGAAAACAAACAACAGGGAGCGGATCATACCTGAATCCGGCTTTCCTCTTGGTCCGGCTTATGATCATATCTGAATCTAGCCATGATCACTTGGGGGCTTCCTGTTCAAACATAGGTCGTATTCGAACCAAAGAGAACATAGCTGTCGATACCCACTTGATCGGCATACTGCCAAACCCACTTGGGGGCTTCCTGATCATATTTGAATCATAGCTTAATCCCTTTGGGTCTGACGTGGATCGTATTCGAATCAGCGTCATTAAACAAATCTTATGGTCACTTGGGGGCTTCCTGTTCAAACATAGGTCGTATTCGAACCAAAGAGAACATAGCTGTTGATACCCACTTGATTGGCATCGCCAAAGCCACTGGGGGCTATACGATCGTATCCGAATCTTAGCTTAACCCCTTTGGAATGGTTTACTGATCGTATTCGAATCAAAAGCCTGTGAATATTGTTTATTACCCATTACATTTCATAAAGCATAATTATTTGACTATCTTGAGAATTTTTTTTGAAAGCACTATGAGATGGTTTTTTATTCTTCCGGCTTAATATTGATCACCCCAGGTTGTTAAGTGCCAGGTGAATATTATAGGTTCTAACTTTCAGGGGTTGCATTTATCGCATGGTAAAGGTCATATAAGCAGGTGAGATTACTAAAGGGATCGCATGTATGTTATTGTGATTATGTTTAACAAATATAATCATAAGCCGGCCTGTGTTTGAAGTTTTGGGTTCACTCTCTGAGTTATCAAAACTTTATATGACCCCTGATGCGATAACCTGCCAAGGGAATTTTGCTTGTTTCATATGCAGGATAAGGTAAGCAAATTTAACATCCGGGAAATAAATGGTCAACATAACCTGGAAATATATAGCTGATGGCGGCTTAAGAAAATGTTAAAGTGCCATAAACATGCGCGAAGGCATGACAAACATTGAGAGGTTTTTTCTACCCTATTACAAGACTCCCCGAGTCTGAATAAATGGAGCATTGTTTTTTGCAAAGTCATAAAACGCCTGGCGGTTCACTCCTTCGGCGGGCTTGCAGATTCCGGGTTATCCTTCTCCGCATCTCCGTCGGTTGCTTTGTCCTGGAAGGTTGACGAGGCCCAGTCAATGCCACTCAAAGCTTCAAACTCAGCTTCATCATCTATTAAACCGGCTGGGTCCACTTCAGGGGCAAAGGTATGCTTACGAATTGGAGGGATCAGGCTGACTTGATCATATGGAGGTGTTGGAATTCTCCGGTTCTCACTGTCATAGCCCGGCGAATACTTGGTAAGGTCAGTGTCGTTCCCAATGAGGGTAGCCACGGGACGTATGTCTTTGACGCAGGCGGTGAAATCCTGATCATCAAATACGGTACCATCCTCCTTCAGACTCGGGTATCCAAGGGCGAGGTCGGCCGGGTCTAGTTCTGGAATCCATGCCTTCGCCCGACTCAACGTGGCTACGACCCCGGCTCTTGAGGACGCCCGCCTTAAATCTTGGATCCGCTGAGGTAGCACAGCGAGGCACTTCAGCACGTCTTGCAGAAGGTGGGGAGTGTTATTTGATAAAGCTACAACGGCCAAAGCACGTTGTGACCCGGTGTACAGTTGCTCCACTAGAGTGTAAACCGCCTTAAGTTTGATCAGCATGTTCTGCTTGAGGTTGGTGCTCCTGGGGCCTGTGTTCACAAACATAAAGTGAGCCGGAGATAACGATTACAATAGTCATCAAAGGAAGGATTACAATGTTTGAGGTTATGTACAGTAACTTACCAAAGATGGTTGAGACCATTTGAGATATCTGGCGCTTTAAGTCGGACAGCTCGGCTGTTGCTTCTGCAAGTGACGCCTCTGCCATCTCGGCCCGGGTCACCAGTGAAGCCTTCTCATCAGCCCAGATTTTCTTCTCTGACTCAAAATTCTTCTTCAACTTCTCTTGTTCAGAGATGCTGAATTCAAATTTGGAGTTGGCCTTTTGGGTTTCAAGTTCTTGAGCTGTCAGACGGCTCTTCAGGTTAGCAATCTCCGACTCAAATTGGCTTATGGTAGTCTGCAATGATGCCGGGTTACAATTAAAATCATGGTAAGATAATATTAAGTCTCAATCACTTCGCAAGCAAAGATATTTGACACTTGGGGGCTAATGTATGCTAAAGAATTTTTAACCTACAACTTCCGGGTCATGCATATTAAGTCCCAAGTACTTTACAAGTAAAGATACTTGACACTTGGGGGCTAATGTGTATCGCAAGTTTAAACTATCATGCTACAACCAGGTTAAATATCTTCCCTTTAAACCGGACAAAACAACAGTAAGCAGATTTCTAAGTCTACAGCATATTTATTAATAAGCAATAGACTTGGGGGCTAATACAGTAAGTATGATTCAGAAAAGAGGCATAAGGTATACCTCAAATTTTTGTTGTATTTGCTTCACCATATCAATTTCCAGGTCACGGATGTTGTGCAGTTGATTAAGATAGCCAGAGACTATATCTCCAATGCTTAAGTGAGTATAATCAGTAATATCCAGCTTGGCCTTTCGGCGTTCTATAAGTTCCTCCTTAGCAGTGCATTTGGCAAGGACAGTGGGCCGCCCTGGCTCAACAAATTGACTCTTCAGAATCTCAACTTCCGAGTCATTTGTCTTGACCGGGCTAGGAGCTTCCGGGTTATCAGAAGTGTTGAGCGTATCTTCGGCGGGTGGATCAGAGGTTGGTGCTGGAATGTCAGAGGCTGGTTCAGGCGGCGGTTGATGGGTGGAACTGTCAGGAACAGACGTGTCAAACACCGATTCAGTCACGACCGGGTTTTGGGACGGCTTATTCTTCTTTGCCCTCTTACTGGGCTTCACTTGCATGCTGTCAACAAAGGTAGAAGGATGAATACAAAAGCATGAGTAAGGTAAAGCCTAAGGAAAATAAAGTTACATTACCCGGGGGCAGTTTTGAAAGCCGGCATGTTTGATTGCATAGACTCGCCGGAGGAAGGAGAGGTATCCTGATAATTGGAGTCAGGTGAATTGAGAGGTTGGTGAATTAAACCCACCAAAGGTAAAACAGAATGTAAATCGGAGATAACCTCAGTCTGACGCTTCCTAGTTATGTCAGGTAAGCCGGAGGAGAGTTCTGCATCCTTGCTGGTCTGGGTCTGCCACCGGCTTTCAATCTGTTGTTGCTTCAAAAGAAATTGAGGATCTTGATAAGCTAGAGGATGTGAAATCTTACTTTCGAGGTCACCCTTCGAATTTTTTGCTTTGGAAAAGGCTCTGAGTCGGAGGAGATTATAGTTACCTCTTCGTCAACCGCTTGGTTATTCCCTGTATCCTCCTGAAAAGATAGAATGTCAATAAAATGATGACAAAGAAGTTAAGAGAATTAAGGATTACCTCTTCGTCATCCTCTGAAGTGTCATCCAATTTGAGTAAATCTGAAGCGCTTGGCTTCTTCTTCTTCGAAGTTCCCGTTTTGGCGGCTTTCCTTTCGGTTTTCTTGGCTATCCGGGCTTGTTTGGCAGCCTCATGGTCATACTTGACCTTCCAGAAGTTTTCATCAGCCTGAGGAAAAAGATAAGAGATTATGAGTAAAAACAAGGTGTAACATAGCAAAGAGTATTCATTGAGGTTGATGACTCACTGCGGGGGCCGGGTTCTTCTTGCAGAAGGGAAGTAAGCCGAAGGCATTACTGGTCACTGTGCCCTCTTTCAGCAGCGATTGGGTCGTAGCCTCCACCACATCATCTGGTAAGTTGTCAGGGCTATGACACAGTGGATCATCCTTTTTGCCTGAGTAAGTGCACATTAAGCCGGGACGGCGGCTTAACAGAAGTACTCGCCAAGTGACCCAGACTCGGACCAGGTCGATGCCGTTTAAGCCATTTCCCAAAAGAGCTTTGATTTTCTTAATGGTGGGAGCAAGAGGCGGACGCTCAATAGCAGTCAGTTTATCCGCCAGCGGATGGTTGGACTCAAGGCGCAGAGCGCGGAAGCCGGGCAGAGGGCTCTCCTCAGCCGGAGAAGTGTCCTGACAATAGAACCATGTCTGATTCCAATCTTTCGGATGACTCGGCAGTTCAGCATAATGGAAAAGGCAGTCTCTCCGCCGCTGAATTGAGATGCTGCCAAGTTCGAGACTGCGCCTGTTGGCATGTTTATTCTGCCAGTTTAAGTAGAAAAGCTCTCTGAACAAAAGCAGATTGGGCTCCTCTCCCAGGTACACCTCGCAGAAGACTTGGAAGTTGCAAATATTTGACACGGAATTGGGTCCAATGTCTTGAGGTCTAAGGTCAAAGAAAATCAAAACATCCCTGAAGAATTATGAACCGGGAGGAGCAAATCCCTGGCTCATGTGATCCGTAAAAACTATCACCTCCCCTTCTTTGGGTTGAGGTTTCTCCTCGAACGGGTCAGGGGCACGATAAGACATGACCTCCTTCTTAGGTAGATGACCAGACTTCACAAATTCTGACAGTTTACTTCTTGTGACTGTGGATGGGACCCAGTTACAGGTCACATGAGCTTTTGTTGCCTTAGGTGCCATGACGTAAATTGACTCCTATGTCAAAATAAGAAATTCCTGTTCAAATTTAACCTGGAGGAAAACATTTCAAATCTATTCAAGATGGCGGCTTAAGAAGGGGCCTAATGATATGGGCAACTATGCAGTGATACTTAAGCCGCTACGGATATCAAGAGCAATTAAAATATTCTTAAAACTGAGAGAAGCAAGTAAGGTTGACAGATCAGTGTCATTTACTTAAACCGGCCACATGGACAGTCATGGTTAAACATATTTGACAGAGGCAGGTTTTTATTTTTGGGTGAAACAAACTGGTTTCACAAGTTGCCGCTATTATTTTGGATAAAAAAACTATTCTGAAAAGAAAAGTTTCTAGACCTAGAACTGGCACAGATGAAGCTCAAGGATTCGAACGGGACCTGTGTACGATGGAAAGGGATCTATTTGTGTTCGAAATGGGTGCAAAATAACTACCGCATCAGGTTTATACCATCTTCAAGATCAAAAAACAGCGGTGGTAATGAAATCTAGAAGGGCCCCGACAAACAGTGAAGAACACCAAAGAGCTTGAAGGTCCTAATGCAGATCTGAGGAACAAGAGGAAACTTACAGATGTAGTTTGCTGTGGAGGCTCGACACGTTTCTCTGGTCAAACCAGGTTGATGCAGCGGCCTGAGTTGGTGAGGACGAGGAGATCTGTGATGGCGGCGGCGGCGGAGCTCGAGCGGCAGAGGGACGGTGAGAGGAAGAAGATGACCGAAGGGGGAGAATGGAGACGACCTAGGTCATGCCTATTTATAAGGAAGGGCTGACTGAGACGGCACGAGAAACGAGGAGATAAACATTATTATCCAGCGGCCCCGACGCCTCGGGTTTTGGAACGGTCAGTAAAGGCAAAGATCCGTTGGAGGATACGGTGGAATAAAGAAGGAATTTAATTAAAGATGATGTCACGGCGGGTTAACGCAGATCCAAAAGATGACGTCATGGCGGGTTAAAGAAAACCTTTTGCACCGGCAGAAGGTTGAAGATTTATTTCTTAAGGTATTTTAAGATTGACATGAACCAGTTCAAATCAATCTGGGGCCTAATGTTGGGGATATAACTATTTGTGTAAGCCACCCAGGAGGGGCCGGTTTACGCAAAGAAGACTTACCAGAAAGAAGCCCAAGACTAAGCATGAAGATGGCGGTTCAGTAAAGGGTCTAAGGCCCACAGGTGACTTAAGGCCCGTCGTAGTAAACCGCCATAATGGCATGACTTGTATCATAAGGTAGATTTAACTAGTCACCGAGCCAGACACTGTCTGTAAGCCGGCCGGGACTCTGTAATCCGGAGGGCGCCAACCCCTGTATATAAGGGGACGACCCGCCGGAGGCTTAGGGCAAGAAACAACTCATCAAGAACCGGGCATAGCGTATCTCGCTCCTTGGTCATCGAAACATCAATACCAACCCAACTAGACATAGGCTTTACCTTCACCGTAAGGGGCCAAACTAGTATAAACCTCTCGTGTCCCTTGTCCCGATTAACCCCTTCAAGCTTCCTAGTTGCGATGGCTCCACAACTAAGTCCTTTCACGAGGACATCTGATGTGACAATTCCATGACACTAGTGAGGCAAGTCCTTCGTGGGCGATGGCCATGGTGGGATAGACAAGGTTGCTTCTTCATGGACCCTTTGTGGGTGGATCCCTCTGTGGACTCGCGCAGCCGTTACCCTTCGTGGGTTGAAGTCTCCATCAACGTGGATGTACGATAGCACCACCTATCGGAACCACGACAAAAACATATGTGTCTCCAATTGCATTTACACACTCCAATCCCATCCCTTTACTTTCTTGCAAGTTGCATGCTTTACTTTCCGCTGCTCATATACTCTTTGCATGCTTGCTTGATTTGTATTGAGAATGGTTAAACTTATGCTCAAACTCCACCTAAACTTGAAAAACTTAAAAACTGCCAACTTTGTGAGTTGAGTGTCTAATCACCCCCTCTAGACACCTCTTCTCGATCCTTTCAATTGGTATCGGAGCTTTGGTCTCCATTGCTTTGCTTTAAACACCATTGGAGGAAGATGGATGAGTCTACTTTGGGGAGTCTTAGACATAGAGTGCCTATACTTGATGGAGAGTACTTTCATGAGTGGAAAAATGAGATGCTTGCAATTTTCAATGAATATCATTTGAACAAGTACATTACTAGTCCTTGTGGACCTCATGTTGATCCTATGCATCCTACTATTGATGAGTCAATTGACATGATTCGCAATCTTAGAACTGTTGATCCTATCACTAGAGGTTTGCCTAGAAACTTGATTGGTTGCTTGCCTACTCTTAAGTGTTCCTAAACTATATGGAAATTTCTTGAGGAATGATTTCCGAATTATTCCTTGCAAAATCGAGATGAAATTCTCCATAAGTGTATTGCCTTGAGTAAGATGAATTCCAATGATCCTAAGTTTGGTGATTGTCTATTTGAGCTTACAAATCTTATGCGTGCCAAAGGAGATGTTGGAATTATTAGCAATATTATTTCCGAAGCTATTAGAATTCATAAAGAAGATCATTGTCAAACTCATTCTAATGAATCACCCTCTCTAGGAATTGATCCACCTCATGACAATTTTGAACATGGATACTATGATGAGGATGATGATAGTGACTTTGATCTTGACGATGCAATGAGACAATTTGGTCTTATGGCAAATCTTCGGGGATACATGGCAGGAGGAAAGGAATGGGTCCTTAATAGTGGATGTACCGATCACATGACCGGAGATAAAGATATGTTTCGTGAGCTTGCTAAAAACAATGGCCCTCGAAAGTATGTCACTTTTGGTGATAACTCAAAGGGTAAGGTGGTTGCCTCGGTAAGGTGGCCATCTCACATGATAGCTCCATATAAAATGTCATGCTCGTTGAATCTCTTGGCTATAATCTGCTTTCCATTTCTAGACTAGCTGACTTTGGCTTCGATGTTCTATTTACCGAAGTAGATTGCCAAGTGTTTCGTAGAGATAATCATAAAATGGTCTTTACCGGCATACGCAAAGGTGATCTATACATTGTTGATTTCACTAAAAAGGTTCAACCTAGAACTTGTTTAATTGCTAAATCTTCTAAAGGTTGGTTGTGGCATAGACGGTTAGGTCATGTGGGCATGCGAAACCTTGACAAGCTTATTAAAGGTGATCATATCCTTGGTGTTAAAGATGTCATAATTGATAAGGATAGACTTTGCAGCGCTTGTCAAGCAGGTAAACAGGTTGGAGGAAGCCATCCCGTAAAAAACATCATGACCACGAGGAGGCCGCTCGAGCTACTTCACATGGATCTTTTAGGTCCCAACGCTTACAAAAGTCTCGGTGGAAATTCTTTTGGTCTAGTTATAGTTGATGATTTTTCAAGATTTACGTGGGTGTTCTTTCTCGATGATAAATCGCAGGTTCAAAAGATCTTCAAAAACTTCGCTAGGAAGGCCCAAAATCAATTTGAAGTGAAGATCAAGAAGGTTCGCAGCGACAATGGAACGGAGTTCAAGAACGCAAACATGGACACCTTTGTTGACGAAGAAGGGATTTCACATGAGTTCTCGGCTACGTACACACCTCAACAAAATGGAGTTGTTGAGAGGAAGAACCGGACGCTCATCGAAATGGCGAGAATAATGCCTGATGAGTACAAGGCGCAAAAGCACTTTTGGGCAGAAGCGGTTGAGACAGCTTGTCATGCAACAAATCGTTTGTATCTTCACAAGCTACTCGGCAAGACTGCATACGAGCTCCTCGCCGGTAACAAACCCCAAGTTGGATACTTTCGAGTATTCAGCTCAAAGCGCTACATTCTTGATAAGCATCATCATTCTAAATTTGCTACTAAATCTCATGAGGGATTCCTACTTTGTTACGGCTCAAACTCTCACACTTACCGTGTATACAACTATTTCACCCGAAAGGTTGAAGAAATGGTAGATGTGAAGTTTGATGAATCTAATGGCTCGCAAGTAGAGCAATTGCCAATTGATTTAGGAGAAAAAGATCCTTCAGAAGCAATCCAAGACTTGTCTATTGGCAAGGTTCGTCCAACGGAGGTGAAGGAGAGTACCTCGTCCGTCCAAGTGGAAGCTCTACCTCACGACAAGGTGAACCAAGAGTTGATATGGAGGCATCCACAAGTGGGACACACCAAGATGAAGAAAACGAGGAAGTACACCAAGATGAACCGCATCAACCTCCTTCTCCACCACTACGAGAGAACGACAACGTTAACAACGATGAAGGCCAAGAAGAAGAACGAGATGATGAAGAAGATGTTCCATCCCGATCAAAGCAAAAGCTCTCACGAGTTCGAGCAAGAGTTGCTAGAGATCACCCCGTCGAGCAAATCTACAATGATATCCAAACCGGGAGAATCACTCGCTCAAAATCTCATTTGGTTAACTTTTGTTAACATTATTCATTCATCTCTAGAATTGAACCTATGAAAGTTGAAGAAGCATTGGAAGATCCGGATTGGATAAACGCCATGCACGAAGAACTATACAACTTTGAGAGAAACAAAGTGTGGACATTGGTCGAGAAGCCCGACAACAACCACAACATCATCGGTACCAAATGGGTGTTTCGCAACAAGCAAGATGAAGATGGACAAGTAGTTCGCAACAAAGCACGTCTCGTCGCCCAAGGCTACACTCAAGTCGAAGGTATGGACTATGGTGAGACATATGCCCCCGTTGCTAGACTTGAGTCTATTCGCATCTTACTTGCCTATGCTAATGACCATGATATCACTTTATACCAAATGGACATTAAAACTGCTTTTCTAAATGGTGAAATTGAGGAGGAAGTTTATGTTAAACAACCCCCCGGCTTTGTTAATCCTAATAAACCCAATCATGTTTACAAGCTTCACAAAGCTCTTTATGGTCTTAAACAAGCTCCTAGAGCATGGTATAAATGCTTGACCAAGTTCCTTATTGAAAAAGGCTTTGAGATTGGAAAATTTGATTCTACTCTTTTCACTAAAAGGGTTAATGGAGAATTATTTGTGTGCCAAATTTATGTTGATGATATTATATTTGGATCAACTAACCCTCATTTTAGTGAGAAGTTTGGGAAGCTTATGTCGGAGAAGTTTGAGATGTCTATGATGAGTGAAGTCAAGTTCTTTCTTGGTTTGCAAATCAAGCAAACTAAGGAAGGTACCTTTGTCTCTCAAACGAAGTATACCAAGGACTTGTTCAAGAAGTTCAATATGCAAGAATGCAAAGGTATGAGTACACCCATGCCTACTAGTGGACTGATAACCCACAAGTATAGGGGATCACAACAGTTTTCGAGAGTAGAGTATTCAACCCAAATTTATTGATTCGACACAAGGGGAGCCTGTCGGTGTCAAAACCGGCGGATCTCGGGTAGGGGGGTCCTGATCTATGCGTCTAAAGCTGATGGTAACAGGAGGTAAGGGACACGATGTTTTACCCAGGTTCGGGCCCTCTCGATGGAGGTAAAACCCTACTTCCTGCTTGATTGATATTGATGATATGGGTATTACAAGAGTTGATCTACCACGAGATTGTAGAGGCTAAACCCTAGAAGCTAGCCTATGATGATTATGATTCTGTCTCTAAGGACTAAACCCTCCGGTTTATATAGACACCTGAGAGGGCTAGGGTTTACATGGAGTCGGTTACAAAGAAGGAAATATAATATTCAGATCCCCAAGCTTGTCTTCCACGCAAAGGAGAGTCCATCCGGACATGGGACGGAGTCTTGAGTCTTGTATCTTCACGCTCCAATAGTCCGGCCAAAGTATATAGTTCGGCTGTCCGGATACCCCCTAATCCAGGACTCCCTCAGAGCCAAAGAATATTCTCAAGTATTAGCAGTTGAGTTGTCAATTCAACCACACCTGGATAACTTAGTATCTGCAGCAAAGTATTTAGTAGCAAAGTAGTATGGAAGTAACGGTAACAGTGGAAAAAGTAACAGTAGCAGTTTTATCTTCGGCATTGCAAGGCGGGTTCCATCTCCGAATACTCCAAAGTACCTGCTGTAACGGACAGTGTCCAACCTCCCATAAATGTCGTACTCCTCGGCTTTTGTGCTTCAATAATGACCATCTCCACGTGTCGAGCGAATACGAGGAGCCGGGGCATTATTGCATTTGCCACCCCGGTCCTGCAAGCAAACCGTCTATTTGAAGGGACGGGGATTCTCAGATCCAAGCTTCACCTTCTTCCCTTGAGCGAGCATCCAATAGAGCATGCCCAGAAAAAATCATTCCAGCATGGCCGGTCATCGCAGCTCCTCCTCTCGCTCCCGTAGCTCTAGGCCGGGTGATTGGGAAGAATGTTATGTTCCTCAAAACCGTTTAATAGAGCTGCAGACCCAGGGGTTTCTTCCACCGGCGTTCATGGTCCCCGTCCGAGCCGGACTAGCCACCTATAATGGCGGGGAGCAAGCGGAGAGATCTCCTAATCTATCCCTGGGGGAGCGAATATGCCTCATCCGACATCTACTAAGAGGCGTCGGGTTTCCAATCCACCCATTCCTTCGTGGGCTCCTGGAGTTCTACGGCCTCCAGTTGCACAACTTCACCCCTGCCTCCGTGCTGCACATAGCAGGATACATCGCCCTTTGCAAACTATTTCTGGGCTGCGAGGCTCACTTCGGGTTATGGAAGAAGTTGTTCTGCCTTGTCCCTCGCAACCAGGGGGAATCCATATGTCAAGTGGGCGGAGCCGAAGTATGGCGCGTCGCCAAGACCGGATACCTATCCGGTACTCCCAAGAAGGCACCGGAGAACTGGCCCTCGGAGTGGTTTTATGTCGATGATGTTCCCCTGCCGGATCCAGTCCGGACAGGTCTTCCTGAGTTCAGTAATGCTCCGCCGAAGGCACGCCGAAGTTGGCGCCCCCGAGGCCCCCTAGAGGAGGATACTAGAGAAATATAATTCCTGATGAGCAGGATAAAGTTACTAGCCAAATCAGGGCTGACAATAGTCGAGGTTATGGAAATATGCATAATGCGGGGAGTGCAACCGCTTCAATATCGGGGGAAGCCCATGTGGCACTACAACGGGGAAGATGATGCCACCCGCCGTGGTCGTAAGGGTCCGGACTCCGCCGCTGCTCTCGCGAGGATATTGTCCGATCTGTATAAAGGAGAAGAAGAAGAATTCCTTCATATTAAACCGCGGGATGGGTTTTCTATGTACAACCCCCCAAGCTGGGTAAGTCGCCACTCTTTCCCCCCACTCCATTCCTTCTAGCGTCCTTCGTCACGATTATTTACCTCAATATTTCCGAGCAGGAACTAAGGAGGGCTGTAGAAGGGTTTAACAGTCCCTCCCCGCAGCCAGAGGACCCCGGAAGGGTCTTCGATGTCGGACTTGAAGAAGATCCGGATATTACTGTGGAGCTTGTCAACGGGACATTTTATCAAGCCAGCTGTGATGGTGCCTCGGTGGCTATTTTCGCTGACTATCCCGGACTGCTGCCTTCATCGCGTGTATGCAAAGCCAAAACCCTATCCTCCAAAGAGGACTCCTTTCTGATGCCATGCCTAAAATATCGTATTTTTGTAGAGACGACCGTCGGAACGCAGCGTCGAGCCCCTGGGGGCTCGTCGGCAAAGGGCGTCTGGATCGGGCAGGCTTAAGAGGAAGGCAGTTAGGGCCGAAACGCCGCTACAGAGGTATGGTAAAAACCTGCTCCGTGATTATTGTGTTTGAAATGTAACAGCGTCCTTTGTGTCCTGGCAGAAAGAGGAGTAGCCGGACTATATCGGGAGATCCTGCCAATCACGCCTCCACTAGCCGGATTCCAAAACCAGCTTTGAGAGAGGAAGCGGACGCGGGGACGATGCCGAATTGTCCTCCAACAGAGGATGCGGATATGCTCTTCGCCACGAATTCCGAAGTAGAGAGTGCCATGAACCACCGGCGTCGACGGGCCGTACTTTGCAACAACATCTTTTCCGAAGAGTCATTTAATGATTTCAATTCGGGAGACGCATACATCCGAGCTGCTCAAGGCGGGCTTGCCCGGGCGACGGACTAGTATGCCAAAGATATACAGGTAAGAAAATTTGATAAGCATGTATAGCAGTAGCCCCTGAGACTTGGAACGGTTGGAACAACTGTTTTAAGGATCAATTTATGCACAGGTCCTTGTAGATAAGAATGACCAATTGTCTCGAGAGCTGGAGGAGTGCAAGACCCGGCTAAGGGCCACGGTTGCCAAGCTACAGGAATCCTAGAAGGCCTCATCTGGTAACATTTGTCTCAATTGTATGGAAATGTACCAGTTATTAAGTGGCTTTGTATGATAAGTCTAACAGAAAATTCTACAGACAATCCCGGGGTGAATCCGGAGGTTGTAAGAGGTGACGAGTCACATCTCCAAAGGTAGCTAAAAGCTGGCAAGCGTGTTCTTACGCAAGTTAGGCAGGAGAAGAACAATCTTCAAGATGCCAATGTCCGGCTGGGCGTCGAGTTAGGAGATGTTCGCGCTCAGCTGGCGGACTCCGTGAGAACAGAAGGCTTCGTCGCGACATTTATGGTAAGTGCCTAGACGAACTGTAGTACAGCTAGGCGATGAAGCATATTGAAAGAATTTTTATCTGTAGGTATGTTGACGGGCCGCCCTGAAGAGGAGATTCCCACGTTTGCAAGTGATTTGCTGCAAGACCTCTCACAACTGCACGAGCGAGCTCGGTAGGTGATGCAGGGTATTGCTCAGTCCTTGTGGCCATCAAGCTTCCTGCAGAAAGGCATGGGAGATCTCGTTGATATGCTCCAAGGAGCACGGCGGTGCTTCCATTTATGGAAGATATCAGCCTGCCGACAAGGTGCAAGAGAAGCCTGGGCTATGGTGAAGACACGCTACACCAAGCTTGACCCGAACCATATGGCCGAAGTCGGACCGATGGGGCCATATGGGCAAGAAATTCCCGTGAGTCTGGTGTATGACCAGGTAGCGTTAGCTGCAAAGTATTCCCAGCAGGATTGTAAGCTAGATAGCCTATTGGATGGTATAGAGGAAGAATATAGTCAGCCCAAGTGACTATGTAATTCAATGGACATATGTAGTCCCTAGCCAGATTAAAATCATTTGTCATGGCGGACCTTTTCGCTTCAGCCCCCGGATCCGACAGTCCGGGCTGTATCCGAATACCCGCTCAGTTATACAGAACCGGGGTATGCGTGGAAACCAGGCGTAGGGGTCATAAGTGCTTGAACAGACAAGTACCCAACTAGTTATGTTATATTACATAGATAGTAAGAAACATCTTCCAGGGAGAATAGTTCCGTTAGGGGTTCCTTTCCCTGGGTACGCATGCATCGATGTACATGTCCGGACTACGAACAGAGACGCAGGATACAAAAACTTCTGGGGATTCATATTGTAATAAACGAAAAACATCTTTTGTTCACCGACCAAATATTCCCTTAAGAACGCTAGCTTTCGGCTTCACCCAGTCTGAGGTACACATCCGGCTGAACCGGCAGTAATAATCGCAGAGGTGCTCCCCTTATGCCCTAGCCGAATTAACGGGAACGTAGGGCATAAACACAAGAGCCAGGCAACCCAGCATGGCCACATCTTAAGTCATATCGATGCATATAATGGTGAAGAAAAGGCACATATGGAAAAAGAATGCATATGTGATAGGCAAGAAGCCATGAAAGCAATTATATTTAGCTTCCGTATAGGAAGCCCTCGGGTATAGCTTACACACATAGTGAGGCCGGAGTGATCCGAGCATCCGCACTGTATTGAGTACTTTGTGTGAAGAAGGAAAAAGGGCGAGAAAGGAAAAAGGTGGAGGGACATAATTAAAAAGGAGGGGGTAAGGATACGAACACTGAGTTCGGCGCTAGGCGTAGAATCTCCGGAGTCTGGCCGTGTTCCATGGGTTCGGCTCGAGTCTATTATCGGATGCATTACATAGGCGGTACGCTCCTCCGGTGAGAACTTTATCAATAACGAAAGGGCCCTCCCACTTAGGTTTGAGCTTGTCCTTCTTCTTCTCTAGTAGGCGTAGAACGAGTTCGCCAATATTATAAGTTTTGGCCCGCACTTCTCTGCTTTGGTATCGTCGAGCCTGCTGCTGATAGAATGTGGAACGGGCTTTTGCGACATCGCGCTCCTCCTCCAGGGTATCTAAGTTGTCCTGCCGATCTAATTCGGCTTCCTTCTCTTCGTACATGCGATCGCGAGGCGAATCATGTATTATGTCGCGGGGTAGTACTGCTTCTGCGTCGTACACCATAAAAATGGTGTGTATCCGGTGGTGCGACTCGATGTGGTCCGCAGCCCCCAGAGTACGGAGTCGAGCTCCTCGACCCAGTGCGTGTCTGATTCTGTCAAGGATCGCACTAGTCTGGGTTTGATGCCGCTCATTATGAGACCGTTTGCATGTTCGACCTGGCTGTTTGTTTGGGGATGGTAGACGGAGGCGTAATCGAGCTTAATGCCCATGTTGCCGCACCTAGTTTTCACTTCATCGGCTGTGAAGTTTGAGCCATTGTTAGTGATAATGTTGTGGGGGACGCCGTATCAATGTACAACCCCGGATATGAAGTCTATCACTGGTCCGGCCTCGGGCGTCTTGACTGGTTTAGCTTCTATCCATTTGGTGAACTTGTCCACCATGACCAATAAGTATTTTTCTTATGGCTTCCCCCCTTAAGGGGTCCGACCATATCCGGCCCCCAGACCGTGAAGGGCCAAGTAATGGGGATTGTTTGGAGAGCGGTAGGGGGCATATGACTCTGATTGGCAAAGAGCTGGCAACCGACGCAGTGTTGGACAAGGTCCTGTGCGTCTGCTTAGGTTGTCGGCCAATAAAAGCCTGTACGAAAGGCCTTGCTGACAAGCGCCCAAGCCGCGGCATGGTGCTCGCCAAGTCCGGCATGGATTTCAGCCAATAGTTGCCGCCCTTCCTCTTCGGAGATGCATCTTTGGAGCACTCCGGTCGCAATCTTCTTATAGAGTTCTCCCTCATGTACTTTGTAGGCCTTGGAACGCCGCACAATACAATGTGCTTCATTTTGGTCCTCGGGGAGCTCCTGCCTATTTAGGTAGGCCAAGAAAGGCTTAGTCCACGAGGCGATTACAGACATGATTTCATGGGCCGAAGGTGTTATTTCGGTGGCGGAGCCTCCGATTATGTCTGATGGTTCAGAATCTGGGGGTGTATTCGGATCCGTGCTAGTGTTGCCGGACTCCCCTTCCCATACCACGGATGGCTTGAACAGCCTTTCCAGGAATATGTTAGGTGGGACAGGGTCGCGTTTAGCACTGATGTGGGCGAGGATATCCGCCGCTTGATTGTTTTCTCGAGCCACATGGTGGAATTCGAGCCCCTCGAACCGAGCTGACATTTTGAGGACGGAATTATGGTAGGCCGCCATTTTCGGATCCTTGGCATCAAAGTCTCCGTTTATTTGTGATATTGCGAGGTTTGAATCCCCGCGCACCTCCAGGCGTTGAATGCCCATAGAGACTGCCATCCGAAGACCATGCAACAGAGCCTTGTATTCGGCTGCGTTGTTGGAGTCTGTGTATAATATTTGGAGTACGTATTGGACCGTGTCTCCGGTGGGAGATGTCAGGACTACACCTGCTCCCAATTCGACCAGCATTTTAGAGCTATCGAAGTGCATGATCCAGTTAGAGTACGCGCCGTACTCTTTAGGGAGTTCGGCTTCTGTCCACTCGGCGACAAAGTCAGCCAGTACTTGCGACTTGATGGCCCGCCGTGGTTTGTATGTTATGTCGAATGGAAGGAGCTCGATGGCCCATTTAGCAATCCGGCCCGTAGCGTTGCGGTTATTTATTATGTCATTGAGTGGTACTTCGGAGGCCACCGTAATCGATCACTCTTGAAAGTAGTGTCGTAGCTTCCGGGATGCCATGAAGACCGCGTATGCTATCTTTTGATAGCCTGAGTATCGGGATTTGCATGGGGTGAGGACCATGGATACATAATATACCGGCTTCTGGAGCGGGAATTTGTATCCGTCAGCCTCTCGTTCGACGACGATCACTGCGCTTACAACTAGATGTGTTGCAGCTATGTACAATAGCATAGGTTCGCCGGTATTTGGCGCTGTGAGGACTGGATTACTGGACAATAAGGTCTTTATTTCGTCCAGTCCGGCCGCGGCTGCATCCATCCACATGAAGTGTTCGGTGCGTCGAAGAAGGCGGTAAAGAGGTAATGCCTTTTCTCCTAACCGGGAGATAAAGCGGCTTAAGGCAGCCACGCATCCAGCTAGTTTCTGGATATGCTTGAGGTCTGTTGGGATAGCCAACTGCGACAGAGCTCGGATTTTTGCCGGATTCGCTTCAATTCCTCTATTGGAAACAATGAAGCCGAGCAGCTTCCCAGAGGGCACGCCGAAAACACATTTTCTGGGTTTAGCTTGATGTCGTATGTTCGAAGGTTATCAAACGTAAGCCTCAAGTCGTCTATTAGGGTTTCGACATGTCTTGTTTTTATGACCACGTCGTCCACATATGCCTCCACTGTCTTGCCGATTTGCTTTTCCAGGCATGTTTGAATCATGCGTTGATAGGTTGCGCCGGCATTTTTAAGCCCGAAAGGCATAGTGTTGAAGCAGAAAGGGCCATATGGCGTTATGAATGCCATTGCGGCTTGGTCGGATTCTACCATCTTTATTTGATGGTATCCGGAGTATGCGTCGAGGAAACACAGTGAGTCGTGTCCTACGGTGGCGCCGATGATTTGGTCGATGCGAGGGAGGGGGAAGGGATCCTTGGGGCAAGCCTTGTTGAGGTCCTTGAAGTCGACGCATAGGCGCCAGGATTTGTCCTTCTTTGGTACCATTACCAGCCAATCCGGATGCTTGATATCTCTGATGAATCCGGCCTCAAGTAGCTTGGCTAGCTCTTCTCCCATGGCTTGCCGTTTGGGCTCTGAGAAGCGCCTAAGAGTCTGTTTGACAGGCTTGTATCCTTTCAGTATATTGAGGCTGTGTTCGGCCAGTCTGCGTGGGATGCCCGGCATGTCCGAAGGGTGCCATGCGAAAATGTCCCAATTCTCGCGTAGGAAGTCTCATAGTGCGGCGTCCATTATGGGGCTCAATTGTGTCCCGATGGAAGCTGTCTTCGTGGGGTCCATTGGATGGACCTGGAATTTGACTATCTCGTCTGCGGGTTTAAATGAGGTGGACTTGGGTTGCTTGTCGAGTATCACGTCGTCCCTGTCCATGGTGGCACGCAGCGTTGTTAGTTCTTCGGCTGCTAGAGCTTCGGATGATGCTTCCAGGGCTAGTGCTGCGGCTTTATTTTCGGCACGAAGTGCGATGTCCGGATCACTGGCTAGAGTGATGATTCCATTGGGTCCGGGCATTTTAAGCATCATGTACCCGTAATGGGGTATAGCTTGAAAGCTTGTGAACGCGTCCCGTCCTAAAAGGGTGTGGTATCCGTTGCTAAAAGGAGCCACTTGGAATGTGATTTCTTCGGACCTGTAATTCTCCGGGGTGCCGAATACCACGTCGAGTGTGATTTTTCCCGCACACCGTGCTTCCCAAGCTGAATCTGGATTCTGATCCGATCTAACACCCAGGGGCAGAGGAGCTTCCAGGCTTGATAGCTCAGGATCCGGAGTGCTGCCCGATTTTTCTGGCCTGATACCCAATTCTAAATCCGGGGTCTGGGTCAGGTTTTCCCGCGAGCGGGTATCCGGTTCAGAGAGCTCGGTAATCCGGACATAATTCGTCCTCAAAATAGAGGGATAATCCGAATGCGGCTCCTCCACTACCGCTATCTCGTGGGTGATCGGTGGGGATTTAATATCCCTCTGGTCGGGTTTAAGCCCGACCCGATCATAGTCTGTAGCGACTCCTAGAGCAGCGATGCGATCCAAGAGCTCATTGAGGGAGGAGAGCTCTATTGGATTCATCTGTTCGGCGAGTTCCGAATTGATGTGGAGGCTATTTTTGATGACTTGAGAGGTCATCATCGGCGCGGAAGCCGATCGGGCGGCCATGACGAAGCCGCCTAATCGAGGAGTCTGGCCTACCGCCAGTGCTACCCCGGAGGTGATGTTGTCTTTGACAACGAGACGGGCCATCGAGCCTTGCAGCGATGGCATAGAGGAACTCTCAATGAAAGCACCAATGTCGTTGTCAAAACCGGCGGATCTCGGGTAGGGGGTCCCGATCTGTGCGTCTGAGGCTGATGGTAACAGGAGGTAAGGGACACGATGTTTTACCCAGGTTCGGGCCCTCTCAATGGAGGTAAAACCCTACTTCCTGCTTGATTGATATTGATGATATGGGTATTACAAGAGTTGATCTACCACGAGATCGTAGAGGCTAAACCCTAGAAGCTAGCCTATGATGATTATGATTCTGTCTCTAAGGACTAAACCCTCCGGTTTATATAGACACCGGAGAGGGCTAGGGTTTACATGGAGTCGGTTACAAAGAAGGAAATATAATATCCGGATTGCCAAGCTTGTCTTCCATGCAAAGGAGAGTCCCATCCGGACACGGGACGGAGTCTTGAGTCTTGTATCTTCACGCTCCAATAGTCCGGCCAAAGTATATAGTCCGGATGTCCGAATACCCCCTAATCTAGGACTCCCTCGGAGCCAAAGAATATTCTCAAGTATTAGCAGTTGAGTTGTCAATTCAACCACACCTGGATAACTTAGTATCTGCAGCAAAGTATTTAGTAGCAAAGTAGTATGGAAGTAACGGTAACAGTGGAAAAAGTAACAATAGCAGTTTGTAACAGCAGCAAAGTAAAGTAAATAAGCAAAGGACAATATGTGAAAAGCTCATGGGCATTGGATCAGTGATGGATAATTATGTCGGATGCGGTTCATCATGTAACAATTATAACATAGGATGACATAGAACTAGCTCCAGTTCATCAATGTAATGTAGGCATGTATTCCGAATATAGTCATACATGCTTATGGAAAAGAACTTGCATGACATCTTTTGTCCTACCCTCCCGTGGCAGCGGGGTCCTAATGGAAACTAAGGAATATTAAGGCCTACTTTTCATAGAGTACCAGACCAAAGCATTAGCACTTAGTGAATACATGAACTCCTCAAAGTACGGTCATCACCGAGAAGTATCCCGATTATTGTCACTTCGGGGTTGTCGGATCATAACACATAATAGGTGACTATAGACTTGCAAGATAGGATCAAGAACTCACATATATTCATGAAAACATAATAGGTTCAGATCTGAAATCATGGCACTCGGGCCCTAGTGACAAGCATTAAGCATAGCAAAGTCATAGCAACATCAATCTCAGAACATAGTGGATACTAGGGATCAAACCCTAACAAAACTAACTTGATTACATGGTAAATCTCATCCACCATCACCGTCCAGCAAGCCTACGATGGAATTACTCATGCACGGCGGTGAGCATCATGAAATTGGTGATGGAGGATGGTTGATGATGATGACGGCGATGGATCCCCCTCTCCGGAGCCCTGAACGGACTCCAGATCAGCCCTCCCGAGAGAGATTAGGGCTTGGTGGCGGTTCCATATCGTAAAATGCGATGAAACTTTCTCTTTGATTTTTTTTCTCCACGAAAGCAAATATATGGAGTTGGAGTTGAGGTTGGTGGACGTCCAGGGGGCCCACGAGGCAGGGGGCGGCCCTAGGGGGGCGCCCCCCACCCTCGTGGACAGGGTGTGGGCCCCCTGGTGCTGATCCTTTCGCCAGTATTTTTTATTAATTCTGAAAAGTTGCTCCATGGATTTTCAGGTCATTCTGAGAACTTTTATTTCTGCATAAAAATAACACCATGGCAGTTCTGCTGAAAACAACGTCAGTCTGGGTTAGTTCCATTCAAATCATGCAAGTTAGAGTCCAAAACAAGGGCAAAAGTGTTTGGAAAAGTAAATACGACGGAGACGTATCAACTCCCCCAAGCTTAAACCTTTGCTTGTCCTCAAGCAATTCAGTTGACAAACTGAAAGTGATAAAGAAAAACTTTTTACAAACTCTATTTGCTCTTGTTGTTGCAAATATGTAAAGCCAACATTCAAGTTTTTAGCAAAGATTATGAACTAACCATAGGTCCCATGTTTACTCATATCAATGGCATAATCAACTAGTGAGCAATAATAATAAATCTCGGATGACAACACTTTCGCAAAACAATCATAATATGATATAACAAGATGGTATCTCGCTAGCCCTTTCTGAGACCGCAAAACATAAATGCAGAGCACCTTTAAAGATCAAGGACTGACTAAACATTGTAATTCATGGTAAAAGAGATCCAGTCATAGTCATACCCAATACAAACTAATAGTAATGCATGCAAATGACAGCGGTGCTCTCCAACGGGTGCTTTTTAATAAGAGGGTGATGACTCAACATAAAAGTAAATGTATAGGCCCTTCGCAGAGCGAAGCAGGGATTTGTAGAGGTGCTAGAGCTCGATTTTGAAATAGAGATAAATAACATTTTGAGCGGTATACTTCCACTGTCAACATAACAACTAAGAGATCTCGATATCTTCCATGCTACACACATTATAGGCGGTTCCCAAACAGAATGGTAAAGTTTATACTCCCCCGCCACCAACAAGCATCAATCCATGGCTTGCCCGAAACAACGGGTGCCTCCAACTAGCAACAATCCTGGGGAAGTTTTGTTTGCAATTATTTTGATTTGATTTGAGCATGGGACTGGGCATCCCAGTGACCGGCCATTTTCTCGTGAATGAGGAGCGGAGTCCACTCCTCTTGAGAATAACCCGCCTAACATGGAAGATACAGACATCCCTAGTTGATACATGAGCTATTCGAGCATACAAAATAGAATTTCATTTGAAGGTTTAGAGTTTGGCACATATAAATTTACTTGGAACGGCAGGTATATACCACATATAGGAAGGTATGGTGGACTCATATGGAATAACTTTGGGGTTTATGGAGTTTGGATGCACAAGCAGTATTCCCGCTTAGTACAGGTGAAGGCTAGAAAAAGACTGGGAAGCGACCAACTTAGAGAGCGATAACAGTCATGAACATGCATTAAAACTAATCAACGCCGAGTGCAAGCATGAGTAGGATATAATCCACCATGAACATAAATATCGTGAAGGCTATGTTGATTTCATTTCAACTACATGTGTGAACATGTGCCAAGTCAAGTCACTCGAATCATTCAAAGGAGGATACCACCCTATCATACCACATCACAACCATTTTAATAGCATGTTGGCACGCAAGGTAAACCATTATAAGCTCCTAGCTAATTAAGCATGTCATAAGCAACTATAATCTCTAATTGTTATTACAAACATGTTTATTCATAATAGGCTGAATTAGGAACGATGAACTAATCATATTTACAAAAACAAGAGAGGTCGAGTTCATACCAGCTTCTCTCATCTCAGTCAGTCCATCATATATCGTCATTATTGCCTTTCACTTGCATGACCGAACGGTGTGGATAATAATAATAGTGCACGTGCATTGGACTAAGCTAAAATCTGCAAGCATTCAGTTCAAGGGAGAAGACAAGGTTGCTCTTGGTTAAATCAACAATAATGCATATAAGAGCCACTCAACATTTTCATTATGGTCTTCACCTCTCGACCCCCAAAGGAAAGAAAAGCAATAAAACTATTTACATGGGAAAGCTCCCAACAAGCAAAAGAAGAACGAAAAATCTTTTTGGGTTTTTTTTAATTACTACTACAAGCATGGAAAGTAAGCTAACTAATTTTTTTGGTTTTTCTTAAGGTTTATCAAACACACAAGAAGAAAGCTAGAAAAAGAAAATAAACTAGCAGGGATAGTACAATGAAAAAGTATGAGCACCGACAACTAGAGTGAGTGTGTGAACATGAATGTAATGTCGGTGCGAAATACGTACTCCCCCAAGATTAGGCTTTTGGCCTAAGTTGGTCTATGCCCATGGATCGCGGCTACTCTCTCCGGTGTACTAAGGAGTGTCATCAGGGTACCACTGGCTGGTGATCTCCTCCGGATCCCACTGATAAAAGGATGGACGATAAGGGTCAAGTGGTGGTTCCGTCTCAGGCTCTCGAGCTGATGTCTGGCCCCGGTACGCATAAATGGCCTCCGGCAAGACGAGGTAAGGGCCTGCAGTTAAATCAAACAAAGAGGGCGCAGGCAAGATAATAGTCTCACTGTGTTTCTTATGGAATCTCAAATTATACTTAAGCATATTCTCATCATTTTTAACAATAAACTCATGTGCTACCATGCTCTTATAATCTAGAAAAGTAGGGGGCAACAGTTTTTCCTCTTTCTCAAAATGCCTAACAGGTATCCTGAAATGTTTAGCAAGGCGTGAAGCATAGATACCTCCAAAGATGGGGCCCTTTGTACGGTTCAGGCTTAATCGTTTAGCAATAATAGTGCCCATACTAACAGAGTTATCACAAAACAAAGCATGGAACAAAATAATAATATCAGGAGTAGAAAAAGGGTCAAATATGAGAAACATTAGTACCGGTTTGCATATGAGCCGGCACTAATGCGCCCATTAGTGCCGGTTCAGATGACTTGGCAGGAGGTGACCTTTAGTACCGGTTCTTTGGGAATCTTTAGTACCGGTTCGTGCCTCGAACCGGTACTAAAGATGCTGGTGCCCGGCCAGCACCTTTAGTACCGGTTCGTGGCACGAACCGGTACTAAAGAGGTTGTAGCAGGCGCTATTTTTAGTCCCACCTCGCCCCCCTAACAAGAATTTGACCACCTTAACTATGTTACTTCTCAAACTATCCCAAGCATTTGGTCTTCATTGAACTCTATGTGTAGGATCTGTGGCTGCAATAGGAGTCTTCGCCGGTTCTTAAATCAGTGGTAGATTCCTATTGACGATTTAGATTCTATACAAAAAGATCATTGATGATCAAATGTATTTTTTATATGTACTTTTGTGTAGCGGTAGCGCGTTTTGGCTGAAAGGCGGTACTGATCAATGTATTTTTTCTGCGCTCAGATGCACTATTTAAATATGTTATTTTTCAAACTATCACAAGCATTTGGTCTTCACTGAACTCTATATATAAAGAAGAAGAAGAAGAAGAAGAGGAAGAAGAAGCAGAAGAAGCAGAAGAAGAAGAAGCAGAAGAAGAAGAAGAAGAAGAAGAAGAAGAAGAAGAAGAAGAAGAAGAAGAAGAAGAAGAAGAAGAAGAAGAAGAAGAAAAATAAGAAGAGGAAGAGGAAGAAGAAGAGGAAGAGGAAGAAGAGGAAGAAGAGGAAGAAGAAG
>NC_041393.1:157665457-157669939 GCF_002162155.2 Triticum dicoccoides | reverse complement strand
AAATAAATAGAAGAAAATAAATAATGCAGAAAAGAAAAAAAAATTATATAAAGCAAAAATATTCACAAAGAAACTAAATACAGCCAAAAAAACTACTCAGAAAAAAATAGAAGAAAAAAATAAAGCAAAAAAGAAATAACTATATAAAAAAGTTACTCAAAAATAAATAGAAGAAAATAAATAATGCAGGAAAGAAAAAAATATAAAGCAAAAATATTCAAAAAGAAACTAAATACAGCAAAAACTACTCAGAAATAAATAGAAGAAAAAAATAAAGCAGAAAAGAAATAACTATATAAAAAATTACTCAAAAATAAATAGAAGAAAATCAATAATGCAAAAAAGAAAAAAATATAAAAAAATGTTGGGGAGCTGCCCGGTGGGCCTGCCAGACCTAGGGTGTGCAAATACAGGCCCAGAAGGGCCAGCAGGCTCACAGGGCAGCGCGCCCTAGTTAGGCCCAAAAGCCTGCTATATAGAGGAGTTCGAAAGGGCAGCCGCGGCTGGGTTTATAAACCAGTGCGGCTGCCCTTCGCTCGGCGAGGTGGGACTAAAAGTAGCGCATTGCGGGTGGCAGCGCATGGCCATTAGTATCGGTTGGTGGCTCCAACCGGTACTAATGTGTGCCCTTTAGTACCGGTTGGAGCCACCAACCGGTACTAAAGGCCCTCGTTTGGCCTATAGTACCGGTTGGAGCCACCAACGGTACTAAAGGCCCTCGTTTGGCCTATAGTACCGGTTGGTGGCTCCAACCGGTACTAAAAGCCCCTCCTATATATATGGCACTTCCGAAAAATCAGTTCCATATCGACCACTTCTTCCTCCACTCGCGCGACATCGCCGTGCGCCGCCGCCGCCGCACCATCGCCCTCGCCGCCCCCGCCGCCCTCGCCGCCCCCACCGCCCCATCGTCACCGTCTCGCGCCGTCGTCGCCGTCTCGCCCCGTACTACGTCGCCTCGCAATCGCCCCCAGCCCGCCGCCCGTGTCGTCGTGCCGTCCCCGTCGCCGCCCGTACGCCGCCTCCCCCGCCGCTGCCCCCGTCGCCGCCCGTACACCGCCGCCCCCCGGCCTGCTCTCGTACCCACACATACACACATGCATAGACACACACACATACACATACACACACACTACACACATATATGTACACACGCATACACACACAGTACTACATACACATATTTTCTGTTTTCTATTGTTTAGATTAATGTTAGATGAATTAGTTAGAAAAGTTGTTAGCTAGATGAATATAGGACTAGCTTATTTTTAGTAAATGCTTAGCTAGTTGAACTAGTTGAATTAATATAACTATTTTATTTTTAGTAAGAAAATTTAGGTATATGAGATTATTTGAACTAGTGCATCCCCTGCCATGCAAGAATTTTTGTCTTGGATAAGATAGGTTTCAATGATATGGAAACTATGGAGGTAAAGAGAGTTTACCTGAAAACTGAGCATGGTTATACTTTCAACGTCAAAGTATACAATGCACACACGTACACCTATTTTGAATGCAAAACTTGGCAAGCACTATGCAAGGCTTATGCATTTGAGCCTCCTATGGTTATCACCTTTGATATTCGTCCGGAAGATGATATTGAAGGTAATAGAGACATATGGGTCGATGTGCAGACGCCTCCAGTTCTACCATTATGTGAGTTCTTCTCAACTATATTTTTGTCTTTGATATTGCTTATTCAAAAATAATTGACAACTAATTTCTATTGATAGCTTATCTCCATTCAACCAAACATGTCCGGCGCTTGGTAGACAGGACCTACTACTGTCCCGGAGCTGAACTAAACTGCGAGGAGATAAGTCATTATGTTTCATGGCTTGAGGATCTTCATACTGTCAAGACAAATTTTCTTCCTGCACTTAGAAATGTTAGTACTCAAAATGTGCGACCAATAGTGATGGTATTGAACTACGATCACCTCTATTTAGGAATGATGGTAAGATTTTTACTATTTGTCCTTAGTGCATCTTTTGCATACATAATTTTTTTTGCTAAACTTTCATTGCTAAGTATATTAATTAAGTACTATACGATGTTCTTCAACAGGGACTCCCGATGACAGTTGTGCCTCAGGGGATCGAGACTAAAGGTCGCATGTTAATTGTTAGCTTACGGCCAAGATATCCTGCATTGCACATGAATGCATTCAGGATTTCTAGAAGTGATGAATGCTTAATAGTGAAAGATTGGAGGAAAATTGTTAACGATCGCAGAGAAGTACTAGGGGGCAGCAATGAGAAGCGCAGCCCACGATTAGGAGACAGGTTCATCTGCATGCTCCAGTATGATGAATCAGGAGAGCTATACATGTTCTATGCTATTTTACCAGAGAGAGAGTAGCTAGCAGGAGTGATTTAGCTAGTTCATGCTGCTCTTAGTACTTGTCCTTTCATGTCCGTGTTCTTCGTTCTGAACTTAAGTGATTTGCTTTTGTGGTGTTATATAAGAACGCTTATAATATCATGACAATCATGTTGAACTCGATGATATTTTTGCTTCTGGTACAAGTGAATGTTTCTTCTTGATCCTACCTAAGTGATCAAGTATATGCCATATCCATATATATTATACTTGATCAAGTATAATATGGATATGGCATATACTTGATCACTTAGCTAGTAGCAGATCCAATGCATCCAGTCGAAACTAATCCGCGGTACTTTCACCTAATGATTTAACAACTCATTATAATGTAAAACAATCACTAAATTAAATTGAAAACACAAAATTAAAGAAAAATTAAAAAAACACCCAAACATTTAGTACCGGTTGGTGTTACCAACCAGTACTAATGCCCTACACGCATCCGGGCCTGGCTCGTGCCACGTGGTGGCACTTTAGTGCCGGTTCGTGACGAACCGACACTAAAGGGGGGGCCTTTAGTCTCCACTCTTTAGTGCCGGTTGGCAAACCGGCACTAAAGGCCGTCACGAACTGGCACTAAAGGCCGGTTCTGCACTAGTGGGAACACTAAGGTTTCCATAGTTTCCGCAAACAATTAAGCATCGACTAGCAAATATTGCAAAGTAGCGTAAAACAGGAAAATGTATGCTAGTAATTCTTGCATTGGAAACCTTCCTCGTTTCCCCTACAGTAATAGTATCAATAAATCCATCCACATCTTTACGATGTGGTTCCTCTAAGCTGCCCCCGAAAGGTATCTTGCAAACCGCGCAAAATTCATATAGTGACATCTCCATAGCCACATCATATAAATGAAACTCTATTGAAGGAGATGATTTCTTTGCAAACACAACTACTAAAAATTATTTCTCAGTAGTAGCATAATTTCTTTGAGCATTGTCTAGAGTTTTACTAGCATAATGAATAACATTCAATTTTTATCAACTATTTGTCCTAGAACAACACCAACAACATTATCACTAGCATCACACGTAATCTCAAAAGACAAATTCCAACCAGGTGGTTGAACAATTGATGCATAAATTAAGACTTTCTGAAGTATTTCAAAGGCTTCTACGCAATCATCATAAAAACCAAATGGAACATCTTTGTGCAAAAGATTAGTAAGAGGCCTAGAAATTTTGGAAAAGTCTTTAATGAACCTTCTATAAAACCCAGTATGACCAAGGAAGCTTCTTATACCTTTTATATCTTTAGGACATGGCATTTTCTCAATCGCATCTACTTTAGCTTTGTCTACCTCAATACCTCTTTCAGAAATTTTATGCACAAGGACTATACCTTCATTCACCATAAAGTGACACTTCTCCCAATTCAAGACAAGATTAGTTTCTTCACATCTCCGCAAAACTCGATTAATGTTGCTTAAGTAATCATCAAAAGAAATCCCATAAACGGGGGGTGTTGTGGCTTTATGTGAGGGCTGCACAGTGCTTCATGGTCGGTTGTCGGTGTTGCTGCAAAGGAACGTATGCTTCCAACAGTGTGCGAGCTCATCGACGATCTAATGTGAACCGGGGGGGAAGGTGCTACGTCGCTGCCATCCAGTTTGTGCTCGCGCACGATGGGGAATGGTGATGATGTGGACGGCAATTTTTTATGTATTGCAAGAGTTGCGAGCCGATGAAGACAACAACGCAAGACTGCGACCCCTCAATCTCAATCAAAAAGAGAAAAACCTAGGCCGGTCCGTCCCAGGGGTGACGGTAGGGTTAGGTTGCACGCCGGGTTTGGCGATCTAGGTCTCGACCGCCTTCGCCGCCGTGGTCCTGCCTCCCCCGTCTGGTCCACCCTCTGCGAGCCTGGTGGTGCCCCCCGGCCCCCTCTTCTTCCACTCATCCAAGGTCTTCCGGGAGTGAGCTGGGCTCCCGCTCTTACTCCATCCCCATCCACCGCCGTGGTCCTGCCTCCCCCGTCTGGTCCGCCCCCTGCGAGCCCGGTGGTGCCCCCGCCCCCCTCATTGTCCACCCATCCAAAGCCTTCCGGGATCGTGCTGGGCTCCCGGTCGTACGCCACCCCCACCACCGCTACCCCCCT
>NC_041393.1:157654840-157665128 GCF_002162155.2 Triticum dicoccoides | reverse complement strand
AATCCCTGTTTTGCTTGGGGGAGCTGCAACCATGGATCGCGTGGAGGGCCTGATGAAGGACATGAATTTGACAGAATCGGAGAGGAGAGGAAGGAAGATCTTGTGGAGTGGAGGAGGGAAGATGGGGGCTGTGGATCCACAGGCAATTGCAAAGCTGCTGTCGGACAAGCTGGCGGTCACAGAAGCATTGGTGGGCGCACTGGTCAGGGTGTGGTGCCTGTTGAAGGGTTTGGACTGCAAGGAACTTGGGTACAACGTCTTTCTTTTCACTTTTCACCAAGCATCCGGGAAAAGGAAGGCGATTGAGGATGGTCCGTGGGAATTTGGGAAGGCGCTGCTGGTTGTGGAGGACTTCGTGCCAACCAAAACTGTAAAAGACTATGAGTTCAGATCCATTCCGATTTGGGTGAGAGTTTTTGATCTTCCACTAGGAATGATGTGCCGAGAAGGGGGAGAGGCAATTGGTGATATTATTGGACAGTTCATAGACGTGGATGTGGGCAACAATGGTACAGCGGTGGGCAGATTTCTTCGAGTGAAAGTTCGAATTGATATAAGAGAGCTGCTTATGCGCGGTTTTATGAGGGAGGAGGACGAAGAGGGGCAAGGAACTGGTAGGAAGGAGAAGGAGGGAAGGAAGAAGGAGGAGGACATGTGGTGCAGATTTGAATATGAATTCTTACCTGACTTTTGCTACACGTGCGGCTTGCTGGACCATATTGATAAGGACTGTGGGATTAGATTAAAAAATGGAGAGGTACAACAGTTTGGCCCTTGGCTGAAGGCGTACATACCAAGGAAGGGAAGCGAACCAAGTAGGAACGATTGGAAGGAGGGAAGGCCTAGTGGGGACAGGAGATTCGGCTATGGGGGTCGCTTCTATAGTGGAGGCAGTGGAGGTCGGAGCAGGTCGGGCAGTGACAGTGGGAGCTGGAGGAAGGCGAGCCAAATTGAACAGGATGGGGGCAAAGGAAAGAATGGTACAGAGGAGGAAGTGACAAGTCCATTGAAACAGGTACAGGGGCAGGGCAAGGAGGAGGACAAAATACGGATAAAAGCAGCAGCAAAAAACTGAGCTTTGAGGAGCAGACCAGTGTAGATGGTGGTGTAGGGGGTGGGAATGGTGGGGAGGGGACGGATGGAGGTACAGACCAACTTATGCAGGACCTGCTGCATGATGCCTCATCAGTACTCACCGAAAAGGAGGACGGGGGAGTTTTGGTGCCAAATAATGGAGTAATGGCAGGAGAGGAGAAGCAAGAGACGGGGAAAAAGGGCGGGAGTACTTTTATGAGAAAGAGGAGGCAAGGGAGGAAGGGGGACCAAGTACCACTGGGTATACAGGTGGGCTCAAAGAGGGGGGTGAAGCTATGGAGGTGGACGAGAAGGTGGCTGAGTTGGAAAAAAAGGCAAAGGTTGATGGCAGTAACAACACGGTAAAGGAGGCAGGGCTGTCGAAACAGCCTTGCGGTCAGCAATGAAGCTCGTGGCATGGAACTGCCGGGGGCTTGGGAACCCGGTGGCAGTTCGAAGTCTCCTGGCGCTCCAGGAGGCAGAAGAGCCCGATATTCTCTTTTTGTCAGAAACCAAAGCGACGGGGAGAGAGATGGAGTTTTTGAGATGGAGACTTGGGATGCCGAATATGGTGGTGCAGGATGCGGTGGGTCGGAGCAGTGGGCTCGCGCTCTTTTGGCGAAGGGGGTAAATGTTCAGCTGAGATGGAAGGATAAATACTACATTGATGCAGAGGTCTTGGAGGAAGATGGGGTGCGTTGGAGGCTGACTGGTCTATATGGGGAGTCGAAGTGGAGGGAGAAAGAGAACACGTGGCGGGCGTTACGCGAGCTCCATGCTCGGGCAGACATGCCTTGGTTTTGTTTCGGCGATTTTAATGAGATTTTGTTCGCAAATGAAAAGGAAGGAGGGCCTGCTCGGGCCCAAGTGGGCATGGATGCTTTCAGGAGCACTTTGGAGGACTGTGGTATGGAGGATTTGGGGTTTGTGGGTGACCCCTTCATGTGGAGGAATAATTGGCATATGGTGGATGGATACACCCGCGAAAGGCTGGATAGGGCGGTCGCAAATGTGAGGTGGCGGGAGCTATATCTCTTGTACAAAATAATTAATGGAGACCCCCGTCATTCGGATCACTGCCCAATTATTGCGGAGTTGAGTGGTCTGTCAAAGTGGAAGCAGGAGGGAGGAGGATTGAATGTTTTCCGGTTTGAGGCCCGGTGGCTGCAGGAGGAGTAGTGTGGTCAAATTGTCGGGGAGGCGTGGAATGGTGCATTTGGGGAGGGGGCTCAGACGGTAATGGAAGGCATCAGGAGGGTAGGCGGTGAGTTGAAGCGGTGGGATAGGGAAGTCCTGGGGGAGTTAAGGGGGCGGATACGTCAAGCAAAGAAGGAGCTTGAGGTGTGTAGGCAAAGCCAATTGAGCCAGAGCCAAGTAAACCGGGAACATCTTCTTAGGTACAAGCTGAGTAGACTGGAGGAGCAATATAATATGTATTGGCATCAGCGTGCACATGCTAATTGGTTGAAGGAAGGTGACCGGAACACACAATTCTTTCATGCCCATGCTTCAGAAAGGAGGAGGAGGAATGTGATCAAGAGGCTGGAAAGGGAGGATGGGAGTGCTGTGGAAGGAGAAGAGGAGTTGAAGCAATTTATCGCTAACCACTACAGAAATCTGTTTATGTCTTCTGCAGGTGTTACAAATGATGAGATCTTGTCCTGTGTCACTCCCTCCGTTACCCATGAGATGAATGCAAGGCTGACACGGCAATATACGGGGGAAGAAGTTAGAAAAGCTCTTGATTCTATTGGAGACTTGAAGGCGCCGGGGCCGGATGGCATGCCGGCTGTGTTTTACAAGAAATTTTGGGAGGTGGTTGGGAATAGGGTCCAGGAAGAGGTGCTTGGGGTGCTCAATGGTAACCCAATGCCAACAGCATGGAATGAGACCACTATAGTCCTAATCCCCAAAAACAAGAGCCCGGAGAAAGTAACAGAGTATCGCCCTATCAACTTGTGCAATGTGTTGTATAAGCTGATCTCGAAGGTGGTGGCGAATAGGCTGAAGGAGATCTTGCCGGAAATAATATCGCCAAATCAGTCAGCTTTTGTCCCTAGCAGGATGATTACGGACAATGTTCTCTTGGCATATGAGATAACACATTTGATGCACAATAGGAAAGGGGGGCGTGATGGTCTGGTTGCTGTCAAGCTGGACATGAGCAAAGCGTATGACCGGGTAGAGTGGAGTTTTTTGGAGGGTATGATGAGAAGGATGGGATTTGCGGAGCAGTGGATAACCACAGTCATGAAATGTGTGAAAACGGTTACGTACAGGGTAAAAGTGAACAGGAACCTAACTGAGATTATCATCCTAGAGAGGGGGCTGCGACAGGGCGAACCGCTCTCTCCATACCTCTTTATCTTGTGTGCGGAGGCTTTCTCGGCTATGCTGCAACGTGCTGAAATTGAAGGATCTATGCAAGGTGTTAGGATTTGTGACGGTGCTTCGAGGATAAACCACCTGTTTTTTTGCGGATGATTCACTCATAGTAATGAAGGCAAATATCCAGGGGGCGGCAAAGTTGCAATATATCCTTGCTCTGTATGAGGAGCAATCGGGGCAAATGATTAATAAAGCAAAATCGTCAGCCAGTTTCAGCAAAGGTACTAGTGCAGAAACAAAATCTGCAGTGTTGCAAGTCTTGGGGATTCCAAACGAGTCCCAGGGCCATTGCTACCTCGGCCTCCCTGTTTTTGTTGGGGTTGCAAGAAGCAAGCAGTTTGAGTATATTAAACAACTCATTTGGCAAAGGATGCAGGGTTGGGTGGAGAAACTGCTATCCAAACCGGGCAAAGAAATCTTGATTAAGGCGGTGGCCCAAGCGATTCCTACCTACGCTATGTCTTGCTTTGACCTTACTAAGAAGCTGTCTGAGGAGATTGGTACACTCATAAACCGGTATTGGTGGAGCCAGCAAGATAAGTGGGATCAATGTCATTGGATTGGCTGGGAGAGGTTGACAAGATTGAAGAAAGAGGGCGGTCTGGGCTTCCGGGATCTTCATATTTTTCAATATGGCAATGTTGGCAAGGCAGGGGTGGCGCCTTATGTAGGCTCCTGACACTTTGTGTGCGCAGGTTCTAAAAGCAAAGTACTTTCTGAACTGCTCGGTTTTGGAGGCAAGCATGGAGGGTGAGATGTCCTACTCGTGGCGAAGTATTCTCAAAGGTATAGAGTTGCTAAAAGAAGGAGTTGTCTGGAGGATTGGTTCCGGAGAAAATGTGAGTATTTGGACCGACCCTTGGATCCCACGGGGTGACACCCGCAGACCGCGCACTTGCCGTGGTAGCATCCTGATAGATAAGGTTTCTGACCTAATGGACCCCGTAACTGAATCTTGGGACAATGAGCTAGTCAGGGAGCTGTTCTGTGCAGAAGACGCGAGGGAGATCTTAGCTATTCCTGTGAGGAGCGGAATGGATGATCAGGTGGCATGGCACTTTGATGCGAAAGGAAAAATTTCAGTTAAATCAGCCTATCATCTTGGAGTCAAGCTGAGGGATTCAAAGCGCCATAGGGTTGCGAGCACTTCTGTCCCAGCAACGGACATGTCAGGGAAATGGAACAGGTTCTGGAGTCTAAAACTTCCACCAAAGATTAGAATGTTCACATAATAGCCTGCCGCTACGAATGAACATTAAACGGAAACATGTGGAGTTGGACACAAGATGCCCAATCTGTCTTAGGCTGGACGAGGATGGAGGGCATCTTTTCTTAAAGTGCAAGCGGGTAAAACAGGTATGGCGTGAACTACAGCTTGAGGATGTCCGTTTGGCACTAATCCAGAGTGTAAATCCCTCTGAGATGTTTGATCACCTGTGGTCTTTGAAGGTTGAGAGGCGAGATCTCTCTCTGATCCTGATGTGGGAATGGTGGAATGTGCGTAACAAGGCGAACGCAGGAGAGAAAATCAAGTCTGCGGAGGAGGTATGCTTCTTTATCAGGAAGCTCTATGGTGAATTTTGCGTTGCAGACGAGCGACCGCCAGCATAGGTAACACCACCCGAAACTAAAATCTGGTGCAGGCCAAGTGAGGGCTTCGTCAAAATAAATTTCGATGCTGCTTTCTACATGGATCAGGGGAATGGAGCCTGGGGCTGTGTTGCTCGCTCGGCCCAGGGGGAGTTCATTGTGCGTGTGCAGGCAAACTGGAGCATCTGTCCTCCCCCCTGCTTGCTGAAGCTACTGCATGTACGAAGGCCATTGAGGCAGCAAGTGAGATGGGCGTCAACAATTTTCGAATCAGACTCGTTGCAGCTTGTCAATGGCCTGAACTCTGGCGACTATGACCTGTCAAACATCGGTGTCCTGATAAGAGAAGCACGCAGCTTGTGCCATGCGTCCTTTGATGTCTTCAGTTTCCGTTTTGCTAAACGTGATTGTAATAGGGTAGCCCATGAATTAGCAGACTTTGCCTACAAGGCGGGTGTGCCCTGCGCCTGGTGGAAGGACCATGCCCCAGGTTTTGTATTTGATTTGGTCGCCAGCGAGTCTGCTGTGCGTGTTTAAGTTATGGAAAAGTGGTTTCCAGCTCAAAAAAAAAAAGAGACAACAACGCAAGCTATGCGAGAGGTCACCCAACAACGTGAGAGGCGACTGTCAGATGACGCGTAGCATGTGCCAGCGCCAACAACTAACTTAGGAAATCTAAGGATTCTAATCCTCCTTCTATCAAAATGCTTTGAATCAGTGCCTATTTTCTAGTCGGTGTGTTTTCATAAAATTAATCTACTTTTTTAACATAATACTGTAATAAATACTCCCACCATTTCGAAATAGATGACTCAACTTTGTACTAACTTTAATATATAATGGTCTACTCGTAAAAAATAAATAGTACCCATAATGGCCATTTTAACCTTTTCTATTTGCGGGGGGGCATAACACGTGCAGCCGGAGCCAAAAAATCCGAGTAATAATAAATCCCCTCGTTAAACTGACTGCTATCTTACCATCTGCGTAAAAGAAGACCTCGTGAAACTACCGTCGCTTTCCCAGGTTCCACATCTCGTGAACTCGCCTGCCGGCCATCCCCGCACACCTTTGCCGTCGCCACCTGCTGCTCCCATCCCTCTGCAGCTTGGAACAGCCCAGGCCTGCGCCGCGCTCCTCCGGAGCCGGACGAATCGAGCCGCTGCGTCGGTTAGAGCCGCCGGGCCGTGGGAGCCTGCCGGCTGATGCGGCGGCGGCAATGGGACTATGGGAGTTCATCCTGCGCGGCGGCGGCCAGCGGTTCATCAAGCGCAAGGGCAGCGACGCCGGCGAGGCTGGTCAGTGCCCCCTACTCCGGCCTTCTTTTCTGCTCTAGCTCTCTCGTTGTTCGCTGTGCGCATTTTGGGGAGGTGAGATCAGAGATGGAAGGTTGTTAGCAGCAATGTGGTTTCTTGGGTTACTTCAAGTCCACTACTCTTTCGAGCAGTTATAAAGATTTGAGTTTTTAGTCCGTGCAGGCAGTCCGTGTTGTTCTGCATCTTTACAGCCAGTCTATTTTTGGAGCTTCTTCATTGGTATAAATGGCATGAAAATTGCATCTTTTCCACATTGAATTGCTTGTACATGTGGCAAAACTGCTTTCTTCAAAATTGTATTGCCCTAGTTTGTTAAGCTTGCTGAGGTTGTACCAGCGAATCCTGCAAAGTACAAACAATATAGCAAACCGGCCATTTCCAGTTGGTTATTCTCATTTTGGCAGCCAGCAAACTGGCTATTTTCCGGTTATCTGCTCACCAGGTGCTGATTTAGTTTTTAAATAGGAAATGTACAAACAAAATTAACCAATGCAGACTTCATTAGACTCTAACAGGCTCTTCAGTTCGTGTGGGTATGATGTGGATAGGACGAAGCAACAGCATGCTTACGGCCTTAGGCCCACTTGTGGGTCTGTTCATTCTCTTGCTCTTGTGGGATAAATTGCAATATTTGTTCCTACTCCCTGATCCCCAAATCAGTGAGTATGCTTCTGTGCACCCTCTCTCATGAAGTGATGGGACTGTTCCCAGCGACTGCAAATCGATAGCAGCCTTGGCATGTGAGTTGTGGTGATTTATGCGTTGAATGGTGCTTTCGTCTTGTGGGTGTTTAGATACCATGGCAAGGACACTAGCTTAGTATGATTGTGCACACTTTTGTTTAACTCTTTTTTTGTGTTATTCTAGTTATGTATAATGCACAGAGCAAATCAGTTAGTTCAGCTCCTTTCTGAACTTTGAGTTTGGTCAGCTCTTCATTGGCCACCCGTAGAAAAAGTTGAATTCTTTGTTGGCATGAAGAGTGTTGAACCTGAAAAGTAAAGTTCAGTTCTGCGCATTATCTACTGAAAGAAGTCATTCTTAGTGGAGGCAAACTAACTGTGATGCCACTTGCCATGTTTGATATTGCTATTTCCCCTATTGCCCTAGTTGTCATGATTTTATTTTTAGTGAAAAAACTGCATTTTAAAGTATGCTTTAGTGGCATTAAATAAATGGTCGTATGCATCACTTTGTGATTGACCAAAACTGAGCTTTCCACTATTGGTTGCACTTTTATGGCCTCCCAGGCCGGGCAATGGAGGAGCTGAGAGGTTCTCTCTACAATGAATTTCATACTTCGGAAGGGGCTAAGCGACAGCAGCAGAGGTTTTGTGGCCCGGGTGTCGCGCTAACATTCAACTTTGTGGTTTCTGTTTGGATCATCATGGCAAACAAAATGGTGCGTGTTGTATTTTCACTTTTCTTACACTTCATGTTATCTCTTATTTAGTTTTCTTTCAGTTATTTTCTGCTAGTCTTTGCATTTAGTTTTTAGATGACATGTTTTATTTTGCAGGTGATGGGTAGCATTGGGTTTAACTTCCCAGTTGCACTGTCTCTAATTCATTACATAGCTGCCTGGGTCCTCATGGCTGTCCTGAGGGCATTATACTTGATGCCCATCGCTCCTCCTTCGAAACCCACTCCTTTCTCCTCATTATTCGCTTTGGGTGCTGTGATGTCTTTTTCCACCGGACTTGCTAATATCAGCTTAAAGCATAATAGGTGAGATCAATAATGAAGTCTCCCTGTTCAACAAATGCAAAAATTCTACCTAATGTTGTGGCCAACCTGGTTTTTTCATAGTGTGCTCACTGTTCTCTATCTTCAGTGTAGGGTTTTATCAAATGGCTAAGATAGCTGTAACTCCAACCATAGTTGCAGCAGAATTTATTCTTCTCAAGAAAGGTGTTTCCTTTCGAAAGGTAAATTTGTCAGAAAATTAAGCTTCATATAGTGTGCAATTGTTTAGTTGATCTAATTGGTAAGAATAATATATATTTTTGTATTACAGGTTATCACACTAGTTATAGTGTCATTTGGTGTGGCTGTAGCAACCGTTACTGATTTGGAGTTCAACTTTTTTGGTGCTTGTGTAGCAGTAGCTTGGATCATTCCTAGTGCTATAAACAAGATCCTGTGGTCAAATCTGCAACAGAGTGGAAACTGGACTGCTCTTGCGTAAGTTGTGATTTATGTCTCTTCTGAGACAGGCTCATAGTTCATATATTTTCTCCTAACATTCAGGTTATTGATCAGGTTGATGTGGAAGACAACCCCAATTACGATATTTTTCTTTCTTGTCCTGATGCCTTTGATGGATCCTCCGGGATTGTTGTATTTCAACTGGAATTTCAAGAACAGCTGTGCAGTTATGATATCTGCTTTGCTTGGTTTTCTTCTTCAGTGGTCGGGTGCTTTGGCACTTGGGTGAGGCACGCTGTTTCTAGCTTTCTCTTGCATGATTGTCCTTCTATTCTGTCAATGTGCATGTATTCCTGAAACAAAAGCATCTATTTATGTGTCCAAGTTTGTTACTCGCTCTGTAAAGAAATATAAGACTTTTTAGATCACTACTTATGAGATGACTCAAACAATGATATGCACTGCCTTTAGTTCTTCTACACTTCTACTTGCACCTATAATTTCTGTCTGAAAACAACAGGACTGTTGCTGGTATGCACTATCTTGAGAATAAGATAACTTTTTCACCAAATGCTGATAAATGACGAGATCGACTTTCCAACCGACAATAGGAAGCCTGCCCACTATCCATTGCCTTGTTCCTCCTGAAAGAATAGCATTGACATGTCTTGTGTATTCATGCTTCGTATTCATGCATTCTTTCTATTCCGTCATTACCTCTCTTTGTGGAACCTGTGAAAGTTGCTGATCTTTGCGCTGGCTTTTGCATGATGCAGTGCAACCTCGGCTCTATCTCATGTTGTGCTAGGCCAATTCAAGACTATCGTCATAATGCTCTCTGGGTTTCTGTTATTTAAATCTGATCCTGGACTCACCAGTCTTTATGGAGCTGTCATTGCACTAGGAGGCATGTCAGTCTACACTTACCTAGGGCTAAAAGAGTCAACCACCGGTGGTAAGAGAATTCCATCAGCATCTAGGCAGAGTTCTCTCTCACTGAAGTCCAAGGTTATAATAGACGAAGAAAAGCCAGAAACAAGACCTGTGGACTCTGTCTAAGTTGAAGAATTGCCATTTGGACTGCATTTGTTGAGTTCCATGCACCAACTTCTCGTGAGCATAACCTTATTGAGGAAAGGCGGTCAATTTGTATGCAAGTAGCATTCTTAAGAGCATGCTCTCTTTTCCCCTCTTATCTTCCTAGAATGCTATGATTCTGTATTAGGAAATTTTAGTAAGCTGTTGTTCTCTGTTCACCATACTCTTAACATAGAAATAGCTGCCATTCTCTAGTGTTGCCAATTTTGATCAACAGGTGTATTTTTTAGTTGTGCCATTTACCTTGTGGATTTTTGCAATTTCAGGAAACATATAATATGCTGCTAACAGTAGTTCTTGTTGGACTTCTTGTAGGTTTTACACTAACTATTGTTCTTGCATACTCCCTCCGTTTTTATTTACTCTGCATATTAGATTTGACTGAAGTCAATCTTCGTAAAGTTTGACCATGTTTATAGAAAAAAGAATAAACATTTACCGTAACAAATCTATATCATGTGAAAGTACATTCAATAATGAATCAAATGGTATTGGTTTGTTATATATGTTAATAATTCTTGTCCATAAACTTTGTCAAAGTTTACAAAGGTTGACTTTGACCAAAGCTAATATGCGGAGTAAATAAAAACAGAGGGAGTATATGCCAGCAGTTGTTATGCTGTACTTTTACACACCAAATTGTTGGTGCTTGCAGTGTTGCTCTTTGTGTGTGT
>NC_041393.1:157595245-157654261 GCF_002162155.2 Triticum dicoccoides | reverse complement strand
CCCGCGTTTGATTAAAATTGCCAGATACCAGTGTCTCACCCGATCTTTGCGTCGTCCGGTTTCCAGCGTAGGCCCTTGAGAGTTCTGTTCCGTGTGAAACGAAGGGGTTGCTGGGGATCGGAGGGTTTGGGCCAATCAAAATCATGTGCATCAAATGGCCTTGCGGGGATTTCTAAGGATTAGCAGGCCTGCGGGGTTAATCCCCTGCAAACCCTCCCAACCAACTTGTACCAAATGAGGTCTTAAGGGCATCTCCAAGGCGGACCCGCAAATCGCCCGCATCCGTACGCACCGCAGAAGTCATCCAACGTGGGCTTGTATCGATCCGCGGGGCGTTCCGGGCATGATATCTTCCGCAAATTGGAGACAGAGTGGGAGGAGGTCTTGTAGGAACGAAGTATGTCTACCAGATGGGGGGGTGAATGGGAGTTTTAAATTTTCTTTGAAAAACTTAAATCTCTCAGAACCAGCAGCGGAATAAACGATAAACAAGCTAAGATGAACTACAACAGAGAACCGGATAGAAACTAGAGCAAGCATCGAAGTAAAATACACGAATGGAATGCATCGAAGGTAACTTGAGTAATAAAGATGACCGAAGGTGCTCGATGGCGACAAGGTATTTGTTCAACCAGTTCGTCCTTCTGCACAAGGACTACGTCTGGTTGGAGGGGTTGTGACTTAACACGGAAGATAGACTCTCTTCACCCTATTCTCCTCGACAATCGATTCGTCAATCAATGCCGATCGCTCATGGTAGATACTTGAAGGTGATCTCCAAACCTTTACAAACTTCTTTCAGAACCACAATCACTCTTGGTCTCTGAAGAAATTGACACCTAACTGTTTAGAGAGTTTGCGGCTCTCAAGAGTAATAGGCGGAGCGTACTAACTTAGATTCCAGTGATGCCGAACCACTATCTAATTCTTCGGCTCTAGGGTTTTTCTCTAGTGGATTTTAAACTCAAATCTCTCAAAGAGGGGGTTGCTCAACAATCTTCTCAAAAATCAAACGGAGCAGCCACCGGACAAAGCCGACGCGGGGTGGCTATTTATAGCCGCATCCTTCTCAGATGGGAAATGACCATTTTGGACACGAGGTCCAGCCAATGGCCAACCGACACGTTCACAACGGTCGGATTTTGGAGCAATGGTAACATCTCTTGAGGAACAAGTAATGCTAACTCCTCGGTCCGAGTCAAATCTCTCGTAGCGAAGAAGATCACAGTCTCTTGCTGGCAAGTATTTGCTCGAAGCATAAGGAGATTTCTCTCACAGCTTTCATAGGTTTGGGTTTAGCATAAGAGAATCAAAGCTTCGAAACACTATACCCCTCTTAATAGTACGGTGGTCCTATGACTCAATGAAAGAAGAAGAATAATGAAATAAATGCTATGTCTTCACTTCGTCTTCATTCTTCCTCGAGCATAGTCATTTGCTTTGAACAATCACCGAACCAATTGCTTAGACTTCAGCAATTTAGGGGTCACTCTTGTTAGCTTTATCTTCGGTGATAACTTTTGCTGCTGCGCAGGGAGATTATCTTCGTCATTTTCATCAAACTCCTCGATTACTCCAGGGACCTGTTACTCTGTGTGCACTAGCAAACACATAAGTCCCAAACTGTTTATGTCAACAAACTCCAAAACATAAGGGGTCTATCATTGCACCAACAATCTCCCCCTTTTTGGACGGTTGTTGACAAAACAGATAATCATCAAAGTGAAGATAGATAAGTAAATTGTAAATCAAACAAGAGTGAACTTGTGTTACTTGTCTTGATGATGAAATATAGAGAATAATTGGTTTGATGCCAAAAGTTGGCATGCCAAATTTTGGCAACTGCCAAAAGTTGGCTAGAGATTGGTTGCTTGCCAATCTTCAATGCCAATCTCACAAGAAGTTGCCAAATGTTGGCAATTTTTGATTTTACCAAATGTTGGCTAGCCAAATATTGGCAATACCAAATGTTGGTAGCAAACCAATTATTCTCATACTCCCCCTGGATGTATGCAGGGTTAATAGATATACAATGAAATTCCTTGCAATTTATTCGAGTGTGTGGAGAATTTTCAATCATACGAGGTAATGATTTGCACTGATGATAGATAATCCAATGAGAGTAAAGTGCAATCATTCATAACTTCTGTTAACAATTTCACATGCAAAACAAAAGGCTTCGAGAGAGAGAGTAGTGCAGCAGGTGGGGTTATTAATATTACAGTCCATAATAGAAGTTTTACCTCAGAGCACGAGAAATGGCGTAATTGTCTCAAAGATAGAGCGAGAAAACACAAACACCAAATCCAACAAAGCAAATCTATCAAACTCTCGATGTTATTCTCCCCCCTTTTGTCAACTAGTGTCAAAAGGTGCTGAAAAACACGAGTAAGAAACTGTGAATATGATTCACTCTAAGGCATCGCCTGTCGAACTTTCTGATGAAGTTTCTGATTCGGAAGTGTCTGGAACATCTTCATCTTCAACAACAACAACAGTTGAGCCTTCGAGACTGACTTGGGTCTTGGACGAGGAAGGTACATTAGGATCAGCCTCATTACCCTTGCGAGATAGAGGATTTTCTTCAAAGGGTTTGACAGTCGACGAAGTGGCTTCTGAATCATCGAGCAATTTGCGCAGCTGAAGTCGAAGTAAATACATTGTAGGTTCACGAGCTGGCAAAGGTAGAGTGGAGCGATCTTGATAATCTTCAGCAGTAAACCCTTGGTCAGTGTACTGATAGAGTCCTTGAAGGTGAGAATTGCTGAGTTGCTTCTTGGAGAAAAAATTCCGAAGCAATTTCCATAAGTGATACGTCTCCAACGTATCTATAATTTTTGATTGTTCCATGTTGTTATATTATCATTCTTGGATGTTTTACAATCACTTTGTAGTCATTTTATATCATTTTTTGGTACTAACCTATTGACATAGTGCCAAGTGTCAGTTGTTGTTTTCTGCATGTTTTTTACATCACAGGAAATCAATACCAAACGGAGTCCAAACGCAGCGAAACGTTTTGTGGATTTTTTTGGACCAGAAGACATCCAGTGGGCCAGAGAAGCGCCTCGAGGGTGCTTCGAGGGGAGCACAACCCACCAGGGCGCGCCTGGAGGCCCAGGCGCACCCTGGTGGGTTGTGCCCACCTCGGGTGCCCCCTGAACCGCCTCTTTGCTCTATGAATACCCCAATATTCCAGAAACTCTAGGGGAGTCGACCAAAATCAATTCCAGCCACCGCAAGTTCCAGAACCACCAGATCCAATATAGACACCATCAGGGAGGGGTGCATCATGTCCATTGGTGCCTCTCCGATGATGCATGAGTAGTTCTTTGCAGACCTACGGGTCCGTAGGTAGAAGCTAAATATCTTCCTCTCTCTCGTTTGATCCTCAATACAATGGTCTCTTGGAGATCCATATGATGTAACTCTTTTTGCGGTGTGTTTGTTGGGATCCGGTTAACTTTAAGTTTATGATCGGATCTATCTTTTTATCCATGAAAGTTATTTGAGTCTTCTTTGATCTCTTATATGCATGAATACTTATAGCCTCATATTTCTTCTCCGATATTTGGGTTTTGTTTGGCCAACTTGATCTATTTATCTTGCAATGGGAAGAGGTGCTTTGTAGTGGGTTCGATCTTACGGTGCTTGATCCCAATGACAGAAAGGGAATCGACACGTATGTATCGTTGCTACTAAGGATAAAACGATGGGGTCTATTTCTACATAAATAGATATTGCCTACATCATGTCATCATTCTTATTGCATTACTCCGTTTTCCATGAACTTGATACACTAGATGCATGCTGGATAGTGGTCGATGTGTGGAGTAATAGTAGTAGATGCAGACAGGAGTTGGTCTACTAATCTTGGACGTGATGCATATATAACGATCATTGCCTGGATATCGTCATGATTATTTGAAGTTCTATCAATTGCCCAACAGTAATTTATTCACCCGCCATTTGCTATTTTTCTCGAGAGAACCAACTAGTGAAACCTACGGCCCCCGGGTCTCTTCTTCATTATATTTGCCTTTGCGATCTATTTTCCTTTGATTTTATTTTCAGATCTATTAAACCAAAAAATACAAAAATACATTGCTGCATTTATTTTATTTGGCGTTCGATCTATCAATATTTACACTCTCTCACCTCTGTTTGCCTATTTCTGGCGTCGTTGCCCGAAAGGGATTGACAACCCCTTTAACACGTCGGGTTGCGAGTATTTGTTATTTGTGTGCACGTGCCGTTCACATAGTGTTGCGTGGTTCTCCTATTGGTTCGATAACCTTGGTCTCATCGACTGAGTGAAATACCTACCATTCTTGTGATGCATCATCCCTTCCTCTTTAGGGAAATACCGGCGTAGTTCAAGCCAACATCAAAAGGAATTTCTGGTGCCGTTGCCAGGGAGACATCATCAACATCTACCAGGTTCCTAATCACAAATATCACCTCCTTGCAATTTACATTATTTGCCATTTGCCTCTCATTTTCCTTTCCCCCATTTCATAAAAAATTACCATTTTATTCGCCCTCTTTTTTGTTCGCCTTTTTCACGTCAGATCTCTTGTTTGCTATCCCTACTTGTGTTACCATGTGCCATCTATTTGCTTGCATCTCCGCTTGCTAGAAATCTATTGATATGGATCCTCATCCACTTGCTAATCTCTTCAAAAGATCCAATTATGATGAACTAGTTGCTAGTGAATCGAGTCCACTAGATTATCTTTATGAAGTTTTGCTTGAGATTTATGAATCTAAAAATTGTGATGAAGTGTTAAACGACGAAATTTATAAAGTGATTCATGGTAGCTCCTTGAATGAAAAGCATGATTGCAATGATGTTATTATAAATTCTATTAATGTCAATTGTGCTAATAATATGCAAAACCCTAAGACTGTGTTCAGGATGAGGGAATTTCACAGGAAATGTGGAGGTTTCCTTTCCTGTGGTCTTTTTCCCTTCAGCGGCGTTCGGTATAAAGGAAGCAACTACAGAAAAACATAGGAATTGAAGCTCCAGTGTGCCTATTTCAAAGGAATCTGAACATCCACTCGTACCTCATTTTTTTGCTGAGGCCCGAGGAAGGCCTGCTGAGCTGCATCATTTGTCTATTAAAAAATTCATACGGACATGGGCTGCTCTATGTGAGAGATAAGCAGTGTTTGCATGCTGCAGATGATTAAAATAATGCAGCTCCAAAGACCCCTTTTCCTATGGTCCGAATGGCACATATTTTTTTGTTTCCCGTGTTTACAACTCTATAGGTTCTCGGTCGACGCACACTCCAATTCCCGTGAAGTTGTTATTTCCTTTGTTTTATCTTCCTTCATATCGAACAGAGCCTAAGCTTGGGGATGCTAATGTTGCTAGGTCCATGATACATCTCCAACGTATCTACTTTTCCAAACACTTTTGCCCTTGTTTTGGACTCTAACTTGCATGATTTGAATGAAACTAACCCGGACTGACGTTGTTTTCAGCAGAACTGCCATGATGTTGTTTTATGTGTAGAAAAGAAAAGTTCTCGGAATGTCCTGAAAATCCACGGAGGCACTTTTTGGAAAATATAAAAAATACTGGCGAAAGAATCAAGACCAGGGGCCCACACCCTGTCCACGAGGGTGGGGGGTGCGCCCCCTGTCTCGTGGGCCCCCTGGACCTCCACCGACCTCAACTCCAACTCCATATATTCACGTTCGAGAAGAAAAAAAATTAGAGAGAAAGTTTCATCGCGCTTTACAACATGGAGCCGCCGCCAAGCCCTAATCTCTCTCGGGAAGGCTGGTCTGGAGTTCGTTCGGGGCTCCGGAGAGGGGGATTCGTCGCCGTCGTCATCATCAACCATCCTCCATCACCAATTTCATGATGCTCACCACCGTGCGTGAGTAATTCCATCGTAGGCTTGCTGGACGGTGATGGGTTGGATGAGATTTACCATATAATTAAGTTAGTTCTGTTAGGGTTTGATCCCTAGTATCCACTATGTTCTGAGATTGATGTTGCTATGACTTTGCTATGCTTAATGCTTGTCACTAGGGCCCGAGTGCCATGATTTCAGATCTGAACATATTATGTTTTCATGAATATATGTGTGTTCTTGATCCTATCTTGCAAGTCTATAGTCACCTATTATGTGTTATGATCCGACAACCCCGAAGTGACAATAATCGGGATACTTCTCGGTGATGACCGTAGTTTGAGGAGTTCATGTATTCACTATGTGCAAATGCTTTGTTCCGGTTCTATATTAAAAGGAGGCTTTAATATCCCTTAGTTTCCACTAGGACCCCGCTGCCACGGGAGGGTAGGACAAAAGATGTCATGCAAGTTCTTTTCCATAAGCACGTATGACTATTTACGGAATACATGCCTACATTACATTGATGAACTGGAGCTAGTTCTGTGTCACCCTAGGTTATAGCTATTACATGAGGAATCGCATCCGGCATAATTATCCATCACTGATCCATTGCCTACGAGCTTTTCACATATTGTTCTTCGCTTATTTACTTTTCCGTTGCTACTGTTACAACTACTACAAAACCCAAAAACATTACTTTTGCTACCATTACCTTTATTATCATACTACTTTGCTACTAAATACTTTGCTGCAGATACTAAGTTATCCAGTGGTTGAATTGATAACTCAACTGGTAATACTCAAGAATATTCTTTGGCTCCCCTTGTGTCGAATCAATAAATTTGGGTTGAATACTTTACGCTCGAAAGCTGATGCGATCCCCTACACTTGTGGGTTATCAAGACTAATTTCTGGCGCCATTGCCGGGGAGCATAGCTCTATTTTTTGAGTCACTTGGGATTTATATCTGTTGATCACTATGAAGAACTTGAAAGATGATAGAACCAAGATTTTGCCCTCAACTACAAGGGGAGGTAAGGAACCGCCATCTAGCTCTGCACGAGATTCTCCTTCCGTTATTAGTAAACTTGCGACACCTAAACCTGCTACTGCTATGAATTCTAATATGTCGCATGTTATTGATGATGCCACTTCTGATATGCATGATACTTATGATGAAACTACTTCTGTACGTGATACTACTTTGCCATTAGGTGAATTTCTTGATGAACAACTTGCTAGAGTTAGGGGGAATGAAATTATTGAAGATGCTATTATTGATGATAGTGATGATGAAAATTCTCCCAATTATTATGAATTGCCTGTTGTTCCTAAGGGTTATGTTATGAATGAAGAAGCTGCTAGAGCTATCTTTGCTTGCAATGATAGATATGATCTTGAGAAATTATTAGCTAAATGGAAGCAACAGTCTCTTAATGCTAGAATGAAACCTGACCCTGCTTTTGTTACTTCACCTATCTGTATTACTGATAAGGATTATGAATTCTCTGTTGATCCTGAGATTATTACTTTAGCTGAATCTGATCCTTTTTATGGCCTTGAATTTGAAACTGTTGTGGCACATCTTACCAAGTTGAATGTATAGCTACCCTGTTTACTCATGATGATAAATCTCGCTATTATTACATCCTTAAGATATTTCCGTTCTCGTTAAAGGGTGATGCTAAGACTTGGTATAATTCTCTTGCTCCTGGTTGTGTGTGTAGTCCCCAGGATATGATTTATTACTTCTCTGCTAAATATTTCCCTGCTCATAAGAAGCAAGCTGCCTTGCGGGAAATATATAATTTTGTGCAAATCAAAGAAGAGAGTCTCCCACAAGCTTGGGGGAGGCTTCTCCGGTTACTTAATGCTTTGCCTGATCATCCTCTCAAGAAAAATGAATTACTTGATATCTTTTATAGTGGACTAACCGATGCTTCCAAGGACTACTTGGATAGTTGTGCTGGTTGTGTTTTCAGGGAAAGAACGATCGACGAAGCTGAATTACTATTGAATAATATGTTGACTAATGAAAATAATTGGACTCTTCCTGAGCCAATTCCTGAGGAAATTCCTGAACCAATTGAGCCAACTCCTGAACCTATTCCTAAACCCACTCTGAAGAAGAGAGGTGTTTTATTTCTCAGTCCTGAAGATATGCAAGAGGCAAAGAAATCAATGAAAGAAAAAGGTATTAAAGCTTAAGATGTTAAGAATTTACCTCCTATTGAAGAAATACATGGTCTTAATATACCGCCTGTTGAAGAACCACATTGTCTTGATAACCCGACACAGGTAGTAAAGGTAAATTCTCTCTATAGATATGACAAAGTTGAAATCCCCTCTTCTAAATTTCATAGCCCATGCTTAGATGAATTTGATGACTTTATGGCTAGACAAGAAAGTTTTAATGCTTATGTTGGTAGAGAGTTAAAGAATAATGCTTTCGAGGTAGGACGTGTGAGCGATAACATGGCTAGAGTTAAAGGTGAACTCAAACTCATTAGCAAATATACTTCTATGGTTGCTACTCAAGTTGAGCAAGTACTTAAAGCTCAAAATGATTTTCTTAATGAATTAAATAATAAAAATGACTTTGTTGTTAGAGTGGCTACTAGAACTGGTAGAATGACTCAGGAACCTCTGTATCCTGAAGGCCACCCTAAGAGAATCGAGCAAGATTCTCAGAGAAATAATTTAGAGACACCTAGTTCTTCTAAAAGGGAGAAAAAGAAAAACGATAGGACTTTGCATGCTTCTAGTGAACCTACTGTAGACACACCTGAGAATCCCAATGATATTTCTATTTCTGATGCTGAAACACAATCAGGTGATGAACATGAACCTAGTGATAATGTCAATGCTAATGTTCATGTTGATGCTCAACCTAGCAAAAACAATGATGTAGAGATTGAACCTGCTGTTGATCTTGATAACCCACAATCAAAGAATCAACGTTATGATAAGAGAGATTTTGTTACTAGGAAGCACGGTAGAGAAAGAGAACCATGGGTTCAGAAACCCATGCCCTTTCCTCCTAAACCATCCAAGACAAAGGATGAGGAGGATATTGAGCGCTTTGCTGAAATAATTAGACCTATCTTCTTATGTATGCGCTTAACTGATATGCTGAAAGTAAATCCTAATGCTAAGTATATGAAGGATATCATTACAAACAAAAGAAAGATACCAGAAGCTGAGATTTCCACCATGCTTGCTAATTATACTTTTAAGGGTGGAATACCAAAGAAACTTGGAGACCCCGGGGTACCAACTATACCATGCTCTGTTAAAAGAAATTATGTTAGAACTGCTTTATGTGATCTTAGAGCCGGTGTTAGTGTTATATCTCTCTCTTTATACCGTAGACTTGAATTGAATAAGTTGACACCTACTGAAATATCTTTGCAAATGGCTGATAAATCAACTGCTATACCTGTCGGTATTTGTGAGGATGTGCCTGTTGTGGTTGCAAATGTCACTATCTTAACGGACTTTGTTATTCTTGATATTCCCGAGGACGATAGTATGTCGATTATCCTTGGTAGACCTTTTCTGAATACTGCAGGGCTGTTATTGATTGCAACAAAGGCAATGTCACTTTTCATGTTAATGGTAATGAGCATACGGTACACTTTCCGAAGAAAAAATCTCAAGTCCATAACATCAATTCTATTGGAAAAGTTCCAACTATCATTATTGGAGGTTTTGAATTTCCTCTCCCTACTGTCAAGAAAAAGTATGATATTCTTATTGTTGGGGATTTTCATATCCCCGTTGAGGTAACTTAGTGTTATTCGAAATTTCTCCGGTTCCGTGTTATTCGGAATGAGTTTGTTAACAAGACTTGATCAACCTTGTTAGTGGATTCAATTTGATGATCACGAGATGGATGAAACTAGAAGGCACAACCTTCTGTACCCTCTTTTTACTTTCTGTTATTTAGAATAAATAAAGAAAAAATAGTATTATCCATCTGTTTTCTGAATTATCCGTGCATTAAAAAATATCCCGAAAATAAAAGTGCTCCAAATGCCCTACAAATTTAGTATGATTTTTTATGGAATATTTGAGGATTTTAGGCACTGAAATCACTACAGGAGGGGCAAGCACCAGGCCACGAGAGTGGAGGGCGCGCCCACCCCACCTGGGCGCGCCCCCCTGTCTCATGGGCCCTTGGTGGCCCCCCTCCACTTATGCTAACACCCACACACTTCATCTTCTACCCAAAAAAATCCCCATCCAGCTCAAGCACGAGTTCTATCTCATTTTGCTACGATTTTCGATCTCTTTGCTCAAAGCTCCATTCACAAAACTGCTTTGGGAGATTGTTGCTTGGTATGTGACTCCTCCATTGGTCCAATTAGTTTTTGTTCTAGTGCTTTATTCATTGCAAATTTTGCTGCATAGTTGACCATGTTCTTGAGCTTGCATGTTGAATTTATGAGGTCCCAAGCAATTCCAATGCATGATATAGGCTCTAGGCACTTGTAGGAGTAGTTGCTACCAATCTTGTTTAGTTTTATTCACTTTTATTTTGAAGTTAGTAAAATTTCAGAAATTTTTCAGAAAAAGAATTATGTCTAGGAGAATGTACCAAGGTGGTTCCTCGGTAAAGAAAGGACCCAGAATTGCTATACGTGAGCAAGATGTTGAGTTACAGAGGGACGCGGATGTACGAGCTTGTGAGTGGCCATCCGATGCTTTTATGGTCGAAGCAGGCTTTAAGGAGGAACTTGACACGTATGTGCGTAATGCTGAGCTGGAGGACTTCTTACAAGATAAGTGTCCTCGGTAATATCAATTGACTGATTCCTTTGTGCAGAGGTTTAAATATAACTGTACGCGTAATTCCCCTAGTGTAATATTTGATATTTATGATACATCTTATACCATGGACCTAGAGGATTTTACAACTGCTTGCAAACTTCCGCAATGGGGTGATATTAATGATCCTCACAAATCTGAGTTTAGAGAATTCCTTGCTAGTATTACTGTGGGAGAATCTAGGGATATAGCACAAGCTACCATAGTGAGCATTCATTTTCCTGCTATACATTATTTTTCTCTCTTCATTGGTAGATGCATTAACGGTAAAGATGAAGCATGTCACATGTGTGTCCCTGATCTGTGTGTCCTCAAGAGTATTGTGTTAGGATATAAAGGTTATAACTTGGGGGGCAATAGTTGCACGTAGGTTGCAGAATAATAGTAGAAAGGGAGATTTATTTGGAGGAATTTATGCAACCCGTGTGGCTAATTATCTTGGTATAACCCCAAGATAGGGAGATGTGTTGATACCTCCTGTTTATTTGGATTATGAAGCTATGGTCAATCATCAATTTCTAAGGAGGAATGAACAATTCCTCCAATATCGACTAATCTATAATAGACCCAATGTCGTCCATGTTACTCTTCCTGCTCCCCACCTTTTTGATTATCAGGCAAAAGGAAGATATGTCGTCACCAGGGAGGAAGCAGCTGAACACAAGAGGAGAGCGGAGGCAGCTCGCCAACATGCCGCAGCTCAGGAGGCGGTTGCTGCTGCATCTCAGTACGACCCCAGCTACAACTACGAATATCAGCCAGGCGGTCCTTGGTATTAGACCAACTTGGGCCAAAAGCCTAAGCTTGGGGGAGTACGTATTTCTCATCGACTTTACATTCATGTTCACACACTAGTTGTCGGTGCTCATACTCTTTCATTGTATTATCCATGCTAGTTTAAATTTCTTTTTCTAGTTTTCTTCTTGTGTGCTTGATAAACCTTAAGAAAAACCAAAAAAATTAGTTAGTTTAATTTCCATGCTTGTAGTAGAAATGAAAATGAAAACCCAAAAAGATTTCTAGTTCTTCTTCTTACTTGTTGGGAACTTTCCCGTGTAAATAGTTTTATTTTCTTTTCTTTCCTTTGGGGGTCGAGAAGACCATATTGAAAATGCTTAGTGGCTCTCATATACATGATTGTTTATTTAACTTAGAGCCCATATTACTTGTCTTCTCTTTTTGAGTTGAATGCTTGCAGATTCCAGCTTAGTCCAATGCACGTGCACTTTTATTATTATACACATCGTTCGGTCGTGCGAGTGAAAGGCAATAATGACAATATATGATGGACTTATTGAGATGAGAAAAGCTGGTATGAACTCGACCTCTCTTGCTTTTGTAAATATGATGAGTTCATCGTTTCTGATTCAGCTTATTATGAAGTAAACATATTTGCAATGACATTTAGAATTATAGTTGCTTGTGCCACGCTTGATTAGCTATGAGTTATAATGGTTTACCTTGCGTGCCAACATGCTATTAGAATGATTATGATGTGGTATGATGGGATGGTATCCTCCTTTGAATAAATTGAGTGACTCGACTTGGCACATGTTCACGCATGTAGTTGAAACAAATCAACATAGCCTTCATGATATTTATGTTCATGGTAGATTATATCCTACTCATGCTTGTACTCGGTGTAAATTAATTTTAATGCATGTTTATGGCTGTTGTCGCTCTCTCAGTTGGTCGCTTCCCAGTCTTTTGCTAGCCTTCACCTGTACTAAGCGGGAATACTGCTTGTGCATCTGAACTCCATAAACCCCAAAGTTGTTCCATATGAGTCCACTATACCTTCCTATATGCGGTATTTACCTGTCGTTCCAAGTAAATTTGTACGTGCCAAACTCCAAACCTTCAAATGAAATTCTGTTTTGTATGCTCAAGCAACTCATGTTTCGACTAGGGCTGCCTATATCTTCCATGCTAGGTGGGTTATTCTCAAGAGGAGTGGACTCCGCTCCTCATTCACGAGAAAGGGCCGGTAACTGGGATGCCCGGTCCCATGATCCAAAAAGATCAAAGCAAATCAAAATAATTAAACAAAACTCCCCCAGGATTGTTGTTAGTTGGAGGCACTCGTTGTTTCGAGCAAGCCATGGATTGATGCTTGTTGGTGGTTGGGGGAGTATAAACCTTTACCATTCTGTTTGGGAACTGCCTATAATGCATGTAGTATGGAAGATACAGCCATCTCATAGTTGTTGCATTGACAGCAAAAGTATGCCACTCAAAATGTTATTCAATCTCTATTTTAAAATCAAGCTCTAGCACCTCTACAAATCCCTGCTTCCCTCTGTGAAGGGCCTATCTATTTACTTTTATGTTGAGTCATCACCCTTCTTATTAAAAAGCACCCGCTGGAGAGCACACTGTCATTTGCATTCATTACTATTGATTTATATTGGGTATGACTTGACTGGATCTCTTTTACCATGAATTACAATGTTTAGTCAGTCCTTGATCTTTAAAGGTGCTCTGCATTTATGTTTTGCAGCCTCAGAAAGGGCTAGCGAGATACCATTTTGTTATATAATGTTATAATTGTTCTAAGAAAGTGTTGTCATCCGAGTTTTATTATTATGGCTTGCTAGCTGATCATGCTATTGATATGAGTAATTGTGAGACTTGGGTGTTATTGTGAGTATGGTTAGTTCATAAATTTTGCTGAAACTTGAATGATGGCTTTGCATGCTTACAACAACAAGAGAAAACAGAGTTTGTAAAAGTTTTCCTTTATCACTTTCAGTTTATCAACTAAATTGCTTGAGGACAAGCAAAGGTTTAAGCTTGGGGGAGTTGATACGTCTCCAACGTATCTACTTTTCCAAACACTTTTGCCCTTGTTTTGGACTCTAACTTGCATGATTTGAATGAAACTAACCTAAACTGACGCTGTTTTCAGCAGAACTGCCATGATGTTGTTCTATATGTAGAAAATAAAAGTTCTCGGAATGTCCTAAAAATCCACGGAGGCACTTTTTGGAAAATATAAAAAATACTGGCGAAAGAATCAAGACCAGGGGGCCCACACCTTGTCCACGAGGGTGAGGGGCGCGCCCCCTCCCCCGGGCCCGCCCCCTGTCTCGTGGGCCCCCTGGACCTCCACTGACCTCAACTCCAACTCCATATATTCACGTTCGGGGAGAAAAAAATCAGAGAGAAAGTTTCATCGCGTTTTACGACACGGAGCCGCCGCCAAGCCCTAATCTCTCTCGGGAAGGCTGATCTGGAGTCCGTTCGGGGCTCCAGAGAGGGGGATTCGTCGCCTTCGTCATCATCAACCATCCTCCATCACCAATTACATGATGCTAACCGCCGTGTGTGAGTAATTCCGTCGTAGGCTTGCTGGACGGTGATGGGTTGGATGAGATTTACCATGTAATTAAGTTAGTTCTGTTAGGGTTTGATCCCTAGTATCCACTATGTTCTGAGATTGATGTTGCTATGACTTTGCTATGCTTAATGCTTGTCACTAGGGCCCGAGTGCCATGATTTCAGACCTAAACCTATTATGTTTTCATGAGTATATGTGTGTTCTTGATCCTATCTTGCAAGTCTATAGTCACCTATTATGTGTTATGATCCGACAACCCCGAAGTGACAATAATCGGGATACTTCTCGGTGATGACCATAGTTTGAGGAGTTCATGTATTCACTATGTGCTAATGCTTTGTTCCGGTTCTCTATTAAAAGGAGGCCTTAATATCCCTTAGTTTCCACTAGGACCCCGCTGCCACGGGAGGGTAGGATAAAAGATGTCATGCAAGTTCTTTTCCATAAGCACGTATGACTATTTACGGAATACATGCCTACATTACATTGATGAACTGGAGCTAGTTCTGTGTCACCCTAGGTTATAGCTATTACATGAGGAATCGCATCTGGCATAATTATCCATCACTGATCCATTGCCTACGAGCTTTTCACATATTGTTCTTCGCTTATTTACTTTTCCCTTGCTATTGTTACAACTACTACAAAACCCAAAAACATTTCTTTTGCTACCATTACCTTTATTATCATACTACTTTGCTACTAAATACTTTGCTGCAGATACTAAGTTATCCAGGTGTGGTTGAATTGACAACTCAACTGCTAATATTCAAGAATATTCTTTGGCTCCCCTTGTGTCAAATCAATAAATTTGGATTGAATACTTTACCCTCGAAAGCTGTTGCGATCCCCTACACTTGTGGGTTATCAGTCCACTATTCATTGCAATGATCATGATTGGGGTGATAATGATTCTTATGATCTTGAAAATGTATTTAAACCTCATGATGAATATGTGTGTGATAATATTAAAAGTGGGTTTGGAAGAGTGTGAAATTTAGCTAAAAATAATCCCACGTATTTGGAGAGTGTTCAATCTTATGAAATTTTTTGAGAGGTCATGACTTTATTTGATGATAATCCCACTATTTTGGAAGAGTGTCAACTTTGCATGCATGTGGATCATGAAAAGAATAATTTATGTGAAAGTTATATTGTTGAATTTGATTATGGTCCTACGTGTAATTATTATGAGAGAGTAAAATATGGTTGTAGAAATTTCCATGTTACTAAATTTCCTCTTGTTATGTTGAGATTGCTATTGTTTGTTTCTTCTTCTTTGCATATGCTAGAAATTGCTGGTCTTGACAATTTGTTTTCCTATAAAATGGCTGTGCATAGGAAGTATGTTAGACTTAAGTGAGTTTGTCACATGTTTTATGATGCTCTGTTTGTGCTTCAATTCTTATCTTTCATGCGAGCATCAATGAAGTCTTATGCCTAGCTAGGGGCATAAAATGACAGCGCTTGTTGGGAGGCAACCCAATGAATAAAATTTATTTTTGCTTTTTGCTTTCTGTTCTTGAGTGTTTGCACAATTATGCTACTGTTATGATTGTGTTTTTTGTGTTTTAATTAGCATTTGTGCCAAGCAGAGCCTTTAGGATCTTCTTAGGTGATAGTTGATTTGATCTTGTTGAAAAATAGAAACTTTTACGCTCAAAAAAATAATTTTCAAAAATCACAGAAACGTGCTTTGGCTCTGAATTTTTTACACAAGATTTACATACAAATTGCCCAGGTTTTCCTAATCTTTCAGAATTTTTAGAGTTATAGAAGTATTCTAAGTTTTCAGATTGCTATAGACTGTTCTGTTTTTGACAGATTATGTTGTCTTTGCGCTGTGTGCTTGTTTTCATGATTCTATGTTTTCATTTGATGAGTTTTTGCCATAGAAAAGTAGGAATACAATAGTATAATGCAAGAATAAAATATGAATTGGTTTGCAACAGTACTTATAGTAGTGATTTGCTTTCTTATACCAACGGATCTCACGAAGGTTTTGTTGAGTTTTGTGTGATTGAAGTTTTCAAGTTTTAGCCTACTAATATTGGGCATGATGCCTATATACATGATCATTGCCTTGGATATCGTCATAATTATTTGCGTTTCTATCAATTTCCCAACAGTAATTTGTTTACCCACGATATGTTATTATCTTGAGAGAAGCCTCTAGTGAAAACTACGGCCCTCGGGTCTATTTCCTATCATATTAAAACCAAAAGTACCTTCCTGCAATTTTCCTTTCTTTATTTTATTTTGTGTTTTGGTTAGATCTATTTATCAAATCTCATACAATTTAATATATCTCAATATCGTTGAGGGATTGCCAACCCCTTTATGTGTTGGGTTGCAAGTATTTGTTGTTTGTGTGCAGGTGTTGTCAACATAGTGTTGCTTGGTTCTCCTACTAGATTGATAACCTTGGTTTCATAACTAAGGGAAATACTTACCTTTGTTGTGATGCATCATCCCTTCCTCTTTGGGGAAATACCAACGCAAATACAAGCAATTATTCATCGGGAGGGGTGTGGCGTACTGCAAAATGGGACTCCACGGGCTACTATTCATCCACCTCGACTACCTCCAGCCTCCACGGGCTACTGTTAATCCACCATCGACTTCCTCCAGCCTCCACCTGCTACTGTTCATCCACCGTCGACCTCCTCCAGCCTCCACCAGCAACCGTTCATCCACGGGCTACTATTCATCCAGCCTCCACCAGCTACTGTTCAACCAGCCTCCACGGGGTCTTGTTCATCCACCTCCGACCGGCTAGGTGTGGTGTACCGCGACACGGCCACCTCTGGGTCCTGTTGATCCTGCGGCAACAGCCTACTACCACGGGGTCCTGTTCATCCAGCGGCAACCGCCTACACATGGTTGGGGTCCTGTTCATCCAACCCTCACAGGGAACTGTTCATCCACATGCAACCAACCGGCTAGGTCAATTCACCATGTCTTGACTCGTTCTACGTATCATGCGTGTGGCAGCAACATGCAATGTTCATCAAAAGGCAGTTGCTACGCCTCGCACGGGGGCTTGGTCGGCTTCATTATAAGCAGCAACATATCGATCGATCGCTTGGGTTCAGTTAGCAGCACCAGCGAAGGGATCGCTCGGGTTCAGTTACTAGCGAAGGGATTGATCGGCTTCAGTACATAGTGGGATCGATCGATCTCTTGGGTTCGGTTAGCGACCGCCTCGCACAATCGCGCGTACAAGAGAAATGCGCAAACCACTGCATTGCTCAGCCCCGACCACCAACCGTAATCAGGAACTCCATGAATTTTTCCTTGCCCTCACTTCTACCATGATTTTTTATGTCATGGACGGCCCAAAGAATGTCATGCAGGTGCGTCCCCGGTCCGCCCAGGATGAAAAGCCCATTTTCTGTCATGATTTTTGTCATAGAAGTAGGATCCCACCACATTTATGATGATACGTGTTTTTGTCACAATTATCATCATAGAAGTGTCATAAGCATGACAAAAAAATCCGTCCGGGCCATAATTCACTGAAAGTGCTAGTTATCGACTAGAGGGGGGGTGAATAGGCGATTTTTATGAAAGTCTTCAAAACGTGGAAGTTTCGAAGATAAACAATAGAAATGACCTAATTGATACGCAGCGGAAGATAAACTACAACAAGCAAACCATAGTCAAGTATGCAATGATGTGAAAGTACAAGACTAATAGCAGCTTAGTAGTAAGGATCAGGATGGAAGATAGTATGAAGCCAATCAACAATAGTAGTCAAGCAATGAAGTCAAACAGGTACGACAAGTAGGCAATGACTTCACTAAGACAAACTCTAAGTAAAGGGAGGAAGAGGATAGAACCAGTCACTTGTTGAAGACACGGGATTTGTTGGACCAGTTCCAATTGCTGTGACAACTGTACGTCTGGTTAGGGAGGCTGAGATTCAACTCAGAAGACCGCGTCTTCACCTTATTCCCCTTGAGCTAAGGACACACAGTCCTCGCCCAATCACTCTGGTAAGTCTTCAAGGTAGACTTCCGAACCTTCACAGACTTCGTTCACCGGCAATCCACAATGACTCTTGGATGCTCAGAACGCGACGCCTAACCGGCTGGAGGATTCACAGTCCTCAAGTGTAATAAGTCTTCAGGTCACACAGACAGAAAGACTTCAGTGATGCCTAACACTCTTTGGCTCTGGGTGTTTGGGCTTGGTCCTCGCAAGGATTTCTCTCTCTCAAAGGCTTCGAGGTGGGTTGCTCTCAAACGACAAAAGCCGTGCACTAACTCTGAGCAGCCACCAATTTATGGTGTAGGGGGTGGGCTATTTATAGCCACAAGGCAACCCGACCTGATAAGTCCGAAATGACACTGGGTCACTAAGGAACTGACACGTGTTCCAACGGTCAGATTTCAAACACACACGGCAACTTTACTTGGGCTACAAGCAAAGCTGACTCATCCAGCTCTGGATAAGATTTGCTCTCATTGTCTTTGCTTGAAGACATAGGATTTGGGTTGAGCATCACTTCAGTCATCCTGACTTTGTTCACTTGGACCCCACTTAACAGTACGGTGGTTCCTATGACTCAACAAAGAAGGAAAAGGAAACAACGAGACGACACAGTCTTCGCGCTCCATTGTCTTCACTCAATGTCTTCTCATGGCATAGTCTTCAATATGAATATCTTCACATACCACCATTGTCGTCAATGTCTTCATACATTTTTAGGGGTCATCTCCGGTAGGTAAACCGAATCAATGAGGGACACTACCTGCGTTATCCTGCAATTCTCACAAACACATTAGTCCCTCAACCAACTTTGTCGTCAATACTCCAAAACCAACTAGGGGTGGCACTAGATGCACTTACAATCTCCCCCTTTTTGGTGATTGATGACAAACTGGTTGAAGTTTTCAACGGGGATAAAGTATGTAAAATTGTAAAGGATAGGGTATTGTCTTCATAAGTGGCAAAGGCTCCCCCTGAAGATGTGCATATAAGTAATTTGCTTTTGGAATGCAAATGCACATGGCAGGTTGTACTTGTGGAGATCCTCTTCAACTTATGAAGATAATTCATCATGCATGAAATGATATAACAAAGAGAATGACATGCATAATGAAAAATGGACGTCTGCAGAATGATCTAAGTGCGGAAGTTATCATCGCACATGCGGAATTTATCATCGCATCACAGAAAAGCAAATAAGTAGCAGACGACCATCAAGTTTAAGTGTTACAACTCAAAGAACCAAATGTATCAAAAGCGAGAGTTGTAAACACTAGGCAAAATATAAAGTAACCGCCCAAATGAACCCGCTTGAAGACTATCAACTCATACGCTTCTCCCCCTTTTATCAGTAAGGACCAAAAAGGTTTGAAGACATAGAGCATCTACTCGTTCTCATGAGTAGGTGAAGCAGCAGGGTTGTCGTTGTTGTTTGGAGGCGCAGACGAACTTGGTGCAGTGTCGATGCGTGCAGAAGTAGGGGGCGGTGAAGTAGCATCATCTTCATCATCGATCACTTTGGCATTCACAGTTGCCGCGGAGGAAGAATAGTCAGAGTCTTCAAGAGATGGAGTTCGACGTAGGACAGCATTATGTGGAGGAGTGGAGTCAAACTTGAATCTTTCAGTGAAGCCATCGTCTTGAAGATCTGCTTCAGCACTAAGCAGTGTCAATCTCTTCCATGATCGCCGACAGGTCTAGTGAGTGACAAAAGCATTCTTGGTGGCAAGATTTCGAATGTGATTGACGTCCACCAAGAGGCTTTGCATCTGTTGCTTGAGCCAAAAGTGATGCTTATCTTGTTTCTGATGTAGTGCCACAAGAAGTTATCGGTCATTTAGAACACGAGAGCGCTTCTTAGGCCTTTGGGCAATTGTGCTCTCAGTAGCTTCAATTTGCGCACGATGAGGGAGACGAGTGTTCCCAGCCATTGGATAGATACGAGTTACTGCTTGGACTCCTTCCATGGGTTGAGTGAAGCTTTGGTGATCAGCATTTTGAAGACAAAGATGCTTCTTGGCAGGCTCAGGGTATATGGCTTCAACTGACATATCAACCTCTGGTAGAAAGATCAGATGATTGCGAGCAGAGGGCTGATAATTGACAGATGAGTGTAGCTTGATGAGGCGCATGACCCATGGCACATAAAATTTCAGGCCAAAAAGGTCATATCCAGACTCAGCAAGTTGCCGGATAAATAATTCTTGTGTATTGAAGCTGATGCCATTGAGGATGTAAAAGACCAATGTCTTCATGGCTCCTTCAAGTTTGGCCGCTGATGAATGCCCTTTGATAGGCCATAGAGTTCGCCTGATGATGTGATATATTGTGCGAGGCAAATACTCAAGGTCATCAACAAAGAACTCCTTAGGGTATTCAGCGTCAGATGGCAGAGGCTTCATCATGCTCAACATCTGGCTCATGTTGGGCTCTGGCTTATGGAAGATGCTCTCCAGTGCATTGCGGTGGAGTTGACAATCAGGTTCGTACAGCTCGCCGGGAGTGGGTAGGCCTGTAAGCTCAATGACGTCAAGAGCTTTGGCTTCATGATGGACATTTCCTGTCATCCACTCGAGAACCCATGTCTTTATATCCCTGTTGTAGCCGCGAATGTGGAGGGTAGCATAGAATTGAAGCAAAAGTTCCTCATTCCAATGTTCTTTGTCTGTCACAAAGCTGAGCAGACCTGCATCACAAAAGCAGTCAAGTGCTTCTTCTAAGCATGGCAGTCCAGCAATGGCTTCAATGTCGAGGCGCATATGAGGGAAAATGCGCCCTTGATCATACAGAATGCAGGAGTAATAGCTTCTCTGCTGATAGCTCCAGAAACGATCAGATGATAATCTTGGCCTTGAGTAGGGGTTCTTTGCGTTGTCAAAGAATGTGTTGTGGCTTTTGAAGCCATTTGCATTGAAGGACCCTGTGGAGGTGGCAGTACCGGGGAACCTTGGCAGTCTTGGCTTTGGTTTCTGGACCTGAGGCCTATGCTCAACATGATAATCAAACTGAGGACCAGAGGCAGTAGGCGGAGGGACCAGAATGGGCCATCGGACAGTGGTTAGCTGACCATGATTGTATGCTTGCTCAATTGTATAGGGCCTTGGTGGTGGAACAGGAGCAGTGGCAACAACTGAGGCTTCAGGCTGCATAACAGATACTTCAGGAGGAGTTGCATCATTGGCTTCGGGCACATTGGTTGGTGCAGGCTCCACATTTACTTCAGCCATGACTACATCATTGGCTTCATTTGTGTTGGTGGTGGCAGTCTCAAGATTTTCAACCTCCATTTGATGAGCTGGAGGGTCGGGCACTAGCACGTTCATATCAGGAACAGTTTCTTCAGTAATGGGGGGAGTAGGGACACGTTCGTCTTCTTGTCTTTCATCGGCTGATGCAGCCGGATTGTCTTCAGCAGCTTGGGCTTCAGACACGGAGACATTCACAGTTGGAGTGGCTTCTGGAAACACTTGACGTGCAACAGACGGGTGATGCACTTCTCCTTCTGGAATGCTCGAAAGAGGGACCTGAGGCCTTGGTCCTTTGTGAAGCCTACAAAATATTGGCGACGCCTTTGGAGATGGAGTTGGCTGGGCCTCAAAGTCTTCTTGTTCTTCTTGCACAGGTGGTGTGACTTGTGGTTGTTGTTGGGGAGTACTCGGGGAGTCTTGTTGCTGTGGGTGATCAGCCCATGATGCATCCTGAGCAATTGGCGTCAGAGGACGACCAATGCTGATGAGATCGTTGTTCATGAGAACAGGCGATGATACCAAGTTGTGTTCGATCTGAGGAAGAACTTCATCATCTTCAACATTGTCATTGTGACCAATGTCTTCAACAGTGGTGGGATTAACTGCTGGAATGTCTTCAGCTTCATGAGCCTCTGTGGAAGCAGGCTCATGAACTATCATCCGTCGTTCTTGGTGTTCAGATGCAGGGCGAACCACTGAGATAGGTTCAACAACTAAGGGCTCTGTGGGAGCAGCACGATTCTTCTTGGTTTTGCGCTTCTTGGAGGGAGCAGCATCAGAGGCTTCAGTATTTTTCCTTTTTCTGGCTTCAGCCTCGGTAGCCCTCGTCTTCTTCAGTTCTGAAGCGGTTGACATGACCTTTGGCTTCGAGCCAGTCATGCTGCTTGGGAAGACTATGCGAGGTGCTTCCTGCCTTGAAGGTGCAGATTGGGCAGTTGATAGCTTCTTCTTCTTTGCAGGCATTCTTGGGTCAATGCCAGGACGACCAAGAGACTTGCGCTTCTCAGCCTCATTGTAGGCTAGCACACATTTGTCAGCCAAACTCTTCATACGCTTACGAGAGCCTTGAGCTTCTTCGCGCTTCTTGAGAAAGGCTTCTTTAAGCTCGTGCAGCATGATCTTGAAGTTTCGGACATCTTGCACGCTGAGCTTTGCCACATGCTTCTTGAACCGAGCTTTCTCATAGTCGATCTTGTGCTTCAGTTCAACGATGCGCTGAGTAAGAGCTAGCTCAGAAGCAATGGTGCCATTAAAGGAGACGCTGAGGCCAATGGGAAGTTGCAGATCTTCAAAGCTGAGATTTGGGGTGTCAAACCACTCATCAATGAAGTTATGGATGATTGCCACATCGAAGAGAGGCAAATTATTGAAGATCTCTACTTCTTCCTTGCTCTTGATCAGTTGCTCAAGGGCATCATCTGCAAGATCCTCATCACTGGACAGATCAATGTGCTCTTCTCGTAGAATGGCAGCAGGAGTCAAGGTCTGATCAGTATGCTTGACGATTTTCTTTTTCTTCTCCGTGTTCTTGGAGATACGTGATAGATCTTCAGACTGCACACTGTATTCAGGAGGTGCAGTGGCCAGTGGCTTCGCACATGAAGCTTTTGGAGGAGTAGCTGATTTTGAAGCCTTAGCCTTCTTTAGCTTCTGCGGCTTTGGAGGAGGAGCTGGGGCTTCATCAGTGTCAGCATCATTATCAGAATGATCCACTTTGGCACCTTGGACTAAGATGTAAGTGATGAGGCCATCAATGTTGGAGAAGGGGCCGATGACATTGGGTTCTGCATCACGTGAGCTGTCAGCACGGGGAGCAGAGGGACCAGGGTTGAAGTCTAATCCCAATGACTTCTTGTTTTCCTTGGTCGACGCCTTTGCGTGCTGGAAGTTGCACTTGAAGAGAGTATCGTCACGACACCAGAGCAATGATGATGGGTCGGCATTTTCAGGCTGAGGTCCACGGACCATACAGGGATAGAAACCCTGTGCGATAGCTTCAGCTCTGTTCTTGGGTTGAAGGCCTCGATAGAGAATATCACCCCAAGGACTTTTGATAGCATTCTTCTCAGCGTATTCCTGGGTCACGAACTTGTATTTGAACCATTGTTCAGCCGAATATCGTCGAATCCATTGGATTCGTGTCTTGCGCTGATGATAATTCTCTTCAGGATCAGTCTTGTAAAGTTCTGCGAGGTCATCAGGCAAATCTTTTGATGTTCCCCCACGATGCTGTCTGCCACCCTTCCTTACCGATTTTTCTGCAGCCATGAACTTCAAACTGAATGGCTTCAATACGTTCAAAGGCTTCAAAGACTTTCGCTTGCTGGACAAACAGGAACTGGCTTCGGGAGAATTAATGTGATGCTGTAAGAATTCTGCAAACGAATGCAGACTATGAGAACCAAGGGATTCTCCCATGGACATGTACCTGTGACAGCATTAGAGATGCGAGGGAAGGGGAAGAGGTCATATGCATTCTCAGAAGATTTTGAAGATAAATTAGTTTGAAGACATTGACCTCATGATGCGAAGACATTCACTTATATGTTGAGTGTTGGTTCCAGATTTGTATGAATCCGTGAATAAGTACAAGTGAGGAATCAAACTAGGTAAGTTTAAGTGAATATACTGGGCAGTATGAGATGCAGACAGAATAGATCTAACATTGTATAGACAGAAACCAATTTTGGTAAAAAGGATGAATCTTTGAGGATCAAAAAGATGGTAAAAATAGAGTTATATTTACCACACGAAGAACTGCTAGATGGGATGAATAGGAGACCGAGCAGTTCAATCCACCGTGCCCTAACTTGGCGACGGAGGACACCTACGGCGGTGGCGGAGAGGACGATGTCCGCGGCCGGCGTGAGGACGGTGTCGGAGAAGTCGCGGCAGCTAAGCGCTTCGTCGCCGGCGTCGTCGAGAGCTAGCGGTGGCGCTAGGGTTTTGACGAGGTGGAGAGGTGGAAGAAGGTTTTCTTTACTGCATGGGACATGTATTTATAAGGAAGTGTGCGGCACAGCGCAATTACACAGGTGCCCCTAGCGGTTCGCATCTGAGGGGCACGTGGCAAGCATGCAACATACTTAGAGTTGTCCCACGTTCCCACGCCCGCCATTCATGTCGGATGGTTGTTCCGGCTTCTCCGGATTTCAAACAATAAGGATGAATCATTTAAAACAGACTTAATGTTTGTCTCTGTGTCTTCTGCTGACTAGGACGCAGAGAAGACATTCGACAGTTTCAATAGAATGCATATGATTTGGACAGATAGAGTTTGAGATAGAAAGCATAGAGAGATTAGGGTCCGATCACATTCACTTAGTTCAAAAGATTCAACTAGGAAGACATAGCAATAAGTGAATGCTGTAGAGGACAGAACACTAGTATATATATATCAGAAAGCAATCAAATCGTCATAGTGAAGAAAATCATGAAGATAAATTGAATTCTGAAGACAAACTAAATGCGAAGACATTGCAAAAATAACGCCATGAGTGAAACACTTCAAATAGAGAAATTTGGTGGTGGCGTTACCCACCGTATAGGAAGTATTAGACCCAGACACGGCGCACAATTATCGTGGTGCTCCGAAGTCAAATTCCACGTTAATGTATTCACACTCAGAATGTAAGTCTTCATTGATTGAAGATATAATTTACTTCGTGTGTTGGACATCTAAGTCATCAACCTGCATAAGTGTTAGGATGTGTGCCTGATCACAGGACATTTGAGGATTCCAAGATATTTAGCTCACACCGTAACTTGCAAAACCTTTTCTCATCCAAGGGCTTTGTGAAGATGTCTACCAGTTGCTCTTTAGTGTTGATGTGAATGATGTCAATATCTTTCTTCATGACATGATCTCTGAGAAAGTGATGACGAATTTCAATGTGCTTTGTCTTCAAGTGCTGGACTGGATTGTTGGCAATCTTGATGGCGCTTTCGTTGTCGCAGAAGAGAGGCACTTGTTTCAGATTGATGCCATAGTCCTTGAGAGTTTGCTTCATCCATAGAAGCTGAGCGCAACAAGATCCAGCAGCAATGTATTCAGATTCAGCAGTTGAGAGTGATACACAGTTTTGCTTCTTTGAAGACCAACAGACAAGTGATCGACCTAGAAAGTGACATGTGCCTGATGTAGACTTGCGATCCACCTTGTCACCAGCATAATTAGCATCCAAGAATCCAACCAAATCAAATTTTGAGCCCATTGGATACCATAATCCGAGTGTTGGGGTGTAAGCCAGATATCGAAGAATTCGCTTCACAGCTAAGTGATGTGATTCCTTTGGTGCCCCTTGGAATAGAGCACACATGCAAACACTAAGCATAATATCTGGCCTAGATGCACATAGGTAAAGTAAAGAACCAATCATGGAGCGGTATACCTTTTGATCGAACTCTTTACCATTGTCGTCGGGACCAAGATGGTGTTTGGCTGGCATTGGCGTCATGTAACCTTTGCAATCTTCCATTCCAAACTTCTTCAGACAATCTTTGAGGTATTTTTCTTGAGATATGAAGATGCAATTCCTTTGCTGACGAATTTGAAGACCAAGGAAGAACTTCAGCTCACCCATCATGGACATCTGATATTGCTCTTGCATCATGTATCCAAACTCATCACTATACTTCTGGTTGGTGCAGCCAAAGATAATGTCATCCACATATATTTGGCACACAAACAGTTCACCATCATATGTCTTCGTGAAGAGTGTGGGATCGAGGGATCCAGGTTTGAAGCCTTTGCTCTTCAGGAAGTCCTTGATCGTATCATACCAAGCGCGAGGAGCTTGTTTGAGGCCATACAGTGCTTTGTTTAGCTTGTACACCATATCAGGATGTTTTGGATCTTCAAAGCCAGGTGGTTGAGCTACGTACACTTCTTCTTCAATCTTGCCGTTGACAAATGCACTCTTCACATCCATTTGATGTAGCAGAATGTTGTGGTGATTAGCGTAGGCTAGCAGTATGCGAATAGCTTCAAGCCTAGCCACAGGAGCAAATGTTTCATCGAAGTCAATACCTTCTACTTGAGTATATCCTTGAGCCACAAGACCTGCTTTGTTTCTAACGACTTGACCATGCTCATCTTGCTTGTTTCGATATATCCATTTTGTGCCAATAATGTTATGCTTGCGAGGGTCAGGACGCTTGACAAGTTCCCAAACATTGTTCAGCTTGAACTGTTGAAGTTCCTCTTGCATTGCTTGTATCCATTCAGGTTCCATAAAGGCGTCGGCAACTTTCTTGGGTTCTGATATTGACACAAAAGAAAAGTGCCCACAGAAATTTGCTAACTGTGTTGCTCTTGAGAGAGTAAGTGGACCAGGTGCATTGATGCTATCAATTATCTTCTCAATTTGTACTTCATTTGCAACTCGAGGATGAACTGGACGAAGACTTTGCTCTTGCTGATCATTGTCATCATTGGGAGGATTGTCTTCAGTCTGAGCATTGTCTTCAGGTTGGTTAGGTGCAGAAATGATAAGTTCCTCTTCAGGCTGTGCTTTAGAAGGCATGATTTCACCAGTTCCCATCAGCTTGATTGATTCGCTGGGCGGAGCTTCGTCTAGTGTACTTGGGAGGAGCTCTCTTTGTGAACCATTGGTTTCATCAAATCTCACATCCACAGTTTTGACGATTTTGTAGAGATAGAGGTTGAAGACTCTATATGAGTGCGAATCCTTTCCGTAACCAAGCATGAAGCCTTCGTGAGCTTTAGGTGAAAATTTTGACTTGTGATGGGGATCCTTGATCCAGCACCTAGCTCCAAATACTCTGAAGTAGCTGACATTTGGCTTCTTGCTAGTAAGGAGCTCATAGGATGTTTTGTTCAGAAGCTTATGGATGTAAACACGGTTGATGATGTGACATGCTGTATCAATGGCTTCAGGCCAGAACTTTCTTGGTGTCTTGTACTCGTCGAGCATTGTTCGAGCCATCTCAATGAGGGTTCTGTTCTTGCGCTCAATGATGCCATTTTGCTGAGGTGTGTATGGAGCAGAGAACTCATGAGTGATTCCCATTGTATCCAGATAAAGATCAAGTCCGGTGTTCTTGAACTCAGTGTCGTTGTCACTTCTGATATGCTTGATCTTCACTCCATAATTGTTCATTGCTCGATTGGCGAAGCGTCTGAAGACATCTTGCACTTCAGTCTTGTAGAGAATCATGTGCACCCATGTATATCTTGAGTAGTCATCAACAATGACGAAGCCATAGAGACAAGCAGTTGATGTGAGGGTAGAGTAGTGAGTAGGGCCAAATAAGTCCATGTGTAACAGCTCGAAGGGTTGAGATGTCGTCATGATTGTCTTCGAGGGGTGTTTTGCCCTAGTCATCTTTCCAGCTTCACAGGCACCACACAAATGATCCTTCTTGAACTTGACACCCTCGATGCCTATGACATGCTTCTTCTTGACGAGTGTGTGTAGGTTCCTCATGCCAGCATGCCCCAGCCTCCGATGCCAGAGCCATCATTCTGAAGCTTTTGCAAGAAGACATATGGCAAGTTGTGGTCCTGCTGAGAAATCTACCATGTATAGATCATCTTTACGATACCCTTCAAAGACTAGAGACTTGTCAGATTCCATTAGTACAAGGCAACGATATTTTCCGAATAGCACAATCATGTTCAAGTCACAAAGCATTGAGACAGACATTAAGTTGAAACCAAGGGACTCAACAAGCATCACTTTATCCATGTGTTGATCCTTTGAGATTGCAACTCTACCTAGACCCAATACCTTGCTTTTACCAGTGTCAACAAATGTGATGTGACTCTTGTCAGATGGACGTAAGGTTGAGTCCATGAGAAGACTTCGATCACCAGTCATATGATTAGTGCATCCGCTGTCCATAATCCATTCTGAAGCTTTTGGTGACATACCCTACAGTGCAGTTAGGAGGATAGGCTTCACAAAGAGTGTTGTGAAGCATAAGCATGTGATGCACACAAGAATCATCACAGCTTAGATCAAGGTTAGGACACATAGTATGACTGGTAAGCGATTCAGATGTGAAGTACATAGTAAGATCATTTTATCATGCATCCCTTACTGTGTTTTAGGTCCCCAGCAATAGCATCGGACGCCTTTGATTTCAAGCTGGAGACCTTTCCCTGCAAAAGAAAGTTAATTCTTCTTCACCACCCACATCTTCAGGGGTGGCTTAGAAGCAATGAGTCTAAGTGTAGCATTTGAGAATTTCGGCTTTGGAGCCCTAGCAAATAGCCTTGCAGGAGATGAATGATACTCATATGAATAAGCAGAAAAGTTCTTAGTTCTATGAACATAGCGGTTTGAAGACACATGCTCATATTCATAAGTCTGAGTATGATCTCCCTGCAAAACATTGGCGTTAGGGTGACTCAGGTGAGTCATGTATCTGTATGAAGCCTTTGGGCCATATGAAGCCATAGGTCTGGGGTTTGTCTTCTTCCTAGGTGGTGTCATGATGACATTCACAGGAAGATTCTCAATGCACTGCTTAGGTACCCAGATCTTCTTCATAGGTGGTCCATTCCTACAGTTAGTACCAATATACCTGGCAAACACTTCACCATTCTGATTCTTGAACAGTTTATAGTTTGCATCAAAGGATTCATCAATGATAATAGGATTAGCACAGGTAAAGCCAGATAAGGTGGACGGATCTACTGAAGGTCCCTTTGCAGCAACCCATGTGGTTTTGGGATACTGCTCAGGTTTCCAATAGGAACCATCAACATTCATTTTCCTCTCGAACCCAACACCCTCTTTCCTAGGGTTTCGGTTCAGAATCTGCTTTTTGAGGACATCGCAAAGTGTCTGATGTCCTTTCAGACTTTTATACATCCCTGTTTCAAGCAATGTCTTCAACCTAGCATTTTCATCAGCAATAGTAGTGGTATCCTCCGCAGAGGGGTTAGTTACCACATCAGTAGTTGAAGACAATGCAACAGTAGAAGCAGTGGAACATTCAGCAACAGATGTAGCGTTATCACGCTCAATGCATTTTAGACATGGTGGTTCAAATCCATCCTGAGCAACGCTGATTTGTTGAGCAAGTAATGAATCGCGCTCCTTCTGAAGATCTTCATAATCCACTCTTATCTTTTCAAGATCTCGCTTTCTTTGAAGACATTCAGAAGAAAGCTTCTCGTCATCACACAAGAGAGCATTATGTTGATCTTGAAGGGCGTCAAACTTGGAATGGAGTCTCTGAAGACTCTCAGCCAATGCTTTTGACTGATCTATTTCTTCACCCAACATATCATCGCTCTTACTAAGCATGTTTTGAACCTTTTCCAAGACTCTTTGTTGTTTAGTGGCAAGGGAAGCAAGTTTGACATAGCTGGGGCCAAATTCATCACCTGATTCATCATCACTAGTTTCAGAGGGGTAGCATTCAGTTACCTCATCACCCCTTGCCATGAGGCATGGTGAAGATGATGGCGATTCAGGTGCAAAGGTCATCTCCTTAAGAGACTCCTTGTAATCCTCAAACCAAGGATCATGACGAGTACGATGACCTTCATAGACCTCAGAAAGTCGGTCCCAGATTAGCTTCGCGTGATTGAGGTGCATGACATTCCTGAACTGATTTCAGGACAAACAGGAGCAGATGACATCCTTCGCGGTGAGGTTCAGTAGAGTGTACTTGCGAATGTCATCGGCCTCCGCCATCTTGCATAGATCATTAAGACCAATCTCAGTGATGGTCCACAGTTCGCTATCCATAGCCATGAGTCACTTCTTCATCATGGCCTTCCACCGAGGATACTCATGACCGTCAAAGGTGGGGCAAGATATGTTCCTCAATCCTGTAGTCGACATAGCTAAAAGTCCAGGTGGTTAAACCGAATCACACAGAACAAGGGAGTACCTTGCTCTGATACCAATTGAAAGTGCTAGTTATCGACTAGATGGGGGTGAATAGGCGATTTTTATGAAAGTCTTCAAAACGTGGAAGTTTCAAAGATAAACAATAGAAATGACCTAATTGATATGCAGCGGAAGATAAACTACAACAAGCAAACCATAGTCAAGTATGCAATGATGTGAAAGTACAAGACTAATAGCAGCTTAGTAGTAAGGATCAGGATGGAAGATAGTATGAAGCCAATCAACAATAGTAGTCAAGCAATGAAGTCAAACAGGTACGACAAGTAGGCAATGACTTCACTAAGACAAACTCTAAGTAAAGGGAGGAAGAGGATAGAACCAGTCACTTGTTGAAGACACAGGATTTGTTGGACCGGTTCTAGTTGCTGTGACAACTGTACGTCTGGTTAGGGAGGCTGAGATTCAACTCAGAACACCGCGTCTTCACCTTATTCCCCTTGAGCTAAGGACACACAGTCCTCGCCCAATCACTCTGGCAAGTCTTCAAGGTAGACTTCCGAACCTTCACAGACTTCGTTCACCGGCAATCCACAATGACTCTTGGATGCTCAAAACACGACGCCTAACCGGTTGGAGGATTCACAGTCCTCAAGTGTAATAAGTCTTCAGGTCACATAGACAGAAAGACTTCAGTGATGCCTAACACTCTTTGGCTCTGGGTGTTTGGGCTTGGTCCTCGCAAGGATTTCTCTCTCTCAAAGGCTTCGAGGTGGGTTGCTCTCAAACGACAAAAGCCGTGCACTAACTCTGAGCAGCCACCAATTTATGGTGTAGGGGGTGGGCTATTTATAGCCACAAGCAAAGCTGACTCATCCAGCTCTGGATAAGATTTGCTCTCATTGTCTTCACTCGAAGACATAGGATTTGGGTTGAGCATCACTTCAGTCATCCTGACTTTGTTCACTTGGACCCCACTTAACAGTACGGTGGTTCCTATGACTCAACAAAGAAGAAAAAGGAAACAACGAGACGACATAGTCTTCGCGCTCCATTGTCTTCACTCAATGTCTTCTCATGTCATAGTCTTCAATATGAATATCTTCATACTACCATTGTCGTCAATTTCTTCATACATTTTTAGGGGTCATCTCCGGTAGGTAAACCGAATCAATGAGGGACACTACCTGCGTTATCCTACAATTCTCACAAACGCATTAGTCCCTCAACCAACTTTGTCGTCAATACTACAAAACCAACTAGGGGTGGCACTAGATGCACTTACAATCTCCCCCTTTTTGGTGATTGATGACAAACTGGTTGAAGTTTTCAACGGGGATAAAGTATGTGAAATTGTAAAGTATAGGGTATTGTCTTCATAAGTGGCAAAGGCTCCCCCTGAAGATGTGCATATAAGTAATTTGCTTTTGGAATGCAAATGCACATGGCAGGTTGTACTTGTGGAGATCCTCTTCAACTTATGAAGATAATTCATCATGCATGAAATGATATAACAAAGAGAATGACATGCATAATGAAAAATGGACATCTGCAGAATGATCTAAGTGCGGAAGTTATCATCGCACATGCGGAATTTATCATTGCATCACAGAAAAGCAAATAAGTAGCAGACGACCATCAAGTTTAAGTGTTACAACTCAAAGAACCAAATGTATCAAAAGCGAGAGTTGTAAACACTAGGCAAAATATAAAGCAACCGCCCAAATGAACCCGCTTGAAGACTATGAACTCATACGCTTCTCCCCCTTATGTCAATAAGGACCAAAAAGGTTTGAAGACATAGAGCATCTACTCGTTCTCATGAGTAGGTGAAGCAGCAGGGTTGTCATTGTTGTTTGGCGGCGCAGACGAACTTGGTGCAGTGTCGATGCGTGCAGAAGTAGGGGACGGTGAAGTAGCATCGTCTTCATCATCGATCACTTTGGCATTCATAGTTGCCGCGGAGGAAGAATAGTCAGAGTCTTCAAGAGATGGAGTTCGACGTAGGACAACATTCTGTGGAGGAGTGGAGTCAAACTTGAATCTTTCAGTGAAGCCATCGTCTTGAAGATCTGCTTTAGCACTAAGCAGTGTCAAACTCTTCCATGATCGCCAACAGGTCTCGTGAGTGACAAAAGCATTCTTGGTGGCAAGATTTCGAATGCGATTGACGTCCACCAAGAGGCTTTGCATCTGTCGCTTGAGCCAAAAGTGATGCTTATCTTGTTTCTGATGCAGTGCCACAAGAAGTTATCGGTCATTTAGAACACGAGAGTGCTTCTTAGGCCTTTGGGCAATTGTGCTCTCAGTAGCTTCAGTTTGCGCACGATGAGGCAGACGAGTGTTCCCAGCCATTGGATAGATACGAGTTACTGCTTGGACTCCTTCCATGGGCTGAGTGAAGCTTTGGTGATCAGCATTTTGAAGACAAAGAGGCTTCTTGGCAGGCTCAGGGTATATGGCTTCAACTGACATATCAACCTCTGGTAGAAAGATCAGATGATTGCGAGCAGAGGGCTGATAATTGACAGATGAGTGTAGATTGATGAGGCGCATGACCCATGGAGCATAAAATTTCAGGCCAAAAAGGTCAGATCCAGACGCAACAAGTTGCCGGATAAATAATTCTTGTGTATTGAAGTTGATGCCATTGAGGATGTAAAAGACCAATGTCTTCATGGCTCCTTCAAGTTTGGCCGCTGATGAATGCCCTTTGATAGGCCATAGAGTTCGCCTGATGATGTGATATATTGTGCGAGGCGGATACTCAAGGTCATCAACAAAGAACTCCTTAGGGTATTCAGCGTCAGATGGCAGAGGCTTCATCATGCTCAACATCTGGCTCATGTTGGGCTCTGGCTTATGGAAGATGCTCTCCAGTGCATTGCGGTGGAGTTGACAATCAGGTTCGTACAGCTCGCCGGGAGTGGGTAGGCCTGTAAGCTCAATGACGTCAAGAGCTTTGGCTTCATGATGGACATTTCCTGTCATCCACTCAAGAACACATGTCTTTATATCCCTGTTGTAGCCGCGAATGTGGAGGATAGCATAGAATTGAAGCAAAAGTTCCTCATTCCAATGTTCTTTGTCTGTCACAAAGCTGAGCAGACCTGCATCACGAAAGCAGTCAAGTGCTTCTTCTAAGCATGGCAGTCCAGCAATGGCTTCAGTGTCGAGGCGCATATGAGGGAAAATGCGCCCTTGATCATATAGAACGCAGGAGTAATAGCTTCTCTGCTGATAGCTCCAGAAACGATCAGATGATATTCTTGGCCTTGAGTAGGGGTTCTTTGCGCTGTCAAAGAATGTGTTGTGGCTTTTGAAGCCATTTGCATTGAAGGACCCTGTGGAGGTGGCAGTACCGGGGAACCTTGGCAGTCTTGGCTTTGGTTTCTGGACCTGAGGCCTATGCTCAACATGATAATCAAACTGAGGACCAGAGGCAGTAGGAAGAGCAACATCCGACTGCGGATGAAACACAAACAGAAACTCAAATGACATCCACCCTGCTAGCCCAGGCTGCCGACCTGGAACCTATCCCCTGATCGAAGAAGAAGCAGAAGAAGAACTCCAAAACAAGCAAGCATCGCTCTCGCGTCATGATCATCGCATAACCTATACCTGCAACTGTTGTTGTAGTAATCTGTGAGCCACGAGGACTCAGCAATCCCATTACCATGGGTATCAAGACTAGCAAAGCTTAATGGGTAAGGAAAGGATAAGTGGTGAGGTTGCAGCAGCGACTAAGCATGATATGGCGGCTAACATACACAAATAAGAGCGAGAAGAAAAGCAACGGAACGGTCGTGAAGCTAGCAATGATCAAGAGGTGATCCTGAACTCCTACTTTCGTCAAACATAACCCAAAATCGTGTTCACTACCCGGACTCCGCCGAGAAGAGACCATCACGGCTACACACGCGGTTGATGTGTTTTAATTCGAATCAGGTGTCAAGTTATCTACAACCGGACATTAACAAATTCCCATCTGCCACATAACCGTGGGCACGGCTCTCGAAAGTTTATACCCTGCAGGGGTGTCCCAACTTAGCCCATGATAAGCTCTCGTGATCAATGAAGGATATTCCTTCTCACAGGAAGACCCGATCAGTCTCGGAATCGCGGTTTACAAGACATTTCGACAATGGTAAAACAAGACCAGCAAGACCGCCCGATGTGTCGACAATCCCGATAGGAGTCGCACGTATCTCGTTCTCAGGACACACCGGATAAGCTAAGCGTACATGTACCGACGTAACCTAAATTGCCAAGGGATGGTCCCGCACGGTGCTCTAGTTTGGACCAACACTTAGATAAGCATTGGCCCGGGGGGCTAAAATAAAGATGACCCTCGGGATGTGCGACTCCCAAGGGAAAAAGGCTAGGCGAGGCAAATGGTTAAACCAAGGATGGGCCTTGCTGGAGGAGTTTTATTCAAAGCGAACTGTCAAGGGGGTCCCATAAATCACCAAATCGCGTAAGGGACGCAAAATCCGGGAACATAACACCGGTATGATGGAAACTAGGGCGGCAAGAGTGGAACAAAACACCAGGCATAAGGCCGAGCCTTCCACCCTTTACCAAGTATATAGATGCATTAATAATATAAGAGATATTGTGATATCCCAACATAATCCTGTCCACCATGGAGCAATCTTCAACTTCACCTGCAACTGACAACGCTATAAGAGGGGCTGAGCAAAAGCGGTAACATAGCCAAGCAACGGTTTGCTAGGAAGGGTGAAAAATGTTAGAGGCTGACATGGCAATTTGGGAGGCTTGAAGAACAAGTGATAGGTAGCGCAGCAAAGCGATAGAACGAAGCAACTAGCATAGCAATGATAGTAGTGAGATCCAGGGTAGCGGTCATCTTGCCTGAAATCCCGCAAGGAAGAAGAACGAGTCCATGAAGAAGACGAACGGATGAAGCCGAACCAAGCGTAGATGAACGAATCCTCACGATCGCAACGAAATGGGAACTATCGAGAAGAAGCACACAACATAGTAAACACACCACACATGAACAAGGCATGATGCTCAACCAAGTATGATGCATGACAAGGCTACATGAAGCTACTCATGGCAAGAGATGATGCAAACAAGAACAACACATCAAGGCAAGTTTAAATGAGGCCGGAAACAACATATAACAATTCCAGTAAGTCCTCATATGCAAATTTAGAAATTGGTCCAGAACTGAACAAACATTAAGTTGAAGTTGTTAAACAGCAAGTTAAAGAGCACCAAGAGGATCTACACGAAATTCTAGTCAAGTTACATATAAAGTTCATTTAGTTCGGAGCTACGGTCTAGAAGATATGAGCAAAACAAGTTAAACATGGCATTGATGCAAAATGCATACAAACATCAAGCAAACACTCTCAAACATGGATGCAACATGATAATATGAAACTTCATGCAAAATCAAGCAAGTTTCATATAGAGCACACTCAAAACGGAGCAACGGATCAACACATACACTCTATACAAGTTTAAAGGACAAGCTGTCCAAAACAGCAACTAGGCATCTTGCAAGCATAAAAAAAACAAGCTACAACACCCCAACATAAGAACAAAAGGCATGGGCATGAAGTACAGGTAAAGCATGAGAAAACATGAACACTGAGCTATCTCCATGAAATCACTAAAACATGCTCAAAAGGACATGGCAAGATTGCAAGTAATAACAGTTTCAGACTTAACAGAAATAACATCAGGTTGCAATGTTTAGAGCTATCAACCAACATGTTACAGGAACTTAACATGGCAAAAAAAGGCATGTCATGCTAGTACTAAAGACAAAGAACAAAACTCCCTTACTGAACTAATTCCAAAGATCAACATAAAAGATGGTAGCATCCATGCAAACATGGCAAATGATATGACAGATTCATTCATGGCAGGAACAACAATAAGTAGGCTTGTTGGTGAGCTTGTACAACTCACCACAGAGCAATACATGGCATGGAAAAGTAACCACCAGTAAGAATACATGTTTATGAAGTTAAGCATGGCAATAGCATGGTCATAGGGTGCATGGATCACTAGCAAAGCTCATGGCAAAATTGAACTTAAAGTTAACAGGCTGACAACAACATTATTTAGCAATTTGAGAGCAAGATAACAACAAGCTACAACAGGCTAAAAAATTCAACCAAGGGCATGTATGGATATAACATGACATGTATAACAAAACATCCTTAGTGAACATCTCCAGATTATGCATAGAATGACTTGTAGCAGCAGGTTCACATAGCAACATGATATAACAGAATCAGCCTAGCAAAACAGCAACAGCAAGGACCCTACTTCACGAGCTCGATGCACTCACTACAAGACTCACAAAAATACATGGATTGCACCACTGTGAAGAAGGCATGATTTAACACAAAACTCATGTAGACATCAAGCTAATAGGATGCACACACAAAATGCAATGAAAAAGACAAATCACCAAGTTCTGTTAACAGACAGCCGTTAACATCATTTAGCACTCTTGCAACGATGATTAGGGCATCAAGATGGACTCAAACAAACATGCACAATGGAACAAAGTGAAGAGCATCTCATGATGAACATTTTGACATATTACACGCACAAAACGGAGCTACATGCATGGAGATATGATGCTATGAACATGGCATGAAAATCTTGTAGATCCGGGGACTTAGAGAAAAATGGACCTCGGTGGAAAAGTGGACGAGGGGATCCCGCGCGAAGCGGTCGCGTTTGGATCGGGAACCCAGTGGATCTGGTCCACCCGGACCGGATCTGACCGGATCCGAACTCCGGCGAGGGCGGGGCGGCTCCGGCGAGCTGGGGCGCGGAGGAGGTGGCGGGACGCCGCCGACGGGAGGCGCGGGGCGACCGGCGGCGGGGCAGAGAGAGCCGGGCAGCGCCGGGTGTTGGGGAACGTTGCATAAAATAAAAAAATTCCTACGTTCACCAAGATCAATCTAGGAGTTCATCCAGCAACGAGAGAGAGGAGTGCATCTACATACCCATGTAGATCGCGAGCGGAAGCGTTCAAGAGAACGGGGTTGAGGGAGTCGTACTCGTCATGATCCAAATCACCGGAGATCCTAGCGCCGAACGGACGGCACCTCCGCGTTCAACACACGTACGGTCAGCGTGACGTCTCCTCCTTCTTGATCCAGCAAGGGGGAAGGAGAGGTTGATGAAGATCCAGCAGCACGACGACATGGTGGTGGATGCAGCAGGGATCCGACAGGGCTTCGCCAAGCGTCTGCGGGAGGGAGAGGTGTAGCAAGGGGGAAGGGAGGCGCCAAGTGCAAGGGTGCGGCTGCCCTTCCTCCCCCTCTTTATATAGGGTCCCCAGGGGGGCGCCGGCCCTAGGAGATGGGATCTCCTAGGGGGGGCGGCGGCCAAGGGGGGAGCCTTGCCCCCCAAGGCAAGTGGAGGCGCCCCCTCCCCTAGGGTTCCCAACCCTAGGCGCAGGGAGGTCCCAAGGGGGGGGGCGCACCAGCCCACCAGGGGCTGGTTCCCCTCCCACTTCAGCCCATGGGTCCCTCCGGGATAGGTGGCCCCACCCGGTGGACCCCCGGGACCCTTCCGGTGGTCCCCGTACAATACCAGTGACCCTCGAAACTTTCCCGATGGCCGAAACAGCACTTCCTATATATAATTCTTCACCTCCGGACCATTCCGGAACTCCTAGTGACGTCCAGGATCTCATCCGGGACTCCGAACAACTTTCGGGTTACTACATATTCATATCTTTACAACCCTAGCTTCACCGAACCTTAAGTGTGTAGACCCTACGGGTTCGGGAGACATGCAGACATGACCGAGACGCCTCTCAGGTCAATAACCAACAGCGGGATCTGGATACCCATGTTGGCTCCCACATGCTCCTCGATGATCTCATCGGATGAACCACGATGTCGAGGATTCAATCAATCACGTATACAATTCCCTTTGTCAATCGGTACGTTACTTGCCCGAGACTCGGTCGTCGGTATCCCAATACCTCGTTCAGTCTCGTTACCAGCAAGTCACTTTACTCGTACCGTAATGCATGATCCTGTGACCAGACACTTGGTCACATTGAGCTCATTATGATGATGCATTACCGAGTGGGCCCAGAGATACCTCTCCGTCATACGGAGTGACAAATCCCAGTCTCGGTTCGTGCCAATCCAACAGACACTTTCGGAGATACCCGTAGTGCACCTTTATAGCCACCCAGTTATGTTGTGACGTTTGGCACACCCAAAGCACTCCTACGGTATCCGGGAGTTGCACAATCTCATGTTTTAAGGAAATGATACTTGACACTTGGAAAAGCTCTAGCTAAACGAACTACACGATCTTTGAGCTATGCTTAGGATTGGGTCTTGTCCATCACATCATTCTCCTAATGATGTGATCCCGTTATCAATGACATCCAATGCCCATAGTCAGGAAACCATGACTATCTGTTGATCAACGAGCTAGTCAACTAGAGGCTTACTAGGGACATGTTGTGGTCTATGTATTCACACGTGTATTACGATTTCCGGATAATACAGTTATAGCATGAATAATAGACAGTTATCATGAACAAAGAAATAGAACAATAACCATTTATTATTGCCTCTAGGGCATATTTCCAACAGTCTCCCACTTGCTCTAGAGTCAATAATCTAGTTACATTATGATGTATCGAACACCCATTGCGTCCTGGTGTTGATCATGTTTTGCTCTAGGGAGAGGTTTAGTCAACGGATCTGCTACATTCAGGTCCTTATGTACTTTACAAATATCTATGTCTCCATCTTGAACATTTTCACGGATGGAGTTGAAGCGACGCTTGATGTGCCTGGTCTTCTTGTGAAACCTGGGCTCCTTGGCAAGTGCAATAGCTCCAGTGTTGTCACAGAAGAGTGTAATCGGCCCCGACGCATTGGGTATGACTCCTAGGTCGGTGATGAACTCCTTCACCCAGATTGCTTCATGTGCTGCCTCCGAGGCTGCCATGTACTCCGCTTCACATGTAAATCCCGGCACAACGCTCTGCTTGCAACTGCACCAGCTTACTGCCCCACCATTCAAAATATACACGTATCCGGTTTGTGACTTCGAGTCATCCAGATCTGTGTCGAAGCTAGCGTCGATGTAACCCTTTACGACAAGCTCTTCGTCACCTCCATATACGAGAAACATGTCCTTAGTCCTTTTCAGGTACTTAAGGATGTTCTTGACCGCTGTCCAGTGTTCCATGCCGGGATTACCTTGTTACCTTCCTACCAAACTTACGGCAAGGTTTATATCAGGCCTGGTACAGGTCATGGCATACATGATAGACCCTATGGCTGAGGCATAGGGGACGACACTCATCTTTTCTCTATCTTCTGCCGTGGTCGGGCATTGAGCTGAGCTCAATTTCACACCTTGCAGCACAGGCAAGAACCCCTTCTTGGACTGATCCATATTGAACTTCTTCAATATCTTATCAAGGTATGTGCTTTGTGAAAGACCTATGAGGCGTCTTGATCTATCTCTATAGATTTTGATGCCAAATATGTAAGCAACTTCTCCAAGGTCCTTCATTGAAAAACACTTATTCAAGTAGGCCTTTATGCTGTCCAAAAGTTCTATATCATTTCCCATCAAAAGTATGTCATCCACATATAATATGAGAAATGCTACAGAGCTCCCACTCACTTTCTTGTAAACGCAGGATTCTCCATAAGTCTGCATAAACCCAGACGCTTTAATCATCTCATTAAAGCGAATGTTCCAACTCCGAGATGCTTGCACCAGCCCATAGATGGAGCGTTGGAGCTTGCATACCTTGTTAGCATTCTTAGGGTCGACAAAACCTTCTGGCTGCATCATATACAGTTCTTCCTTAAGGTGACCGTTGAGGAACGCCGTTTTGACGTCCATTTGCCATATCTCATAATCATAGTATGCGGCAATTGCTAACATGATTCGGACGGATTTCAGCTTTGCTACGGGAGAGAATGTCTCATCGTAGTCAATCCCTTGAACTTGTCGATAACCCTTAGCGACAAGTCGAGCTTTATATATGGTAACATTACCATCTGCGTCTGTCTTCTTCTTAAAGATCCATTTGTTTTCTATTGCTCGCCGATCATCGGGCAAGTCTGTCAAAGTCCACACTTTGTTTTCATACATGGATCCTATCTCGGATTGCATGGCTTCAAGCCATTTGTTGGAATCTGGGCCCGCCATCGCTTCTTCATAGTTCGAAGGTTCACCGTTGTCTAACAACATAATTTCTAAGACAGGGTTACCGTACCACTCTGGTGTGGAACGTGTCCTTGTGGACCTTGGTAGTTCAGTAAGAGCTTGATACGAAGTATCTTGATCATCATCATTAACCTCCTCTCTTGTCGGAGCAGGCACCACAGGAACATCTTCCTGATCTGCACTACTTACCGGTTCAAGAGGTAGTACTTCATCAAGTTCCACTTTCCTCCCACTTAATTCTTTCGAGAGAAACTCTTTCTCCAGAAAGGACCCGTTCTTGGCAACAAAGATCTTGCCCTCGGATCTTAAGTAGAAAGTATACCCAATGGTTTCCTTAGGGTATCCTATGAAGACGCATTTTTCCGACTTGGGTTCGAGCTTCTCAGGTTGAAGTTTCTTGACATAAGCATCACATCCCCAAACTTTTAGAAACGACAACTTAGGTTTCTTTCCAAACCATAATTCATACGGTGTCGTCTCAACGGATTTAGACGGTGCCCTATTTAAAGTGAATGTAGCTGTCTCTAGAGCGTATCCCCAAAATGATAGCGGTAAATCGGTAAGTGACATCATAGATTGCACCATATCCAATAGAGTGCGATAACGACGTTCGGACACACCATTTCGCTGAGGTGTTCCAGGCGGCGTGAGTTGTGAAACGATTCCACATTTCCTTAAGTGTGTACCAAATTCGTGACTTAAATATTCACCCCCACGATCTGATCGTAAGAACTTTATCTTTCGGTCACGTTGATTCTCTACCTCATTCTGAAATTCCTTGAACTTTTCAAAGGTCTCAGACTTGTGTTTCATCAAGTAAACATACCCATATCTACTCAAGTCATCAGTGAGAGTGAGAACATAACGATATCCTCCATGAGCCTCAACGCTTATTGGACCGCACACATCAGTATGTATGATTTCCAATAAGTTGGTTGCTCGCTCCATTGTTTCGGAGAACGGAGTCTTGATCATCTTGCCCATGGGGCATGGCTCGCATGTGTCAAACGATTCATAATCTAGAGACTCCAAAAGTCCATCAGCATGGTGCTTCTTCATGCGCTTGACACCAATGTGACGAAGGCGGCAGTGCCACAAGTATGTGGGACTATCGTTATCAACTTTACATATTTTAGTATTCACACTATGAATATGTGTAACATTACGCTCGAGATTCATTAAGAATAAACCATTCACCAGCGGGGCATGACCATAAAACATATCACTCATATAAATAGAACAACCATTATTCTCAGATTTAAATGAGTAGCCATCTCGAATTAAACGAGATCCTGATACAATGTTCATGCTCAAAGATGGTACTAAATAACAATTATTGAGGTTCAAAACTAATCCCGTAGGTAAATGTAGAGGTAGCGTGCCGACAGCGATCACATCGACCTTGGAACCATTCCCGACGCGCATCGTCACCTCGTCCTTCGCCAGTCTTCGCTTATTCCGCAGCTCCTGCTTTGAGTTACAAATATGAGCAACCGCACTGGTATCAAATACCCAGGAGCTACTACGAGCACCGGTAAGGTACACATCAATTACATGTATATCGCATATACCTTTGGTTTTGCCGGCCTTCTTGTCCGCTAAGTACTTGGGGCAGTTCCGCTTCCAGTGTCCACTTCTCTTGCAATAAAAGCACTCAGTTTCAGGCTTGGGTCCATTACTTGACTTCTTCCCGGCAACTGGCTTACCGGGCGCGGCAACTCCCTTGCCGTCCTTCTTGAAGTTCTTCTTACCCTTGCCTTTCTTGAACTTAGTGGTTTTATTCACCATCAACACTTGATGTTCCTTTTTTATCTCCACCTCCGCTGATTTCAGCATTGAATATACCTCAGGAATGGTCTTTTCCATCCCCTGCATATTGAAGTTCATCACAAAGCTCTTGTAGCTTGGTGGGAGCGACTGGAGGATTCTGTCGACCACCGCGTCATCCAGGAGATTAACTCCCAGTTGAGATAAGCGGTTGTGCAACCCAGACATTTTGAGTATGTGCTCGCTGACAGAACCATTCTCCTCCATCTTACAACTGTAGAACTTGTTGGAGACTTCATATCTCTCGACCCGGGCGTGAGCTTGGAAAACCATTCTCAGCTCTTGGAACATCTCATATGCTCCGTGCTGCTCAAAACACTTTTGGAGCCCCGGTTCTAAGCTGTAAAGCATGCCGCACTGAACCAGGGAGTAATCATCACTACGCGACTGCCAGGCGTTCATAACGTCTTGAGTTGCTGGGAAAATGGGTGCTTCACCCAGCGGTGCATCTAGGACATATGCTTTCTTGGCAGCTATGAGGATGATCCTCAAGTTCCGGACCCAGTCCGTATAGTTGCTGCCATTGTCTTTCAGCTTGGTTTTCTCTAGGAACGCGTTGAAGTTGAGGGCAACATTAGCGTGGGCCATTTAATCTACAAGACATATTGCAAAGATTTTAGACTAAGTTCATGATAATTAAGTTCATCTAATCAAAATAATGAACTCCCACTCAGATTGACAACCCCTAGTCATCTAAGTGATCCATGATCCGAGTCAACTAGCCCGTGTCCGATCATCACGGGAGACGGACTAGTCATCATCGGTGAACATCTTCATGTTGATCGTATCTTCTATACGACTCATGTTTGACCTTTCGGTCTTCCGTGTTCCGAGGCCATGTCTGTACATGCTAGGCTCGTCAAGTCAACCTAAGTGTATTGCGTGTGTAAATCTGGCTTACACCCGTTGTATTCGAACGTTAGGATCTATCACACCCGATCATCACGTGGTGCTTCGAAACAACGAACCTTCGCAACGGTGCACAGTTAGGGGGGACACTTTTCTTGAAATTATTATGAGGGATCATCTTATTTACTACCGTCGTTCTAAGTAAACAAGATGAAACACATGATAAACATCATATGCAATCAAATAGTGACATGATATGGCCAATATCATATTGCTCCTTCGATCTCCATCTTCGGGGCGCCATGATCATCTTCGTCACCGGCATGACACCATGATCTCCATCATCATGATCTCCATCATCGTGTCTTCATGAAGTTGTCACGCCAACGACTACTTCTACTTCTATGGCTAACGCGTTTAGCAATAAAGTAAAGTAATTTACATGGCGTTCTTCAATGACGCGCGGGTCATACAAAAAATAAAGACAACTCCTATGGCTCCTGCCGGTTGTCATACTCATCGACATGCAAGTCGTGATTCCTATTACAAGAACATGATCATCTCATACATCACATATATCATTCATCACATCCTTTGGCCATATCACATCACAAAACACTTGCTGCAAAAACAAGTTAGACGTCCTCTAATTGTTGTTGCAAGTTTTTTACGTGGCTTCTATAGGTGATCTAGCAAGAACGTTTTCTTACCTACGTTAAAGCCACAACGTGATTTGCCAACTTCTATTTACCCTTCATAAGGACCCTTTTCATCGAATTCGCTCCAACTAAAGTGGGAGAGACAGACACCCGCTAGCCACCTTATGCAACTAGTGCATGTCAGTCGGTGGAACCTGTCTCACGTAAGCGTACGTGTAAGGTCAGTCCGGGCCGCTTCATCCCACAATACCGTTGAAGCAAAATAAGACTAGTAGTGGCAAGAAAGTTGTCAACATCTACGCCCACAACAAATTGTGTTCTACTCGTGCAAAGAGAACTACGCAAAGACCTAGCTCATGATGCCACTGTTGGGGAACGTTGCATAAAATAAAAAATTTCCTACATTCACCAAGATCAATCTAGGAGTTCATCCAGCAACGAGAGAGAGGAGTGCATCTACATACCCTTGTAGATCGCGAGCGGAAGCATTCAAGAGAACGGGGTTGAGGGAGTCGTACTCGTCGTGATCCAAATCACCGGAGATCCTAGCGCCGAACGGACGGCACCTCCGCGTTCAACACACGTACGGTCAGCGTGACGTCTCCTCCTTCTTGATCCAGCAAGGGGGAAGGAGAGGTTGATGAAGATCCAGCAGCACGACGGCATGGTGGTGGATGCAGCAGGGATCCGGCAGGGCTTCGCCAAGCGTCTGCGGGAGGGAGAGGTGTAGCAAGGGGGAAGGGAGGCGCCAAGTGCAAGGGTGCGGCTGCCCTCCCTCCCCCCCTCTTTATATAGGGTCCCCAGGGGGGCGCCAACCCTAGGAGATGGGATCTCCTAGGGGGGCGGCGGCCAAGGGGGGAGCCTTGCCCCCCAAGGCAAGTGGAGGCGCCCCCTCCCCTAGGGTTCCCAACCCTAGGCGCAAGGAGGGCCCAAGGGGGGGGGGGCGCACCAGCCCACCAGGGGCTGGTTCCCCTCCCACTTCAGCCCATGGGGCCCTCCGGGATAGGTGGCCCCACCCGGTGGACCCCCGGGACCCTTCCGGTGGTCCAGGTACAATACCGGTGACCCCTGAAACTTTCCCGATGGCCGAAACAGCACTTCTTATATATAATTCTTCACCTCCGGACCATTCCGGAACTCCTCGTGACGTCCAGGATCTCATCCGGGACTTCGAACAACTTTCGGGTTACTGCATATTCATATCTTTACAACCCTAGCGTCACCGAACCTTAAGTGTGTAGACCCTACGGGTTCGGGAGACATGCACACATGACCGAGACGCCTCTCAGGTCAATAACCAATAGCGGGATCTGGATACCCATGTTGGCTCCCACATGCTCCTCGATGATCTCATCGGATGAACCACGATGTCGAGGATTCAATCAATCCCGTATACAATTCCCTTTGTCAATCGGTACGTTACTTGCCCGAGACTCGATCGTCGGTATCCCAATACCTCGTTCAGTCTCGTTACCGGCAAGTCACTTTACTCGTACCGTAATGCATGATCCTGTGACCAGACACTTGGTCACATTGATCTCATTATGATGATGCATTACCGAGTGGGCCCAGAGATACCTCTCCGTCATACGGAGTGACAAATCCCAGTCTCGATTCATGCCAACCCAACAGACACTCTCAGAGGTACCCGTAGTGCACCTTTATAGCCACCCAGTTACGTTGTGATGTTTGGCACACCCAAAGCACTCCTACGGTATCCGGGAGTTGCACAATCTCATGGTCTAAGGAAATGATACTTGACACTTGGAAAAGCTCTAGCTAAACGAACTACACGATCTTTGAGCTATGCTTAGGATTGGGTCTTGTCCATCACATCATTCTCCTAATGATGTGATCCCGTTATCAATGACATCCAATGCCCATAGTCAGGAAACCATGACTATCTGTTGATCAACGAGCTAGTCAACTAGAGGCTTACTAGGGACATGTTGTGGTCTATGTATTCACACGTGTATTACGATTTCCGGATAATACAGTTATAGCATGAATAATAGACAATTATCATGAACAAAGAAATATAATAATAACCATTTATTATTGCCACTAGGGCATATTTCCAACACCGGGGAGCGGGGGCGGCGCCCGCGGGAGCCGGGCCTCGGGGCCGGCGGCGAGGCTGGCGAAGTCCGGCGAGGGGGAGGCCGGGGATGGTGCGGCGGCGTAGCTCTGGTGGCGCGTGAAAGATCGTGGATGTCGCCTAGAGGGGGGGTGAATAGGCGTTTTAAAATAATTACAGTTTAGGCTTGAACAAATGCGGAATAAACCTAGCGGTTAATTTGTCAAGCACAAAACCTAAAACAACTAGGCTCACCTATGTGCACCAACAACTTATGCTAAGCAAGATAAGCAACTATGTGATAGCAAGATATATGACAAAGAACACTATGGCTATCACAAAGTAAAGTGCATAAGTAAAGGGGCTCGGGTAAGAGATAACCGAGGCACGCGGAGACGATGATGTATCCCGAAGTTCACACCCTTGCGGATGCTAATCTCCGTTTGGAGCGGTGTGGAGGCACAATGCTCCCAAGAAGCCACTAGGGCCACCGTAATCTCCTCACACCCTCGCACAATGCAAGATGTCGTGATTCCACTAAGGGACCCTTGAGGGCGGTCACTGAACCCGTACAAATGGCAACCCTTGGGGGCGGTCACCGAACCCGTACACTTTGGCAACCCTTGGGGGCGGTCATCGGAACCCGTCAAATTGCTCGGGGCGATCTCCACAACCTAATTGGAGACCCCGACACTTGCCCGGAGCTTTACACCACAATGATTGAGCTCCGAACACCACCAACCGTCTAGGGCGCCCAAGCACCCAAAAGGAACAAGCTCAAGGGCACCAAGCACCCAAGAGTAATACGCTTCTCAACTTGTAACTTCCACGTATCACGTGGAGAACTCAAACCGATGCACCAAATGCAATGGCAAGGGCACACGGGGTGCCCAAGTCCTTCTCTCCCAAATCCCACCAAAGCAACTAATGCTAGGGAGGAAAATGAGAGGAAGAACGAAAGAACACGAAGAACTCCAAGATCTAGATCCAAGGGGTTCCCCTCACTCAGAGGAGAAAGTGATTGGTGGAAACGTGGATCTAGATCTCCTCTCTCTTTTCCCTAAAAAACTAGCAAGAATCCATGGAGGGATTAAGAGTTAGCAAGCTCGGAGAAGGTCAACAATGGGGGAAGAACACGAGCTCAAGGGATTAGGTTCATTGGGGAAGAAGACCCCCTTTTATAGGAGGGGAAAAATCCAACCGTTATCCCACTGTACATCCCCGCACAGAGCGGTACTACCGCTCCCACCCAGCGGTACTACCGCGCTGACGAGGAAGACAGGGCCCTGGCCCCAGAGCGGTACTACCGCGGGAGTAAGAGCGGTACTACCGCTTGGAGCGGTACTACCGCCACTACTACCGCTCCTAGTACCGCAAAACCCGACACGGAAAACATCGGTCTCGAATCGAGGCGGTACCAACGCGGAACCGGAGACGTACTATCGCTTATGGCCATGGGCGGTACTACCGCTGTGGGACAGCGGTACTACCGCTTGTGGCGATAAGCGGTACTACCGCTCCGGCCCAGCGGTACTACCGCTGGCGCCAACCTTATGCCACAACCACGAAAACAAAGAATACTCCAAGGAAAACCATAACTGCCATAACTTCTTCATATGAGCTCCGAATTGAGCAAACTCAAGCTTGTTGGATAGAGCAAGACGAGTAGCATCAAAACAGGGGAGGTATGCTTAGCAAACAAAGGAGTGAAACCTCCAACCGAGAAGAACCGGCATACCCTCCAACATCGAAAACATCATAGGAGATGCATGTGAACTCCGTTTTCGATGAACTCGAGCTTGTCATAAAAATGACCATAAGCTCCAAATCTCACAAGGAGAAGAACCAAACAAGAACCAAAAAGATGATGCAAGGATGCAATGGTTTGAGCTCTTTATGAATGATACGATCAAGCAACTCATCGAGAGCCCCCCTTGATAGTACGGCAATAGAACCTATAACCCGGTCTCCCACAACTACCATGAGACCGGTAAAATAGAAAACCTATCAAGGGCAAACCTTTGCCTTGCACATGGTCTACTTGAGCTAGATGATGACGATCTTGACTCCCTCAAGTTGTACCACCTTTCTTGATTGCGTTGGCTCGATGAAGACTAGTTGATTGCTTCCCCATACTCCACTATGGGTGAGCCTCTCTTCCGCACATCTTCACAAGTCCATTGTCACTACAATGGACGGCAGGCTTCAAGCATTTGATCTCTTCGTGATGCTTCACTTGAACTTGCACACCACAACCTAACCCCACAAAGAACTCTCACGAAGATCATGGGTTAGTACACAAAGCGTAATTGACAATGCTTACCATACCATGGGATCGCTTGATCCCTCTCGGTACATCTTCTATACTTGTGTGTTGATCAACTTGATTCATTCTTTGACTTAGTCTTGATCAACCTTGAATCTTTGCAACTCTCTTCATTTGGATGATGTCTTGAAGGTAAACATGAATGATCACACAACCTTCTTCTTCAAGACATGCTTACAATAAGCTCAACACTCGCATGACCAATCTTTGGATAATTCCTTAATAGCACCTTGGTCAACTCAAAAACTCCTTGAAACCAACACATGGACTTCAAGAAAAGCCTATGGACAAATCCTTCAAATATAACTCAAGACAACCATTAGTCCATAGAGATTGTCATCAATTACCAAAACCAAACATGGGGGCACCGCATGTTCTTTCAGCGCCGCCGGGCGGCGCGGCCACCGGGCAGGAGGCGGCGAGGGGCGGCGAGATCCGAGGCGGCGGGGTCGACGCTGAACAGCGAGGAGGCGCGGTGGTCGGGGCGGCACCGGCGGGGTTCCGGGCGGTGGCGCGGGGAGGAGCACGGGCGGCGGCGGGGCAGGTCAACGCCGGCGAGGCGCGTGGAAGCCGAGGCGGCGGCGGGCGACTCCGGCAGAGGCGCGGGCGAGGACACGGGGAGGCGGGCGGCGGCTGGGCCCGGCGGGCCTCGGCGGCACGCGGGTCGGCGGCGATGACGTGTCGCGTTGTGGTTGGTCGGGGGCGGCGGAGCGGACATGTCCGTCAGCGGAAGAAGTGTCCGGCGGCGCGAGGAGAGGGATGACTAGGGTTAGACCGCGAATTTCGGGGGAGAGGGCATATTTATAGGTAGAGGGAGCTAGGAGAGTCCAAATGGGGTGCAGTTTTCGCCCACACGATCGTGATCGAACGACTGAGAGCATGGAGGGGGTTTGGATGGGCTCATGAGCTGTTATGAAGGGGTGTTGGGCTGCAACGAAAGAGGCTTTTATGGTACCCCGGTTAACTGTTGGAGCATCAAACGACCTCCAAATGGCACGAAACTTGATAGGCGGTCTACCGGTGGTGTACCAAGGCCGCTTGGCAAATCTCGGTCCACTCCGAGAACGTTTAACACCCGCACAAGAAAAGAGGCAAAAGGGGGCGTCGGGGGACATAGGAGTGCCAGATTGCAAAACGGACAACGGGGAAAATGCTCGGATGCATGAAATGAACATGTATGCAAAATGAGATGCACATGATGACATGATAAAATGCAACACGCAAGCAAATGACATGGCAACAACGGCGGATAACTAGCAGACACCCGACGCATCGGATCTGGGGCCTTACAGAGCCGTGCGACGAGGAGCCATCTTGGGCTAAGAAGCTTAAGAAGAAGATGAAGAAGTTGTTCTTTATTGAGGCTTATGGTTGGTACAAGGATCATGTGGCAGAAAAGAAAGGCCCACAGTCGTGACGAGCTCATCATGATGCATATTGGGCTGGAGGTAGCCAGCGAGTCAGAGGACAAGATCGCATAAGAGGAGGAGTGGACGTCCAAGCATTACCAGTGGACGGACTCAGAGGTCGATCAACCTGCTGCTGCAGAAAAGGAGTCCAGCAATCACGAGGAGTGATGATGATGATCTAGTGTGTTGCTGCCACCCAAGATCATAGTAGTGCTCTTTGCCCTTTTGGCTTCTCGATGCGAAAGGGGGAGAGTGTTTAGAGATTTGTCGAGTCACGAGTGCGTATTATTTGCTTGCTTTCTTCGCTCGTGAACTCTTTTATCGTTTGCTTTGGTTTGTGTTTGTGTTTGTGAGACCTAGAGACCGAGTCATATGCTACCCTACTACTTATCTATGTATGTCTAAGTACTTTGCCAGTGTGTGAGATTATGCTTATATTGTGGACTATCTTTATGCTCACATGCTATTTCTTGCATCCATTCTTATCTCTCATATTATGTTGATGCAAGTGTTGTCAGTTTATAAAATATAGGGGAAGTTTTGATCCTAGTGTGTGTGCTTTGCATTCCAGAAACATACTTAATTAGTGCACACATCTAGGGGGAGCCCGTCTATATTTTATAGATGTTGGGTTTGCTTATTATCTTAGTATATCTTTTGTGCAAATCTTGTGTTGCATCAATCCACAAAAAGGGGAGATTGTTAGGGTATATTTCTCTCTTAGTGGTATTGGTGATTGATGACAATGCATTTGCGGACTAATCATGTGCATTGAGCATTTAAGATAATCTATCATATGGCATAAGACGATTCTATCCCTTCAGAGGTTCAAAAGTGAAGACGATTATTTTCCTGCATTTCTTTTTTGGTGGATTTGAGTCGTAGGAGAACCGTGCTATTAAGAGGGGGTCCGCTTCGGAAAGGTTAGGGTGTAATCAACACGTATACGTTTTCATTTGCACCCGCATTCCTTTCCCCCGTCGACGGAGTTTGCTCCTCTGTTTTTCTGTGCATAGCTCCGGAAGGCCCCAAGCGGTAGTACCGCTCTGGGCAGCCGTAGTACCACTTGTTAGCGGCAGTACTGTTGTCTAGTACTGCGTGTAGTACCACTGCTTCTGGGGACTCGACCTTTTGGTCGGGTTGCATGGCAATCGAACGATAGTACTACTTATAAGCGGTAGTATTGCCCACCCACTACCGTGCCACTTCCGCTTCCTTTTGGATCCATCACACTCTCTGCGATGGTAGGGCGGTGGTGGGTGCGCATCACTACGGCTTGTAAACCATATTACCGCTCTTTTTAGCGGTAGTACCACTGATGCGGTACTGCCACCATCCCATGTTCTTGCCATGCCTCTGTGGACTCTGGAGCTGCAACCCCAGCGGTAGTACCGCTCCGGCGGCACTACCGACTCGTGTCTCCGTGCCATTGCACTGCTCTATGAGTACTTCCGCCCGAGCGATAGTACCGCTCTCCGGAGCAGTAGTACCGCTTGTATGCGGGTTGTGAGCAAGAAGACGGTTGGATCTCTTCCCACTATAAATAGGGGGTCTTCTTCCCCAAGAAGACTCACCTCTTCCTCCCCCAAACTTCATTGTTGCTCAAAGCCCCATTTTCACCCGATCTCTCTCCCTAGACAACAAAACTTGTTGATTATCTAGGGTTTGGTTGAGAGGGTCCCAATGTACACTTTCACCAAGAGAAATTTGATTCCCCCACTAATCCCTTGTGTTTCTTGTTACTCTCGGGTGTTTGAGCATCCTAGACGATTGAGGTCACCTCAGAGCCACAATCCATTGTGGTGAAGACTCGTGGTGGTGTTGGAAGCCTCCAATATCGATGCCTTCAAGGGCACCACTAGTGAAATCACGACATCTTGCATTGTGCGAGGACGTGAGGATAATACGGTGGCCCTAGTGACTTCTTGGAAGCATTGTACCTCCACACCGCTCCAACAGAAATGTACTTCCTCTCAAAGGGAAGAAATTTTGGTAACACATGCTTGTCTTCCCGACTTCGGTTGTGGTTACTTCTTACCTTTATTTTGTGCAAGCTTTATTTGTGTTGTGCCATTTGTTTGCTTGTGTTATTGTTGTTGCTAGCATCATATAGGTTGCTCACCTAGTTGCATATCTAGACAACCTATTTGTTGCTAGACCTAATCTGTAAAAAAACCCTAAAAATTAGTAGTTGCCTATTCACCCCCCTCTAGTCAACCATGTCGATCCTTTCAGCAGCCATGGTGTGCCGCAGGAGAGATGGACGATCATTTACGTACACACTGTTGGATGAAGCTAAAGGAGGAATACGTGTGGGAGGGCATGATCCGTTGATGAAAAACTTGTTGGACATCCGATTAATCTAGTCGAATTTAAGACATTGTTGTACTAGACTTAATTCAAATGCTATGTATGGTTGATTTATTCTATCTAAACTTTGATGAATATCGGGCGGTTTGCATGAGTTTCTTGCAGTTTGTTCAAATACGAGTTGAAATGTATGTGAGCAGCGTTGAAGCGGCCTCCCACATTTGTGTCCATGGAGTACCCCCCGTGCGCGGACAGATGCAAAAGGAGGCCCTTTGATCATTTTAAGAAAAAAATGCAATATTTGTAAAGTTTGTCATAAATAAGTTTGGTGACAAACCTCCCCAACTATACGTATACGACTGGTTGTAATGGAAACATCATAGCTAGTATCATGCATGCCAAATAGATAATTTTGATGATGTGTCATAGAATTAAATGAAGAAAGAGAGTTGAATATCATAATAAATGCTACGCTATTACTCCGTATCATAATTTTAGAGTATATGTCATGAATGACAATAAATAAAATACTACTCCCTCCGTTCCTAAACGCAAGTCTTTTTAGATATTTCAAATGGACTACAACATACGGATGTATGTAGACATATTTCAGAGTATAGATTCACTCATTTTGCTCCGTATGTAGTCACTTGTTGGAATATCTAAAAAGACTTATATTTGAAAACGGAGGGAGTACATGATACTAATATACTCCCTCCGTTTCTAAATATAATTTTTTTAGAGATTTTAATATGGACTACGTAAGGGTGTATATAGACATAATTTAGAGTATAGATTCATTCATTTTGCTCCGTATGTAGTTTATATTATAGAATCTCTAAAAAAACTTATATTAATAAATAAGGGGAGTGGATATGATACTATGTATATATGCATGATAATTGTATACGATACTCCCGTAAAAACCAACGATACTATCCTAGCAAAACTTTTGCAAAAGTCCAAATTGTATAAAAACATGCACATGTCTTTATTGCGTGGTGTGACCGTTCGCATAGCCCCGCTGCAGCGTGCGAGAGTCCCGGGCTAATGAATGAATTTTTCCTTACTAAAGTCACATAGCTTCGGAGCCACTGATACGTAGGTCCGCTACCAGGCCGGTCCACATGTCAGCCAGGCGACGGACGCCCCAGATGCAGAGATAAGTCCCGTGCAGCCACGCTTTTGCATGCGGGTCGTGTTTGGATTCTTTGCGCTATGCTCGCACCCTCCCCCCATATCCCGCCCCTCAAGTGTCGTCGGCTGCGGTTCCTCCCCCAACTTCTTCTGCGCTACGTGCTCTGCCCTCTCCCCCCTGGGGTTTCTGCGCTCGGAATCCAGAAGGGGAGGCCTTCCTGGTAGCTTTTGGGTACGATTCTGGTTCATCTTGATTCATCCGCCTGCCTGTTTCTCTCGATCTATTCCAGTACCACTGTTCTTGGTCGTTTACTTCCCGGAGTTCGTGGCCGTTTCTTTTCCGGGGGTCGTTTCTTGGCCTCTAAGCGAAGTCAAATGCGGCGATTTTAGTTCTTGGCGACCAATGTGGGTGGCGGTTCCTCCTGATCTGTACCAGTACCACCTTCCCGAGCACTGTTCTTGTTTTTTTTTTTTGCTGTCTTGGTCGTTTCTTGGGGTCTTTGCGAAGTCAAACTGCGGCGATTTTGGTTCTTAGCGGCTGCCTTCTGTCCAAGCGTGTTATTAGTCAGATCTGTTGTATTTTCTGATGGTTTTCTTGGAAGAAGACGCTTATCTTGGCGAGATTATTTTGCGAAGTCAGGATATTTCTTCTCGAAACGTGTTCCGGGATTCCTAGGGCCTGTTCTCGTACTTTCTGCTATTTTTTATCTTGCAAAATATTAGATGCGAATGGAATTTTTTTAGTAACCGCTAAGGGGCTTACTGTTCATCTTCATCTTTCGTATAAAGTTTTTAAACACAATTTCCTGACTTCACAGTTCAGGATGACCGGATCTTCTGAATTGGAGGAGGCAGTACCCCCTCTGTGTAAAACGGGGAAGGGAAATCAGAGGAACATGATTCGCTGTATATTTACTAGTGTTCATAGATCTCTGTAGATAACTGCTGTTCATAAATCATCGTATTAGATTGCAGTTTAGGAAAATCAAGCGAAGGGGAAGTCAGGGTACTGTAGCTTCCCTCCCTTCCCTCCCTTTGTTAGAGGTCCTGGATCCTCACTGGAGGGGAAACCCCCTGGATTCTAATGCGCCAGGGAAAAAAACTGCCATGCTCTTTCTTCGGCCAAGGGATTACCATGTGAATAATCAACTCTTGGACCATATGAATGCTGGCGCTTCTCGGAGTGGGGTTAAAGGGATTACCCCTTCGGTAGTTTGTGATTTCCCTAAACAAAAGAGAAAAGCAAAACAGGGACTCGTCTTGACCGCCTGTGCTGATTGGTCACGCAATCGATAATGGAGCTTCATCTTGGGCGAGCAGATTGGTGTTGCCGCCTGTTGCCTGCCAATACCATAAATATTAGTTTCCCCACGATGATGCCGGAGCTCGCCCATCTCATTATTCTTGCTGTGTCGGAGCCAATCACCATGAGTGTGTGCTTGTGCTCGCCGATCCCCGTTGATGAGATGGATAGCTTCAGCGGGTTCGTCAGCTTGATTCACTAGGAATGGATTGCGCCATGTGGTCAACTGTTCATCAATGTGGTCAACTGCGTTGGTGGCCATGTGGTCAACTGCTCGTCAATGTCAGCGTATTCTTCTGCGTCTCAGCTAAACGGGATGGCATGGAGCCATGGAGGGCAGCTGCAGACGCAACAAGAGCGGCGGCACGAGGTGGGGTGGAGTGATGGAGGCCATGCCCAGAGTTGGCGTTGGAGGGAACGAGAGACACGGGAAAATTGTACACGAGTCGGGAGGCGTTTATTTCTGGCTCGGGGATATGAGAGGGACCGGGCCAATTTCTCCTCTCCCCTGATCCGATTCTAACCAAATACACAGGCAGATAACCCTGATGCAAGTTTCCATGGGTGGGAGCTACCCATGGATTTGCTAGGGTCCCGCCCTTTCCCCTGAACACCAAACGATCCCTTACTGGTTTCCACGGTTCCCCGGCATTCATATGGCCCAAGAGTTGATCATTCATTTTCTACTATACTCAGATCTGTCCTCACTCCTTACCGTTTTAATAAAAAGATGGTTTCCTTCCTTTTCTGGTTTGTGGTTTGCTTTGCATTGCTATTATGTTCTAAGGTTAATTTGTGACTTCTCATTGATTTACTTCTGTGTTCCCAGTGACTCCAGTGAGACTCAGATTTGTCTCTGCTAGAATCTTGCAATGACAATTTTTGACGACGATGATGATGCGGAGCCACAACTGAAGGTCGTTGACAACTACTATTTTGAGAAAGCCAAGAACGAGTTTGTTTGTTTCAGCACCTTGCCCCTTAAGTTTGATGAGAATGATAAAGTCTCCGGGAAGGGTATCTACTTGCGTCGATATCCCGCAGATGGCGCCCCTGCAGTATACAAGCAGGTTGTAGCTTGGACAGTAGCACTTAACCGTGAGCAGCCAAAGATCTCAGTGCTTTCAAGTGAGGGCTATTGGATAGAATTGGATCTATTGAAACCACGGAAAATCTATTGGAAGTTTGCTCGATCAGCATTAACGACAGTTCAAATGCTCCACTTTGTCAAAAGGCAACCCAGAAAACTGATGATAAGTCTTTCTGTTCACCTCCGTGAAGTATTCAGGTATTTTGTCCACGTAATTTTTTTTCTTGGCTAACGCTAGCTATGGGCTCATAAGTTTTGCATTTTGGATGCTCATTTGTAGTAAATTTGAAACGGAAGAGATGGAGGATGCTTTAGGGAAACACCATCACATAATCAAGCGATGTGCAGAGAGGGATCCTGCTTTAATGAGGTCAAAGGTGTGGATATCAAACTTTCCTGTATTGAATGTAGTTGTTCAGTTTGTAAACTCTGTTGAGCTCGCTCTATTTTCATATGATTCCTTTTTTTGACACCACACTTTGTCGAGCTGAGCTCAAAACTACTCGAACTTTGGCAAGCCAGTATTACTTGGACTTATTATTTTTGTATGTTTAAAATATTTGTCAAACTAAGTTCTAAGTCCTCTTGAGCTGTTGTTGCTGATTTAATGGTCAGCAATAAAAACGACATTTTTCTATAAACAATTGGATGTACTCTTTGGAAAGATAGTCACATTCTAATTGTCAATTTTGCCTCATGCTCCGTTCCTGCTTGTGTTTCTGGCTCCTGAGGTTCTCGGCTCTAGTGAGTTGTGCGATGATTTAAGTTGTTGATGTTTCTGTAGAACAGGAGAAGAAAGCTACACTTAGGTGTATATCTTGTTTCTGTAGAACAGTAGAAGAAAGCCCATTGGGCCCATGTAGCTGCATGTATATCTTCTTATCTTCTTCAAAGGAATAGAGAAGAAGTGATTTTGCCAATTCCAGTTTTGTTAACATGGTAACAGAGCTATGCCATCTCCACTGTAGACCTAGGTTCCCGTAGCGGTCGCCGGCGAGTTGCTGGCAGCCGTCCCCATCGCGTTCGTGCGAGTCCAAGTCTGACTCGGGTGAGTCAGAGTGTGCAGCAACGCCATCCTCCGCCGCCCCAGCTGCGCTATTCCAGGTCCAGGTTGAGCTCTGCCGCCGCAGCAATTTGTTGCTGTCTGCTTTCTAGTCCTCGTGCTGCAGCTAGTATCATCTGAATTGTACTCTTAAACACCCCCCTTCAAACTCAAGGATGGTCAGAAATAGAAGCCTTTGTCAAGAAAAAACTTAGCGAGCAATGCAAGATGTTGGCCATACTGAGGAGGGTTACTATTTCTCTCAGCATCGCTACACTCAAGATTTGGTTTCCCGCTCAGCTCTTTCTGATACGCGCAGTGCTCCTACCCCAATGGAGCTCCACTTGCAGTTGCGTCCTAGGATGAAATTCGCCTTGAGGATCCTTATCACTATCGTCATCTTGTGGGCAGTCTTGGCTATCTCACTGTGACAAGGCCTGACATTGTACACGCTGTCCACATTTTGGGTCAGTTTGTCAGTGCTCCTACCTCAATTCATTAGAGTCGCTTCATGTGCTTCGATACTTGAGGTGGACATCTTCTTGTCAGTTGTTCTATGCTTGCTCCAATCAGCTCCGATCTTCTTGTCAGTTGTTCTATGCTTGCTCCAATAAGCTCCAATCTTCTTGTCAGTTGTTCTATGCTTGCTCCAATCAGCTCCAGCTTCATGCCTACTCTGACTCCACTTGGGGCGAGTGATCCTGTTGATCGTTGCAATGTCACCGGCTACTGTCTCTTTCTTGGCACTTCTCTCATTGCAAACAGACTGCAGTTTCCCATTCCACTGCTGAGGCTGAACTTTGATCCCTAGACACTACCACATCAGAGACTGTTTGGCTTCGTTGGCTCCTTGCTGATCTTGGTGTGTCATGTAATGCTATGAAGCACCCATACAGTGACACTGATACGTGGATACGGGTACGGGGGTACAGGATACGACAATTTCTAGAAACAGCAATACGGCGATACGGGACACGGCAATTTCTAGAAACAGCAATACGGCGGTACTGCGAGTATATATATATATATAAATAATTGACTGCATGGGATGGGATCATAATACTGCCCCACTGGTTGGCTCCATGCCTCTTTCAAGTCGGAAATGATCATCAATATCCTCAATCTTTGTGGTGTATGCAAAATACGTCATATGATAGTATTAGCATTTTTTTCAATTTGGCACATAACACTCAGCAAGCATGCCTTTCCCTCTCTAGCGCCAGCAACAACTACAGGTTAGCAGCAACCTTTTTTATGAGCATTGGTCAGCAGCAACTTAGGAACTGTATGAAAAAACATGGCTAGCGTTAGCAGCAACAGCACGTCAGCAGCAGCCATGTACAAAAAATGTCTTCAGTCGTGAGTCTATGACTCATGACTAGTAATTGCTAGCCAGCAAGGCAGCATCAACAGCAGCTCAGCAGCTAACTCAGGCACTTAGCGATGGAAGGCAGCACCAACTAGCACGCAGGAAGAAGAACCAAGCCGGCAGCAAAAAGTTACATTGGTTGCTGCTGATGGAGATTCAGCAACAGCGGTGGCGGTGGCGGCGACTCCAGGCGGCCGCGGCGGCGCGTGCATAGGACGTCGTCGCGGGACTAGATTGTGTCGCTGCTCTTTCGATCGAGGAGATGAGGACCGGTGGGTACCTGTGTAGTGTTAGGAGTGGGCTTCTACTGGGCTCTGGCTGTGCTCCCATCATTCCGTATCCCCGACGTGTTGACGGTGTATCGGATTTATTTTCTTTTCTTTTTAAATCGGAAATCACGTTATCACTGAGATACTCGTATCGGTGCCCTATCATGTGTATTGGCGCCGTCCCGAACGGGGACACACCAGTTTTTGACGTATCGGTGCTTCATAGATGTGATGCACCCACCTCGCTCCTTTGTAATGGCACCGCTGCTATTCAGATTGCCAATGGTCCAGTTAAGCGTCAGCTAACCAAGCACATTGGCGTGGATGCATTGTTCATGTGTTCTCACTGCCAATAGTCAACTATTCTTCTCCAGTATGTTCTATCGGAGCTTCAAATGCCAGATTTCTTCACCAAGGCTCAGACTGGAGAACAACATAGACTTAATGTTCTCAAACTATGTTTCTAACCCCCTTGAGTTTGAGAGGGGGGGGGGGTTAATACTTAGATGTATGTGTATAAGTTAGATGTATATATCTTGTTTCTGTATAACAGTACACAGTACAAGAGAGCCCATGTAGCTGCATGTGTATATCTTCTTTAGAGGAATAGAGAAGTGATTTTAGCAATGCCAATTTTGGCAACAGTTGGTATTTAAAGTTCGGTCTAGCAGCGAGTTCAGAGGAGGGCATTGAATGTCGGAGGTTGTTTGTGATGATGCGGAGTAGATCAAGTTATGTTTTGGTACATTAGCCGTTAGGCAGTCAATGTCGGCACCGGCTGTTGTTGATGCCTGAGGGAGAGGTTGACGGTGGCAGGCTGCTATTATCACAATATCCCTCCTTTTTGGGTTAGTGCTATCAATGCGGGAGCAGGCACGTTGCTTGCCAACACTATTCAGATGATGGAGAATTGAACCAAGTGCTAGAAATCCGCTCGTTTTTTAAAACAAAATTGCTGCCTGCCCTATATGTGCTCTATAGATACTTATCTTCTCTCATAGTGGCGATGCTGAGGCTCT
>NC_041393.1:157589980-157594865 GCF_002162155.2 Triticum dicoccoides | reverse complement strand
GAACATTGACACAATATCCAAAATATAAATATTATCAGTAATTTGTATCTTATCATACTATGAGATCTAATACAGTTAATATTGTGGAGTACTTTCTGAGACAAATTTATGCATATGATTGTCTAGTGCATAAGCCAAATGTTTTTGAAGATATTTATAGTCAATGACTGGAAGGTTTGACTTTACCAATGTCTAGAGCTGTCAACTTGATCAGGTTGTTACAGAATTGATCCAACAGCTAGGAGTTAAACTAACCTTTTGAAATAAATCTGACTGTACCTGTTGGGCTGGCGTGTTACAAATTGTTGCCGTCACATTAACTGACACAACCAAAGTGGAACTGCACAGCACTAGTCATTGGAACAGTTAGCTTTAATGAAAAAGTAGCATTGCAACATCCTTTCATATACAGGTATGGGCTATGCATTGCCGTTTACTTTAGTATCCATTTGTATGCTGCTTGCTGTGTCTGCATTCCGATTTACAAAATTCCACTATGCTTCAATTGATACATGATTTTTTTTTCCTTTCTGCACATACAGATTCTGCAAAGCTTTATCAAGGACACTTCTGGGAAATACTTTGAGGTATCTAAGTTCATAGTTTGGAGCTTTCTTTGGATACGTAGTGTTTTTGGCATGCAGGGCTAAATACACATTATTTCAAACCTTCTTAAGCTTTATTACCACACCATTGTTTACATGGTGTTTCGAAATTTCTCATGTCTTGTCTAAATGTTGTTACTTTTCATATGGAAATTAGGACATATTAAGGAGTCTGAGCACCAAGGAGTCATTCATTGTTGTTGCTGAGCCTCTTGCAAGTGGGGGTAAAGGCAATTGCGATACATATAGTGATGGTAACATAATCGGTGATGATGGTGATGGTACTGAGCCAATATGTGCAATATGTGACGAAGGAGGAGAATTACTTAGGTATAATGTGTTTTTTTATACTTACGAGATGATATCTGTTTAATGCCTCTCACAACATTGTGGGTTAGCATATGCTCCATATCTCACTTGACATCATTATAGTTATTCTAATAGTGTTGTAGTGTCCTATTTAACATGCATTTGTGCGAGTCGTTATTGAAGCTATCCTTGCAAGGATATGTTTGATAGTTAGTTTAGATTATACCTTATGTTTGTTGGTACGAGAATACTAATCTGTACTATATTTGCTCTCGTTCTGAGCCCTTCTTTGTTTCTTTGGATCCTAATGATCTCAAGAACAACAGCAAACTTTGGTGCTATGTTTTTCTGAAGACTTTGCATCTGGTGTAGGTTATGTGTGTTCAAACTTTATTATAATTTAATCTGGTGCATTATGCTTTCTGTAGCTAATTATTTCTTGTGTGTGTTCATGCTTTTTGTTGCTTCTCAAACCTAAGTCTCTTGTTGCTTCTTCTTATCTTAAGAATGTATTGAGGGGGTTTCTTCGCCCTCCCTATCTGTTCTTTTATGTTTTCTGTTTCTAATGTTGGAGAAGAATGTGTAAATTTGTCAAGGGATTGATCCTCATACCATTTGATGTTATCTTGTTACCATCCACCATTTCATGGATAATTCATTTTGTGTGAAGTGACCTACATAATCTATTATGTCGAATTATCATGGTATTTTAGCTGACATAAATCTCGTAACTCCACCTGACGCTTAACACAATGCTTTGATGCAGCTGTAAAGGTCGATGCAAGAGAGCCTTCCATCCTACAATAGAAGCTGGCAGAAAGTCTAAATGTGTAACACTTGGTTACACTGCTGTCCAAGTAAAGGTGGCTTTCTGAAGTTTTTACTGACTGATACTTCAGCTTTATCACTTCATTTTGTTGTCACATATTAGTTACTGTCATTTTTACATATTTACAGGAAATGAATAAGTTCATATGCGAAAACTGTAGATATGAACAACACCAATGTTTCAAATGCGGAGAACTCGACTCGTCTCATGAGCCTAATGCCAAGGTGACATATTGCTTCTTCCTTAGAATACTCTACCCGTGGTAGAGAATATCGGTTTTTGGTTTCCTGATTTCTTTTCCTGTGCCCTTTCTTCTTGTCTTGGGAATGGCAAAATGCTGCTTGTGTTGTTATTCATCTTTGTTACATCCTGTGCCCTACTGATCATTAAAACCATAATAATGCGCTTCAAGTATCTTTGCCTCTTCTAGTCCTAAGTTTGGAAACTGTATGTTGTCAGGTCTTTCAATGTTGTAAACTGTTTTGTGGCCACTTCTACCACCCCAAGTGTGCTGCAGAATTACTTCAGTCTCACAGTAATGGAGCCTGTGAGTTGGAGAACAAGATTGCAGCTGGGATGCCATTTCCGTGTCCTGTACATTGGTGCTCCAGACCTGATTGTAAAATAATGGAGGAAGGGACTGAAAGAGCAATGTGGCTTGCTGGCTGCAGACGTTGTCCAAGGTCATATCACTTAGATTGTTTGCCAAGGTATGGTGCAATATTCATCTGAATGATTTTCCTTAACTTAATTTGTGGATTCTTGGTTCTGCATGGTTGAATTCTTCTCATCACGTATATTTATGTTTCACAGGGAGATATGCTTTAAGTATGGTAACGGACGTATACGTGCTTGGTTTCTATCGGAAAGAAACCTATCTAAAAGACTCATCATTTACTGCACGTAAGTTAATTTTTTACCCGGTTCCCTACTTCCTCCACACCGGCTACTAACTCCTGTTCATACCATGCAGAGACCATGAGATAGACCCAGCTATGGGAACACCTTGCAGGGATCATATAAAGTTCCCTGCTCTTCTAGAAAACAAAGGTCACGGTTCAACAGAATCCACAAAGTTTCAGCACTCTGAGGTACTTAAAGATTGAAGTTGCTAGCATGTGAACATACATAAAACCATAACCTAATGGAAGTCAAACTCTGACTAGTTAAATGTGCTTGTGATTGCCACACTGTTGGCCTTATAAGCTACCCCCTTTGATCCAAAATAAGTGTCGTGTTTTTAGTTCAAATTTGATCTAAAATCCGACACCTATTTTTGAACTAAAACCGCGACACCTATTTTGGATTGTGTGTGTGGGGGGGGGGAGTATTTTGCATGATTCTGTAAACTGGTAATCAAGTATAATGCACAAAAAATAACCTCATGGCACTCACCATGTTGCTTTCGTCAATTATAAGTAAATAAATGGAATCAAATGTAGGCTTCTTGATCTATGAGTATCACTTTGTAAAGGTTGTTTCTTGAGCTTCTATAATGACTTGAATGGTAGCTTGCTTTTCCGTAGCACCCTCCCAAGGGCCTCGATACTTTTGGTAGGGGTTTGACTAATGTCATAAAATGTAGAACTGAGATGTCAGTTTTGGTCATTAGACCATAATGTTCACAAGCCCATATAAATAGCTTATACTGATTTATCGGTTAATTAGTGGCATCAAGTGTTAAGGATATGCATGTGTTAGTTGGGACTATTACCCATAGTTACCAAATTCACTGCTCCCTTGATTCGCAATTTGGGTTTTTATTGGGGAGAAAAGCCACATAAATTTTACTTGAAAGGACTAGGACCATGACCAGGAAAAAAAAGACTGACGGATAAAGATTTGGTGGACTCACATGGCATGATAAACACGAACGAGCAACGGATGTGGTGAACCCAGCAAAAAAGAGAAAGCAAAAGCTAGGAAGCACTCACCAGAGAATGATGCAGGGGCCCATTGTGTTTGTAGGGGGATCATGAAGGAAGCCATGCAGGTGGGATGTAAAAAGAGTAGTATTGAATGGCAACTAATGGATGGACACCCACTTGATGGAAGGTGCATGTGTGAGACGGAGTTGGCAAAATGGTCAATGTCAAGAATTAGCGGACAACAAGGAAGAGAAACGATGTTGGGCATCGAAGACATGGGACTCAATAAAATAAATATGCCTTGAAAGAGCACCTATCAACGCTGGCATCAACACACGGGCAACTGTAGTAGGAGACTAGCATGCTAATAGCAGCACAGAGAGCCACATATGGGGTAGTAGGCATGTAGCAGCTAGCCGCCAGCTAGCCACCAGAGGCAATGACCAGCGAGGACCGGCCTCCTTGAGATGGCGAGGGGATGCTTGTAGACTGGAGGGTGTCTTGAGGAGTTTTGAGCGAAGCTAGCTGGGGACGAGCAGTGGGAACAATAGAGGGCATTGGCTGCCCAAGAAGTCGCAACAATGTCTAAGGAGATCAGGGTGCAACATGTATTTGGGGCCAACAACCAATGTACTTGGTGGATTGGTGCGGCAAGTGGGGAAGTTGTTGGGCCTAGTGAAGCGTGGAGGCATGGCCTATGGCATGGGGACTGGCCTCCTTGAGATGGCGAGGGGGTGCTTGTAGACCGGAGGGTGTCTTGAGGAGTTTTGAGCGGAGCTAGCTGGGGACGAGCAGTGGGAACAATAGAGGGCGTTGGCTGCCCAAGAAGTCGCAACAATGTCTTAGGAGATCAGGGCGCAACATGTATTTGGGGCCAACAACTAGTCTACTTGGTGGTGGATTGGTGCGAAAAGCGGAGAAGCTGTTGGGCTAGGCCCAGTGAACCGTGGAGGCATGGCCTATGGCATGGGATTGGCGAAGCTTCGACTGCAGACGACAGTCGTCGATTTAAAGCTTAGAGATGGCACATCAATCGGAGGCTGCAAGGATGGAGTGAGGAAGTTGGCGGCCTTTATTCGGGAACAAGAGCTGCCGAGACGGCATGATCTGGTTGTCAGCGCGTCGTGAGTTGTGACTCGCATGAGAGGGTGCCTGATGCAATCATGGAATCTGTAAATGCCTAAGCAGCAACGAAAGCAGATGAGTCGAGAGGAAGAATCAATCCGAGAAGATAGGGAGCTTGAGACGCAAACTCGATCGAGAAGTGGAGATAA
>NC_041393.1:157582685-157589760 GCF_002162155.2 Triticum dicoccoides | reverse complement strand
CCATGTTAGTCCTTGATACCATGTTAGAGGATGCAACTTGAATGTATTGCATACCCCAAGGGACAGGTATATAGTACATGTGACTTGGGAGTACAAGTAAGGGCATCTAGACTTGGGAGTACTCATATTACTAATACTCCTTGAGAAAATCTTGATTATAGTTTGAAGCCATTCACACTGAATCTCGTAACTATGCTATTACCATATAGATCTGGTTCTTTTTCTTAGAATGGTAGCTTATATGTGGTCCATTGATAGGTAGCGTGATCATGGATGATGCAACACCATCTCGTGTTTGCTAGGCCAACATTTCTAGTGCTTGCGAGTCGGGGTGAGGATTGCGAGTCTTCTTTCCACCATGATGATTACAAACCTGAGTAGTACGAGCATTTTTGTTGGAGGCGCTATGAGCATGACGGGTTGGTCGAAGGCATAAAAGGATGATTATCCCCACAAGGTGCATGACCCTAGAATGCGAAGGAAGGAAAAGTAGAGATCTTTGAGGGAGGGGCTTATCATGCCCGTGTAATGTGTGAAATTAGCCGAGGTTAGATTATAGCCACGAGGTGGCCTCTAAATGTTGTGGAGGGTGCCTTGTCATACAAAGGATTGTTTGAAGCCTGATCAACCACTTGTATTCAATAGCCACGTAAGTCATGCAGTAGCATGAAGTTTTTTATGCCGTCAAGTCAAGTAGATTCGCATGCTTTCAGAGCAATTTATAGCCAAGCAGCCCCAACTAGTCATAAGGGATTTATAAAAGCGAATGAGAGGATGTCTTGGTACATGGGAGGTCAGAGGGTAGAGTTGCAGTAGTGGAGCCTACAAGGTGGTATTTTCATGGAAAAACTTTAAACTCTAGAGTAGCTCAAATCCAGAAAGAGGGAAGAACTAAAATAGAAAGGCATGTGAAGTTTGCTAGTAAGACTCAATCAAGGCAACATACGTGAGGCAACCAGGTTCGAACTCAAGGAGAGGCCACGATAGAGAAGAATCTCTAGGCAAGGTCATGGATGTTCAAGTTGAGCGAAGGTGATGATAAGGGCTCGGCGTCCCTAGCCCATGAAACGAGTTGTGATATTAATGCACTTTGGCTTCTTAAGAACAACAATTTATCTGCACCTTCCTTTCTCTATTGATGTAGGATTATATATGTTCACCTTGTCCTTTACAAAGGAAGGCAAACGCTACAAAAGTAGAGGAAATTAGAGAAAGGCTTGAGAAGAAGAGAAGGCTGCAGCACAACAAAGAGATGGGTTCGAGATTGTCTATAGAAGGAAATAAAAACATCAAGAGAGATTCAACATATGTTTTGTTGGGATCATCTCACAAGGCATCTAGGTAATTTGCTAAAGCTCTATTGATTTTGAATATACTTGTATCCTAACTCCTATCTTCGTGTTATGGCCTTGTCGCATGAGGTCCAGAAACTTGCACCCAAAGTCCACTATAACTTGCTCCAAGTGTTGTCAATCTTGCTATTCACGGAAAACTAAACCAGGGACTGGGTTTCAACCCAAGTGCTGAAATTAGAATCTTTTAAAGATACCCTAAGGATTCCAATAGATGCTCCTCTTCCTTCTACCTTGATAACCTAGTCTCTTTTAAGAAAATATCTTGGTTCTTTTTAACACTCTCGCGTCCAATCCAATAGCATTAGATGCCATGGCAGTTTTGCTCAATCTGACTTGTCCTAGCTCTTCTCCTTTGCCCTGTCATTTCTAGCGAGTTGGGAACACTCACAATGCTCTTCCTTGTTCTTTCCTCCTTCGGCTATAGCAGCCCAATCCCCAATCATCCTTCTTGTTGCTTCCTCTCTTGCCTAGAGCAACCTAAATCTACACTGTGGGTATGCGCTCTAGCGTCACCTCACCAATGGCCAATCTGGGAAGCAGACCAACATAGCCTCTACTTCGCTTGAAGTCAACCATGTTGGTGTCCCGCACCTCCGTCACGTCATTTGTGTTACCCTTCTCCCTCTTCCTCTTTCTCCTGCATGTATGCTCCGCCAGTATATGCCGCGAGCATCCTTGGCCCACTAGCTTAATTAGCCCTGTGTGTGTTTCTAGACTCGATGTTCACAATAATCCACTTTGCTTCTGCCACGGGCACCCTAGCTGTGCGCAACTTCCCCACTCCCTTCTACATCCGCTTGGAACTATGTCCAACACTTTCGCCTTTGTGTCCCCCACCCCCCACTCCCCCCCACACACGAGTTGGCTATCCTATCACTCAACCTCGTTGAATGTGCATCCCGAATTCCTCCACTGCACCCATGGACCATGCCATGTGTACTGGTGAACATCTATACATTTGGTGAATTAACCCAGTCTGACAAAGTTCTCGTCGGCTCTAGTTTGAAATCCATGATCCCTTCGACCCCTCGCTCCCTGGTCATTGCCCTCATTGTTTTACTTCATCGGTTATGAGAAAGATAGCTCATCGACGAGCCCATGTTTGACCTTGCCACCTAATTGTTGTAATGCTTTCATGTCGTAACCCTCAACCATCACTAGTCGGTATGGAGCCTTTTTTGACGACATGCTTGCTCCCGTAGCCTAGCTTGTCATCATTCAACCGGTAGGTAGAACTTTAATGAGCTCTTCTCTACCACCATCACACTTATTACTAACGGGTCCTACTTTCAACGAGCTTGTGTAATGGTTTAAATCTGATAGGTGGAGCCCACCTAGTAGGTTCAAATCATTACTAAAAGCGTACCCCCTTTGAAATACTTTCCTTGTTTGAAAAAGTGTAATATTTGTTTAGTTCCACGTGTCATCAAGTCATCGTTTATAGTAATATCAATTGTGTCATCGTTTATAGTAATATAGAGGGTTTAAATTAAGCCTACATGGTGATTGTTCATCGATTAACGCATATAATTTTTTACTCAAGAACGAAAACAAAAGAACATTAATATCTCCCATATTTAAGCCAATTTAGTGATTTTGTACATTCATAGAATTCATAACTCAACCCAACAATACCAATTTTTTTGCATAATTTTGGGATTTGTTTATTCATTATTTCTAATTCTTTCTCTTATTTGCGATTAGAGGAAACCATTGTGTAGAATTTTGATGATGGTCCCGAGGACTTTGAAGATTCTGCCAAACCAGGTAAGAACCCCGTCCGATCATATTGATCCCATGGTTGAACCACTATTATTTTCATTATTACATTACTTAATTCCATAGAAATGTTATTTGCTATGCCCTATTGTACCTAAACGTAAAAAACATGTGAATTGATAATAATAATCCTTGCCACTTAGGTATTGACACCCATCCACTGATCATACCTAAATAGGTGGGATTTAGAGACTAATAGTAACAAGTTTGGACATGCTTCGCACATAAAATCAAAGGACATGTGAGAATCACTAATTAAGACTCGCATGATTTTACTACTCTTGGGGGTCATTTAGTGGCCAAGGTTTCTAGAAAGGAGGTTCTTAAGGTGTAGAATGAATTAGAGGATGTTCTTTTACAAAGCCGTAAGTCTCGGTCCTACCCAAACCATACATGTGCGACCACGTTACCCCAATATGGGTTAGTACCTCGTTTGGCCAAGCATAGGACCCCTGGTAGAGTAGGGAACCATGCAGGAGATTGTATGTTGGCTCTCGGATAGGACCTTCGTGATTGATGATATGGTTATCTGGACACAGTGATGGGTCTCATTGAAAATGTATAGACGATAGCAGCCCCTTCTTTGGGAGTGGCATGTGTTCTGGCTGGTTGCTAAATATTTGTGTCGAGCCTAGTGTTGAGGGTAGTACCCCATTAAGCAGGTTCTATGTTAACATTGAGTAGGGGATAAGTTATGTATTGTTCTTGGGATGCATACACCTATGTCCCGACATGGCTGGCATGATCATATTGTGTCTTGTCGATAGTCGTGTCCATGATCAAGGATAACTAGTCAGGTCACACTAGACTTGTGGATGTCTTTGATTTCAAAATAGGAAACTTCGGAGGGTATCATAGTGGTGTGCATTGAACACCTGGAGTTTGAGATGTGTCACTTATATGCTAGACATGGACTGAAAGACATTCCATTCCATGAATAGAGATTGAAACGATTATTACTTGGTTAATGATGACATAGTAATGTTGAAAGAAATGTCGTTTTAATGATAATCGAGAAAAGTATATTTTTCGTCCATAACTCTTTGCGGAGTATGAATTTGGTCCCTCAACTTTAAAACCAGAAATCTTGCACCCTTAACTTTTCAGACCGGACAAGTTTGGTCCTCCGACTTGTTCTAAGCGGTATCTATGATGACATGGTGTGTTTTGACCCTAAATGTACACATCCCCATCATGACATTTTCTTGAACACCCAGTGTGCGCTCGAGATCCTCCCTTCCCATCATGCTCCCATTGCTTGCCCACATTGCCGCCTTTACTCGACTCACCACCCCACTATTGTGAACGCTGGTGCCGTTTTGCCCTGGCCTGCCCAAGAGCAGCACGAACGTGTTGTGCGCGTGGGAGGAGATGATGCTACCACTAAAGCCGCCGCCCTGGCGCATGGCCCCTCGAGGACAAATGGTGCTATGGCAAGGCGAGCGAGGTGAGCAACGACGACAACGTGCTCAACAAGTGGGAGTTATGCGTGCTCATGTTGCCTAACATGAGGATGAGGACAACTCAGGTTGGTTGCGTTGCGTCTCGACGAGAACGCTTACTTTGAGCCGCCTCTGGTGCTGATGGCGCCACGACGGCTTGTGGATAGGGCACATGGTGAGGAGGTGCATAGCGAGTGAAGGCGGTTGCTGTAGGATATCGTGAAGCTGTCCTGGGAGCACGAGCTTGCCGCTTCCAAGCTTGCCGAGGGATGTTGACACTTCACGCTAAGTGTCGCTGCATTAGGTGGACAGAGCTTCGTAGGAGCCCGTGTACGTAAGACAATGACAGCGTGGGGGGTAGAGGAAGGGTCACGTGTTGTAGTGTGGTGGACATGAAGCATGCTGCACTTAGTCGCTATCCGAACATCCTTCGCCTCCTTGTTGCATCGCTCTCATTGGCCATCGCCGTAGAAGATGTTGTCGGGCATTGTCTGGAAATGTTGCAGGCGAGTGCAATGCCTAGTAAAATGACAAACAAAGTTTGGACGAGAAAGAAAGAAGAAATGTGATTAGCAGGAGAGATACTATTTCCATGTGGAAGAAGACCAGGAAAAACATGTGTCCGCAACAATACTGGGTTTGCTGATCCGAGGAACCAAATTTGTCTGGTTTGAGAAGTTAAGGGTGCAAGGTCTCTGGTTTTAGATTTGAAGGATGAAATGTTTACTTTACAAAAGTAGTAGGACGAAAAATATACTTCTCTTTACAATCTAGTGTTTTGCAACGGGAATCTATCTTTCTGCAACAAATGGAAAATAGTATAGTGACCCCACCTTTTTACTTTGTCTTCTCGTATACATTTCGTATAGCATCCTTGTTGGTTGCTTGTGAGTACATTTAGCGTACTCATTTGGCTTTTAATAATTGATGACCAGACATGGAGGAGAGACCAATACCAGAAGGAGTTTACAACGTCCATGCAAGCTAAGGTGCCCTTGTTAACTACCTATAGGGTTAAGACATGTTGGTTAGGGTTCGAAGACATCTTTGAAGTTTTTGATTCAGACTTGCTTGATATTTCGTCCTCGAGCTATGTTTATGTTTAAGACTTTGCCATAATGGCCCTACTTATGTAAAAGTATTTGGTATGTATGGATGTAACTTGTGATACCAATTTGGTTGTAATCATCGACAAACTGATCATGCTATCGCCATTGTATGCAAGTGGGCAGTCCAGTTAGCTAGGTCGGGTCCCTACACATGCGTACTAAACCGGTTTGGTTTGACTATGAGTGATCATGTCGGTCTCAAGCGGTTGTTTGGTGGCATGATTTGTTTTGCTAGTGTGCCGATTTTGTCGTTGGCGATTAGCAACAATAAACATGCTAACGAATAAGGCAATTTTTGTGGCTAAATGCCATTTTTATTCTGAGCTACATGCAAGGATTTGCTCCATGTTTGCTCCGTATGTCGGCTCATGATGCCTATGACATAGATGATGTTGGGACTCGTATTAATCGTGCAGTACATGTCTTAAACAATGTTGTGCAACTAAGGGTCATCACACGTAGCATTCTTCTAAAATTTATGTGTATTCCGTGGCCGCGCAGAGATGCGAGGTACTAGGCACGACAGTGTTGCAGTCCATAGTGGCTGGTGAGGTATACCATTTATATAAATTTATGGTATAACAAGTTGGCAATTAACTTAGCAAGCAACCTAGTTCAACATGATTGACAAATTCTTTATCAAAGAAAAATTGTATGTGAGTTCAGGGCAACAAATTGCAGATTGCTTGACTAAAGGACTAGAACAGAGAATTCAGCTTGGCGTGTGACAAGATGGGAATGATAGATATCGATCACCCCTCGTAAGGGGGAGTGTTGCTTGTGAGCCCATATCTAGGTCGTGTATGTTCGAGGCATAGCGCTGCCGAAGTTGTAGAAGTGAAAGGTTAGTATCCAACCTGATCGCTCTGCTCCCTTCCTCCTAGCTTAGCCTAACCCAACCCCCGCCCACTAGCCTCGCTACTGACATATTCTTGCCGCTAGCCTTCCATTCCCAGCCCTCCTCGCCCATGCGGCCCCATGGTGTCCCCTTGCGATAGCTCTAGCTACCTCAACCTTAGCCCCGCTAGCACGCACAACTAGATGGACTTCGAGGGCCAGTCCTTTGCTCGGTCCTACAACGTCGTCGCCTGTCGCCCCCCTCCCCTGAGCCAGACACAACTGCGGCTCCTCGGTGCGTTCCCACCTCCGCTCGCCTGGGAACTCGCTCTGAGGTGCATCGCGACAATGGAGGCGCAAAGGTCGACACGGGCGGCTTTCAGCTCTCGCGGTGCAAAAACTTGATGGCTCCGCTCCGCCCCCTCCCTCCTAGCTTAGCCTAACTCAACCCCGCCCACCATCCTCTCTATCGACATATTCTCGCCGGTAGCCCTCCACTCCCCGCCCTCCCCACCCATGCGGCCCCATGGCGTCCCTTCGCAACAGCTCTGGC
>NC_041393.1:157566609-157582542 GCF_002162155.2 Triticum dicoccoides | reverse complement strand
AGTTCTGGCTCCTCGGCGTGTTCCCGCCTCAGCTCGCCTGGAACCTTGCTCTGAGGTGCACCGCGTCAATGGAGGCGCAGAGGTCGACACAGGTAGCTTTCAGCTGTCGCGGTGCAAAAACCAATTCTGGCGAGTGCAACGCGAGGCCGCCCCCAACCCCCGCTCCAGCAGTGTCGTCGGAGCCCGTCCCCAGAGAAGACTGCCGGCCTCTGCTTTCGGCTGCCTTGACCCTAGCCACCCACCGTGTGATTGCACAAATGACATCCGTTGGTGCCGCTCTCTCTTCGTCGACCACGATTCTTGTGCCTGCTTAAAGTACTGTTGTAGTGTGCTCTGCATGCCCCCTTACACTGCCGCCCCTAGCCGCTGCGCCTCGGATGCGTTGCACCACTGAACACCACCCCCTACACCTCCCCGCGCTCCTACCCTCGGCCTAGCCCGTCGACTTGCTGCGAGTCATCTTGTCGCGCTCTGTGGAGATGGAGGAGGTCAAGATTGTGTTGTGGCGTGGATGGTGGCCTCCATCATCAGGACCAGGTCGATTATCACCTTAGATGAAGTTGAAGACCTCCTACCTGACGACTTCACTGCCCATGCGTATCATCTGGAGGACTTCCTCAACTTCATTAGTTAGCTAATGGCTAGCCCATGTTCATCAATGGTTGAGCCCTGGCTTCACTCTGTCGCTCCATCCATTGAACAAGCTAGCTCCTTCGAGCACAATATCTAGGTGGAGCTTCACAGCATCCCATCGCAGGAGTGGCACCTGTCAACCGCTGGGCACCTTCTTGGCAGCAGCTGCTGGGTCGAGCGGTTGCACCTGAGCACATGGTCGCACGCTGACCTTGCCATATTCTGGCTAACAGCGTGCATGCATGATTCGGCTTGCATCTGTCGCATTGGAGATTGTGGAGTCTGTCCTCGCCCGCAATCGTGCCCTGTCGTCGACCATCCGCACCCTCACCAAAGTTGTGGCTGGCCGACATGCTTCGGCCAATGCTGGCAATGGCGGAGGCCCGAGCAATGGGGCGTCTGGAGGTGATGATGGCGCGGCTGAATGCGGGCATGGTGCAGCGCGCAACCCACCCACCGCCACAGCCGCAAGCGACGCCGCATGTATGGCGCTCCCGACGGCCGCGTAGATGGCAGGGTCGTCGATTCTGCTGGCTAGAAAGCTACTAACCACTGTACAGGTGTTGATGGTGTCACCGCCTCCTTATCCCGCCTCGAGATGTATGATGGAGCACTGGTCTGCCACAGGTGGTCCCTGTCATTCTCGTCGCGTTTCCAAAATGAGTAAGTGCGGTGGAAAGAATATGCGTGCTACATAAGCTGCCTCTTTGTTTGCTGGCCTGCTCGCACGGCCTAGGTGCATTGTTCGGCACCAGATGGCCATCGCCCATTGGTGGAGAAGCCTTGCTTTTTCGCCCCGATTCCAGAAGGGGAAAGTGCAGTGGAAAGAAGAGGCGTGCTACAAAAGCTGCCTCTTTGTTCGCTGGCCTGCTTGCACGGCCTAGGTACATGATCCTGCACTAGATGGCCATCGCCCATCGGTGAACCCCTCGTGCCTTGCCTTGGACCCGCTGCCCTTGTCATCGAGCGCACGTGATCCCGACCACGTAGACATCATGCCATACTTGGTCAACCCTAGCGAGCATGGGGACAAGGATAGCTCCATGGGCCACCCGTGGTTAGACAACGAGGTTCCTGATTCGCCAGCCATGGTCCCCGAGGCTGATTCGTTGTCGTGGCAAAGCAACGCTTCGACTCCGTGAACCCTTGATGTGTTGCATGCCTGGCTGCTCCTCTTCGTGGGATGGCATGATAGAGATTCATACAGTGAAGCCCACCTTGTCGTCTGGTCAGGACGAGGAGCTTCTGGGTGCTTCCACTAAAGAAGAGCTGAGCCACGACCTTTCTCCAGCGGCCCATCATGGGCACATGCTGCACCTAAAGTCCTGCAAGAGCAACAACCCTCCATGGAAAGCCCATAAGCTTGCACGGCCTAGGTTCCAATCCGTAGAGAATCACCATGTGTTTCGCTTTGCCCCCGATCACCATGTGTCGCTCTCGCCCGCATGCTGCTGTGACGACAACCTGGACCCTTGGTGACTTCCTTGCTGTTGCTACCAAGGAGATTGTCTTCGCCCTCCTAACTCCTGGCAAGTGATACAGGCGGTACCTACCTAACTTCGCGCCATGACAAGCAAGGCTGTTGCCTCGCCCACGGCTAAGAGGCGCACTCAAATCCGCATCTTGCGCACACTAGGAGTCGTCGGGGTCACCCTTGGTGACTTCCTTGCTGTTGCTACCAAGGAGATTGTCTTCGCCCTCCTAACTCCTGGCAAGTGACACAGGCGGTACCTACCTAACTTCGCGCCATGACAAGCAAGGTTGTTGCCTCGCCCACGGCTAAGAGGCGCACTCAAATCCGCATCTTGCGCACACTAGGAGTCGTCGGGGTCAACCAGAAAATCACCACTGCCGAGATGCAAGCGTACGATGGGCTCTTCATGACGCCATCTACATGTCCGTCCTCTTGACCATCGCAACACTTGTTAATCGTGAGCTTCCCTTTGATCCTACCATAGCGCTGATCATCACGGTGATCGTGGGTATCTCGATCGAGGTCTAGCTGCGCTCTTGTGCCCACCCGTCGACCTCTCCTACATGGATTACGGCCCTAGATCCTTGAATGGAATGTGCGCGGCCTCAACGCGTGTGCTCGTCGTACCGCCATCCAATCACTAACTGTAGCCACCAGTGCTCGATCGTTTGGAATTGATCTGCTCACCGATTGTCCTCGAAGCCCTAGGCTTGGAATTCGACGATTATGTGTACCTGTCCGTGTTGGGGACCCGTGGCGGCATCTTTGTTGGCCTGGAAAAGTAGAGAGGAGACCATCAGTGGTGTCAGCACACTGTGGTCTACAGACCGCAGCAGACGCCGCCAAGGTCGTCTTCTTGTAGGACCTTCACGACATCCGCATCATGTGCCTTGGATCATGGATGTTGTGGTAATTTCAACCTCATCTACCGCAATGAAGACAAAAACAATGGGCACGTCAACCGCTGATCCTCGTCAGCTTTGGGTCACTTCTGGCGCGTGCTTAACGACCTCGCGCTTAAGAAGGTTTACCTCAAAAGACGCCGCTACACTTGGTTGAACGAGCAATTGCCCCTGACCCAATTGCCCCTGACCCTCATCCACCTTGATCGCGTCCTCTGCACCACGGATTGGGAGGAGCTGCATGGTGAGTGCCACCGCTGCTTAACCTTCGTCATCTCCGACCACAGCCCCATCATGCTTCATCGGCCAACTGACACTTCCCCTTTGTGGACTTCTAGACGCGCCTCGATGGTTTTCAAGATATCGGCACAGAAGCATGGCACTATGTCGATCACGCTGACCCCCTTCTAACGCTTCATGCTAGGCATGCAAGCCACAATGTGCAAGCTCACGAGCTAGAGCTCGCGGACCGTCGACAAGTTCCCCTTAGGCTCTATCCCCGCACGAGGACTGGCTTTGGCGACAAATCAAGGCCTCCTATCTTGGTCTTGCATCCATGGAGCGCACCATCGCTCGTCAACGTGCCCGCCCAACACATCCTCCCACCGGCAATGCACGTATCGGCAACAAAAGAACCGAGCACACAACCTAACGTTAGAAGAGGATGGGATCACGGATCCGTGCAACATGGTTGCGGCGGCCTATGCGCATGGCCTATGCGCGCTTTGATGCCCTTGGCTCCGCGGTGCCCTGAGAGTGCACCCTGGACCTCTCGGCACTCATCACGCCCGCCAACCTTGACGACCTTGATGCACCCTTTGATGCAGAGGAAATCTGGCAAGTTGTGAAACCGCTATGCCTGCGCAAGGCTTCGGGCCCCAACGTCTTCACCACTAAATTCCTTAGCACTTGCTGGCCCACCGTCCAACAAGACCTCGTTGACGTTTCCCAACAACTTTTTGCACTGCGGGGCCGAGGATTCAGCTGCTTGAATCAGGCGCTCCTCACGCTGCTACAAAAGCGCGCCGATGCTCCTCGCCTAGGCAATTACAGGCCCATAAGCCTGACCCACCTCGTCGCCAAGATCTTCGTGAAGGTACTGTCGTTGCGCCTCGCACCCAAGCTCAATGCCCTCATCAGCGCGAACTAGAACGCATTCATCCCGGGGTGCAGCTTGCATGGCAATTCGTCCTTATGCGGCAGTAGGCGTGCCTACTTCGCAAACTTGGAGCCCCTCACGTGTTGATGAAATTGGACCTGGCACACACCTTCGATGCGGGGACCTAGTTGTTTCTCTTCGAGGTCTTGTGCCAATATGGCTTTGGATTCCTGGACTGACTGGCCATTCTCCTCTCGTCGGCCAGCACCAAGGTGCTCCTAAACGGTGAGCCTGGCCTGGCCGGCATCGACGCTGGCTTCGACAGGGCGACCCTATGTTGCCCCAGCTTTTTGTCCTTGCAATGGGTATGCTAGGTCGGCTGTTGTGTCGCGCCATCGAGCTGGGCATGCTGCAACAGCTCCACCCTTGGCGCCCTATCTCTGTTGTCTCGCTATATGCGGACAACGTGATCCTCTTTTCCACCCTTCACAGTGAGATATTTTGGCAGTGAGCATCTTGCAGCTTTTTGGGCGTGCCTCGGGCCTTCATGTTCCTTTGTCGACCTTCTAGGTTGCCCCATTATCAATTTGCCCATCACCTACCCGGGCATCCAGTAATGATAAAGCGCCCCCATCGTGGCTCAGCTACAACCCGTCGTCGACAGGACCGCCATTATGCTCCCAGGGTGGAAGGCATGACTCATGAACAAGGCCGGCCGCCTCGCGTTCGCCAAGGCCGTGCTGGGCGCGATCCCTATACATCATCTACTCGTGCCAGCGCTCCCAAAGAAGACCATCAAGTTGCTCGAGAAAATCCAAAGAGTATTTCTCTAGGCGGGACGCGCGGTAGCGAATCTTGCAGCCAATCTCGCTTGGCCTCGGCGGCCATGACCTAGATCGCACCGTCCTTGCGCTTCGCATGCGTTGGCTTTGGTTCAGCCTCACTGACAGCGCCAAGGCATGGGGTGGCCTTAACCTGCAGTTTACCGCCGAGGAACACGCCTTCTTCGCTTCCATCACCATGCAGATTGGCAACGGCCAACATGCCCTATTTTTGGGGGACCACTGGATTGGCCAGTGTTCTGTCTGCGAGATCACACCGCTCAAGTGAGCCTGCATCCTAAAGCGCCGCAAGCTGCAGACGACCTATAGGCTAACCGTTGGGCGCATGACATGCACGACACCATCGGCCTCCACGGTATAGGCCAATACCTTCGGCTATGGAACATGATCGAGCAAACGATCGAGGCAGATTGCCTACTCTAGAATTTGAACTTGAGCGGCTCCGCGCAATCTGCCTATATGGCCACATTCCATGACTCCACCACCTGCAATGCTTGGAAGCTTACCATGACCTAGGCCGGCCGCCTCGCTTTCGCCAAGGCCGTGCTGGGCGCGATCCCTATACATCATCTACTCGTGCTAGCGCTCCCAAAGAAGACCATCAAGTCGCTCGAGAAAATCCAGAGAGTATTTCTCTAGGCGGGACGCGCGGTAGCGAATCTTGCAGCCAATCTCGCTTGGTGGCCTCGGCGGCCATGACCTAGAGCGCACCGTCCTTGCGCTTCGCATGTGTTGGCTTTGGTTCAGCCTCACCGACAGCGCCAAGGCATGGGGTGGCCTTAACCTGCAGTTTGCCGCCGAGGAACACGCCTTCTTCGCTTCCATCACCATGCAGATTGGCAACGGCCAACATGCGCCCTATTTTGGGGGAACCATTGGATTGGCCAGCGTTCTGTCTGCGAGATCACACCGCTCAAGTGAGCCTGCATCCCAAAGTGCCGCAAGCTGCAGACGACCTATAGGCTAACCGTTGGGCGCATGACATGCACGACACCACCACGGTATAGGCCAATACCTTCGGCTATGGCACATGATCGAGCAAACGATCGAGGCAGATTGCCTACTCTAGAATTTGAACTTGAGCGGCTCCACGCAATCTGCCTATATGGCCACATTCCATGACTCCACCACCTGCAATGCTTGGAAGCTTACCTGGAAGTGTTGGGCTCCGCTGCGTCTCAGGTTCTTCCATTGGCTCGCCCGTCTTGATTGGTGTTGGACCACGGATCGCCTCTCCGCCATATGGCCTGCAGCACCCCACAAGCTGCCCCTATGCGACCAAGGACCAGAGATAATGCACCACCTCCTCCTAGCGTGCCCCTTCTCTTGGCAAGTTTGGTACGAGATCCTGAGCTGGTTGAGGATACCCTGCCACTCGCCCCACGGCGACTGATCTCTCAATGCTTGGTGGCTCTACGAGAAAGGACGTTGAGAGAGCTTTTGTGGTGCTACAAAATCACCTTGCTATTGTTCGTGGCCCTGTTGAGTACTAGGACCAAAAGTTACTGTGGGAGATCATGGCAACATGTTTGATCTTGCACAAAATGATCATCGAGGATGGCAGAGGTCAACCAGAGAGCTTTGACTTATGACTACAATGGGCGTCCAACTATTGATATGGACCAAATATGAACCAAAGACTTCTGCAAGCGCATCGCAGGATCGAGAACTGAGAAGCCATGACCAACTATGAGATAATCTTGTGGAGCACTTGGGGGAACTTCTATTATGCTTTTATTATGTTTCATTTGGATTATTTACTTCATTTGGACTGTATGTTGTGTTTGAATTTGAATGTGTAAATTTTCAAACAATGAATTTGAATTGTTGTTAGAATGTGTGCGTTAGAAGTATGAAGGTTTCATTTAATATGTTTGTGCAAATGTAGTTCAGATGGGGTTTATGCATGGAAAGATTGATGGAAAAAGTATAGAGTTAAGTTTAGGGCAAGGATTAGGTTCAAGGTTTAAGCACTCAAATTTTAGAACGGGGGGGGGGGAGGATAGAGATGCTCTAACTCTTTATGTTTACAGATGATTTTGATGCTTATGGATCTGCTGCCAATCATGGTGCCCAAGCCATAGGCCAGGTGCTTCCTCAGTTTTCCACTTTCTCAGGTCGGACCCCTAACTGGAACAAATATGCGATCTTTCTTAGTACAACTATAGTTTAATCTGCCACATTCCACTAAATATTATTTTCCAGCCCCTGATATGGGTCTTCTATTACTCATCTAATGTTCTTCCAGGGAAAAGCTAATCATCTGCTAATGCCTTCTTATTGACAAACTTAAAGTAGTGTTAAATGGATACAAGGCTAATAGATTGTTTTATGCAGGTAGGTTTACCTAAATCAAATATGTGTTTTGTTCTATTCTTTTTTACCACATGTCAAACATTTGCTCAGTAAGAAAATCATATCTAACTTCTATTGTTAGAAAGTTCTGGTTGACAGCAATTCAGAAAAACCATTCATCTAAACCTTCATATCAGCGATCTTCAAATTGGCACATTTGAAAAGCAAAAAATGCTCTACGCCTCTACCCAAGTCTGCCTTCTGTGCCTCTGTTCTTAAAGTTTTACCCGACATTATTGAATCTTCAGGAATGCAAATTGCTGATGGAAAGTGAAGCTTATGTCAACATCATTGTGTCCTGGTTGCCCTAGCACTACAAAATATCTACGGTTTGATGGTTCTAAAAGTTGGGGTATCGACAAAATTTCTAATTCTGCTTATTAATAAGTTATGCAGATACCTATTAATCTATTATTAATGCTAACTTCGATGATGAAATGTGCTGGAAACATACTCCTTATGCTCAATGCTCCTCGAAAAGTGCATACAAAACATCTGTGCAGGAGCCATGGCTGGAATCCGCGCATCTACTTGTGGTCCTTCGTATCAAGAAAATCATAGTCCTAATGCATCTTGGAAGGACAAAACCATCCCTCGAGCCCTTCTGCATGGAGACTTATAAGGTCGGGTTTAGCAACTGGTAAGAGAGCATCTAAACATATTTTGAAAGGATGCATCCTATCCGATGCCTCCGTGAATCAGATGCTCATATGTTCCATTGCCCCTTTGCTAGATCAGTCTGGTTCTCTTATCTAGGCTTTAGATCAGATGTTTTTGCTCCTGGCGCCTCTATATTTCCTCCATGCTTAATTCTAATCATCCTGGTATCTCCGTTGCTAAATCATTTCCATGCTCTCATTTTTGGAAAGCCAGGAGTGATTTGCTTCTTAATTAAACAAGCTGGTCCATTGTGCAGGTTCTTCATGCTTCCTCAGCTATTCTCTCCTGTAGCTCTGATATTGCTGATTCTTGTCGGTCCTGTTGGCTTTAATCTTGATTCCATGTATCTGCATTTTAGTTTGATTTCGTACATGCATGTGGTCTAGGGCATTGTATCCAGGTTGAACTTCACTTGAGCGTACAGGAGGTGGGATGCCGAGCTAGCCGTGCGATGCGGCCGGAGTGCAAGGCGTGATGGCATGCAACAGTGTCGTGTGACGTGACATGTTACGAGGAGGTGGAGCGTGACAACGTGTGTGATCCAGTCCTAGAGCCAACGTCCTGCAGTGTTCCCAGACGAGTGAATAGTTGAAGCGTCAGTTAGTTGGTTAGTTCGTGGAGCTTGTTATCCAGTCATGTGCATGTGCATGTTGGTCATTGTGTCATTGTGTTGGAGTATGGCGTGCGTTTGCCGGTAGTGGTCTGAGATGGGCTGCTATATATTCTGTAATCATCATACTTATTTGAAGAGGCAGAAAGAAAAGGTCGAGCTGCGAGAGGCAGCATGACGCCAAAACACTTGTCTCCATTTTTCTTGAGTGTATTGTGAGATGCAACGCGAGGTGGAAGGGGAGCGTCTCCATTTTTCTTGAGTGTATTGTGAGATGCAACGCGAGGTGGAAGGGGAGCTGCGCGTGGCAGCTCCAACACCTCTCTGGAGATAAACTCCATTTTGCCTGCAGGTCCACAAGCATACTGCGATGCAACTTTTAATCCTTCTGTTGCAGGAATAGTAGCAGGGTTGGGAGTGTTGCTCCACAACCTATCCACTTATTGTGCAAGATTTGTTCAAGCTACCACCTTCCATATTGGCTCCGCACTAAAGGGTGAAGCTCCAGCGTTGGGGTTGCCCGTTACGTTGCAAATGCCCTCGCCTTTCTAGCCAATACTGGTTCAAGGATCAGAGAAGGTGCTCAAGTTTCGAAGATCCATCAACAAGGTTTTCCATGCTCTAGCAAGGAGTCCAATGCGACTTACGTACAAGTGCTCGTCTGGCGTGCCGAATATGTAAAGGCCTTGAATATCGGAAATGCAAAACGCGGCCCGGGCTCGCATGCTATCTTAATCTGTGCCACCCAGTTGCATCGGGATTGCTAGACACAGGTAATGCAAGATGTAAACTATGTACATATTCCACATTTTCTCTTTTCACTTGTCAGAACAAAGAACTGACATAGCTAGGCACTGAACATGTGGCTGTACGTGTCAGAACTAGCATAGCCTGTGCATTGGCGGATATTCATTTTGGCTCCCAGGTCCATATGATGATAAAGTCTGTACCGACCATGTGTTGGCGCTGCTGTATTCCAGGATCGTTCGTTAGGGTGGGTTCCTGGGAGCGAACGAATTTGTTCGCTGGGTTATTGCATCCAGCGCGAACTAATGGTTCGCCAGGACCACCTCCCTTGGGGAACGAACGTCATATATTGGCGTCCTTTATTTAGTGCCTCGCATATTTACAGTGTATTCCGCTCTGATGAGACACTTGCCATCTAACCTGTTTTCTTTTTTTTGAGCATCAGTACAGACACAAGCGCTCATATATACGCGCATACACTTATCCCTATGAACGCACACACGCACACCCTAGCCCTATGAGCACTTTCGAAAACTGAGCCGGCATATCATCTAACCTGTTGACATGTATCCATGATCTCAACTGTCAGCACATATTGTCTGTGGTATTTGGAATGGTGCCGTCATGAGAACCCACTTGGTCTATAGATAGACGTCATCATGCTCACTTAGTTCCTTCCTCTCTTGCCTTGAGCTCTATCTCTCGGGCAGGAACCCTATCCAGTGTTGAATCACCTTTGCCTCGTGTTCGATGGAAAAGGACATGATTCACGACCGCTAGTTCTAAGTCCTCACATTCCTTTTAGACGGACGGATCATCTTCCACCGCTGTCATCGTAGCCGGTGGTTCTCGCCAAGACGAACGATCCGTGTGCTCCTCGTCTTAGTAGCATTTCATTAGTTCATCTTGCGGTAACTTTTCTTTTCTTTTTGAGCAATGAAAACAGCAGGAGACTTCTACTGTTGCTTTTATAAATATGTTAACCGAAGGTTAACAAATCAACATGGGGTTTTACATGGATATTACAGGAAATGAGACAAGCCCCTTTGGGAAGTCCCTCTCAGAGTAACTACAAAGCCTACTAGAGGGAGGAGTGTGTTTATGTTGTAAGAGAGTTCCTGAATCCTTCAAAAAAGGTCAGGTTTTGAGAGTTGATTCTATAGCCCAAAATCACAAAGTCTTCCTCGAGCTTCCTAAGCCAGTCATAATGGGTGGCCGTCTCACCATCAAACACCACTTTATTTCTCTGCTTCCAGATATTCCAGGATGCCAAGATGGTCGCTTCTTTGAATTGGCCTTTGCCAGCTTGCCCTAGCTTGATCATATTTTGTTGCATTTCCAGCTGATTGTTCCAGTTAATACTAATTATCTCCCAACATTTAATGGCAAAGGGACAATCGTAGAAAAGATGTTCATTAGTTTCTAGGACCCCCATGTTGCAAAGAGGGCAATCATGATCATCACCAATGTTAAAGTGTCTTCTCAAAAGCATATCTCTGGTATTGACTCTATCGAGTAGTATCAGCCAGGCAAAAACCTTATGTCCCATGATGCATTTTGTCTTCCAAATCAAGGTGAGGAACTGTGGTGCTAACACATTTTTGAACATGAAGTTATATAGCTTTTTTGGTTTGTATTTTGTGTCCCCCCAACACAAGATCCATTCATCAGTGGCCATAGGTTCCAAGTTGATTCCTGCCATCATAGCCTGCAAATCATCTAGTTCGGTCTGGGCTTCCATTGATAATGGCAACACAAAGTTCTCCGTAGGTGTGCTGTTGTTGTAGAATTGGGCCAATTAAATATCCTCATTGTTTGTGTAGGAGAACAAATGCTCGTGCGTGTTCATCAGCGGTCGGTCTTCCAGCCAAACATCTTTCCACGAAAGTATAGTATCACCCGCTGCTGGAATACAAGAAGTAATCCCACGATAGATATCCATCAATGAGAACACATCTCGCCACCAGAATGAACCACAACTAGGTTTTGAAAGGGGAGGAGTTTCATCATAATAGGCATCCTAGACTATCATCACCCATGGTGTATCTTGTTTGTGCATGAACTTATGTACGTATTTGAGCAATAGGGCCTTATTTTGAATTTGTAAATTTAGGACACCAAGCCCTCCTCTTTTCTTAGGGCGGCAGACCATATTCCACGCAGCAAGAGAATGAGTTTTAGCATCTCTATCAATTTCTTTCCTCCATAAGCAGTGTCTTCTCGCTCTGTCAAAGATCTCTATTAACTTCAGAGGGAGTTTTAGTACGCACATGGCAAAGGAGAGTAGCGAGTAGAGAGCAGAATTGATTAACTGCACTCGTTCCCCATATGATAGCCAGATAGCAGTTCCCGTCAACCTTCATTCGATTCTATCCACTAGCGGCATCAAATCTTTCACTGTGGGTCTGGTAGTCCCGAGTGATAGCCCTAGATACGTGAACGGCATTTTTCCAACTTGGCAGCCTAACACGCTGGCCAGATCCGTAGCTTTTTGAGCTGCCACATTAATTGGCATTAATTGAGATTTGGTGTAATTAAATTTCAGACCAGTAGCTCGGGCGTAGGAGTCCAGTATCGCCTTAATTGTTTTGAGCTCATCACGATTGGCTGGAAGGACAATTAACGTATCATCGGCATATTGGATAACTGGGAAGTTTTCCGATGCGGGTTGGTTGATTGGGAGTGTAATGAGCCCTTCGGACTAAGCCTTGTTAATTAAAGACTGTAGAAGATCTACTGCCAACATGAATAGTAATGGAGTAATGGTGATATCGGGTCCCCTTGTGTCACCCCCCCCCACTTGCATTTAAATTCCGTGCCAGGTATTCCATTGAGAAGTATTGAAGAAGATCCCAAGTCAAGCAGCATTTTAATCCACATGCACCATCTGTCATCAAACCCCTTGCACTTGAGCATGTTTAAAATGAACGAGTGTTCCATAGTGTCGAAAGCCTTTTCAAAGTCAAGTTTTAAAATGACTATTTCCTTGCCAGAGTGCTTGCATTGATGCAAGTATTCGAAAGCCCAGCCTAGACAATCTTGTATTGTCCGAGATTTAATAAAGCCATATTGATTGCCATGTACCACTTTAAGTATCCATCTTTGAAGCCTTTCTGCTAGAATCTTCGTAATGACCTTGAGCACACAGTTTAACAAAGATATCGGTCTATAATCATTAACCGTTTCTGGTGTCAATTTCTTTTGTTTTCTTACCGCGCGTTTGATCTTTTCTTAAGTCAATCCTAGACAAATTGTTGTTTTTAGGCGAGATCTAAAGCACTTGCCCATTTTTGATCTATTCCTTTCTTTCGAAATTATTCATTGAGCACACTTGACTCTCTGATACCTCATTTGCACAACAATTTTTTTAAACAAGCATTTGCGCAACAATTGTATTGTACAGTTAATTCCCCAGTGAGTTCATCTTAAGGAACATATTTCAAAGTCTTCAGCTAAAATAATTTTCTTCAAATTAAGTTATGCGGCACTTGTGGCTGTGCCCAATTCCCCACGCATCTAATTCTTCACAGTACAATGATTTCAGGTGATTCTACTGCTGGCACGCACGTTGAGTTTGCCACTCATCTAGCGGAATCTAGAAGAGAATCTGGCACAAGCTCGAAGGGGGCGGGTGAAGCTTGAAGGGTCAAATAAATTCAAATCAAGCTGGAATTTGGCAAATCAAAGCACCACAACTTGAAAGTACTATTTGGAGAATATCACATGGATTTAAAATATTTGGAATCAAAAGGAAATTCAACTGCAAGTGTGTTTATGAGTGATTCCTAAATTAATGGGATGTTTTATTCTAGCTCCCTAATAATATTGGGAGGATATGTTCATGGGTTATAAAGAGAACCATCAGGTGTATTCCCTTATTTTAAATAGATCAAAGCTCTAAACAATTTATTTATTTGCGTTTTAATGGCATGATGACATGATGATGCAAAAATAAAATAAAACAAAGAATATAATAGCAATTAGGGAAAGAAATCTAGAGAATTGGTCCATGTGGCAGGGGGACACTTGAGAATGGGAAACAGGTGAAGGGAGATGAGTTCGTCTGTGTGCCCTTTTTTATATATAGGTAAAGAGAGTGTGTGTTCTCTCTGTAAGTGAAGTGTGTACGTGAAGTGCTTTATGTGGGTCAAGCCTAAATAATGAAAAAATAAATTAGAATCTTCCCAACCAAGCAATAAACTCTGTCTAAAAAAATCAACATAGTAAAAATAGTTAAAAAATGTACGAAGTTCTATATATATTCACACTTTCTAGAAACTGGCCAAAATTTCCAATAAAAAAAGTCCAAACAATGTTCTCCTTAAAAACATTCAAGTTTTAATAAAACATTCAGTTAAAAAAATGAATATTCATGTTTTTCCAAAAAAGAATAATGATCCACAAATTATTCCACGAACCACTACTCTTTCATCAGATAAAGAACGCTAAGAAAGCTTTTCTAACGTCCAAACTTCATACTCTGAAAAACAATAATAGCAGATGTTTATCAGAATTAAATATAAACTATGGTATATAATAGCACATGGATCAGGTTTTAGAGTTTCTATGCCCGTTGCAAGACACTGGCATTTGTACTAGTGCATGCTAAAAAGAAAAGCATGCATCTAGACTGCAGTACACTGTTTAGGTCGACACCAATCAAGCATTACCAGGCTATCAGTACCTAGTAGTCATACACAATCATCACTCCGGCAGCTGCATTCCTTGACCAGATCCATCAGCATATTATTATCTCCACGGATGAGGAGGGCCCATGTGTGAGTCGCTCCTTAATCCAACGCCTGCGAGCTTCATCCACCTGGGATCTCTTCCTCGGGTCAATGTCATCAATGTCGTCGCATTTCTCGCATGGCTCTTCTCCATGGAGCTCAATTCTCTTCAACCCCACAGTTCGCTCCATGACTAGCCTTATGTAGTTTGTCACCTTGTCTTCCTCCTCGAACCCGGACATTTGGAGAACCTTCAAGTTCAGGTGCTTCAAATCCTTCAATGGCTCCCACACCAAATTGGTCTTCTCAGCAATGCCCTTTGCTATTTTGGCACACGAATGCCGTTCTCGAGACAACTTCATGCATGTACATAGAAAATGAACAATACGTGTTACAATTAAACTCGCAACCAGCACATGCAGGAAAACATAGGAACAATGGCAGTTAAACATATTTCCCATTTAAAATTTAGCAACGAGCTCAATACTAGCATCTAAGCAAGTTTAGGCCTCTGTGGAGCTTTTGGAAGATCTGCATGAAATAAATCATGGATTAAAGTAATTGAATATGTTTCCAGGATTCCTATGAAATCACGGGCCCCTGTGCGAAATTCAAATGGAGCATCGCGACTTCCATTTCAACTGCACCATCATTCCTATGCAACCATGTGTTCCTCATATCCAATTACAATGCGGCGTGTCTGCATTCTACTTGTAAAACTCTGTGCTACCTGGCTATCTAGAGCAATTGCTGCACGAGCGGCGTTTTCCACCACTGGATGGTTTTACTGTTAGCCTTTTTACCCCTGTTTTTACTGTTAGCCTTTTTACCCCTGTTGGCTGGACAACCGTCCATCCCTTTTGCACGCACAACCTCGGGCTAAGGTTGGATGACCGGTGGGACCGTTCGCTTATAGGGCCAGGGGACAGTGAGTGGGTTGCCCCAATGCTTGGTCAGCAATTGGTTGGTGATGGACGTGGGATGGGTTGCGAGGACAACCGAAGCAGTAAAACCTAACTACCAATCCTCTTCCATTCATTGGGGCACAGCTGCAGAGGAGCAGGATCAAAGTGAAAACTGAAGGCGTTACAGCAAGGTTATCCCCTTTTTTCTATTTCTTTCTTGTCCCTGAATTTGGGCTGCTGAGTTCGAGTTCGTGTTCGTGATAGAAAATTACGGGTTAGTGTTTCCATTGGTTTGTGCCTTTGCGGGGTTACAGACTGACAAGGCATCTATGCTTGACGAGGCCATTGAGTATCATAAGCAATTATAGCTTCAAGTACATATCTGTAAAAGTATGCTTGAATGGCTGGATCAAGAGCCCTGCTTGAGGGAGACGGCTGGCACTGCAGTTCAGCTCAGCAGCCGGGACCGGGAATCAATTTAGATACATTATAACTGAGCATTTTTCCTGCCCTCTCAGGCCATTAGGATTTCTATCCGTTGGATCGTCACTTTTTGAGGTTTTGGCTGTCCGATCTGCTCTTAGTCCCACCTAACACTACCGGACTCGCGGTCTATGCCTACGGCCAAGGGCCGTCGGCATAGGCCCCCAAGCCGTCGGCATAGGTCTATGCCTACGGCTGCCGTCGGCATAGGCCCCCAAGCCGTCGGCATAGGTCTATGCCTACGGCTGCCGTCGGCATAGACCCGTCGGCGTAGATACCGTCAGCGTAGTCTTGTCAGACCGTCGGCATAGTAAAGCCGTCGGCATAGGGGCCGATGCCGACGGCCTGGCGTCAGCCGTCGGCATAGTATAGCCGTCGGCAGTCTTTTTCGTCTGACGGCAACGGACGGCGCCGTCAAAAACGGGGACGAATCATGCAAGGCCACGTGGCAGGGCTATGCCTACGGCAAAGCCGTCGGCATAGATGAATCTAT